>NC_081406.1:66368456-66676476 GCF_030272615.1 Cryptomeria japonica | reverse complement strand
CCATAGACTCTGAACACCATCTGAACTTCTCTGTGCTCATAGCCTTATTTAAAGCATCTGCAACATTCATCAAAGTTTCCACCTTAACTAGCTTCACCCTACCATCTTCGACCATATCTCTAACAAAATGATACTGAACATCAATATGTTGGGTCCGGGCATGAAATGTCGGGTTCTTAGCTAGGCTAATTGCACTCTGACTGTCACAGTAAACTGTCACTGTAGATTGTTTTGTTCCAATATCCGAACATAGTCTCTTAAGCCAAATGGCCTCTTTACAAGCATGAGTAGCTGCCATATACTCTGCTTCAGTAGTGGATAAAGCAACCACAGCCTGTCGCTTACTCATCCAACTAATTGCACCACCAAACAAAGTAAACACATAAGCACTGGTGGATCTTCTGCTATCAATATCACCTGCCTAATCTGAATCCACATAACCATGGATATCAAGGGAAGGCATGTCTCCAACTGAATTACCACGATAACACAAAGAATACTCTGAAGTACCCTTCAAATATCTGAAGACTCTTTTGACTGCATCCCAATGAACTCTACTAGGATTAGACATATATCTAGAAAGTACTCCCAGTGCTTGGGCAATATCTGGTCTAGTACAGACTATAGCATACATCAAGTTTCCAACCGCACTCTGGTAAGGCACTCTGCTCATGTCTTCCATCTCCAATGGGGATGTAGGACAATCTGAAATAGATAGTTTCGTTCCAACTGTAAAAGGAACACTCAATGGTCTACAATTCTACATGTTGAACCTCTGTAGCACTGAATTCACATACTTGCTCTGGCCTAGCCATAGCTTTCTGTTTACCCTATCTCTTGTAATTTCCATCCCAAGAATGTGCTTTGCAGCACCAAGATCTTTCATTTCAAATTTAACAGCGAGCTGAGACTTCAGTTCTGAAATCATACCTTTCCCTTTACCAATGAATAGCATATCATCAGCATACAATGCAATGAATAAGAAATGATCACCATCAGATTTATAACAAACACAGTGATCTGATTTAGAACGTTCAAATCCCAAACTCAACACATATGTATCAAATTTCTGGTACCAGATCCTAGGACTTTGTTTGAGACCATACAAAGATTTCTTCAATTTACAGACCAAATTACTTTTGCCTTTCACCACATAGTGCTCCGGCTGTGTCATATAAATATCTTCTTCTAAATCACCATGAAGGAAAGCAGTTTTCACATCCATTTGTTTAACCTCTAAATCATAAGCAGTAGCAATAGAAAGCAAAAATCTAATGGACGTCATTTTTGCAACAGGAGAAAATATCTCACCGTAATCAACACCCTCAACCTGAGAGTAGCCTTTTGCAACCAACCTTGCTTTATACTTCTCAATGCTTCCATCTGAACCAATCTTTTTCTTGAACACCCATTTACAACCAACAGGTTTTCTTCCTTCAGGCAATGGTACAAGATCCCATGTATCATTCTTTTTTAAAGCTGCTATTTCTTCCTCCATAGCAATCTTTCAGGATTCTGCATCATTCATACCTAATGCCTCTTCTACAGAGTTCGGTTCATCCACACTAGTATTCAAAGCAAAAATACATCTCCAATCATTAGGTGAATACCTTTCAGGTGGTTGTCTATGTCTTGTAGACCTTCGAACAAGCTGAGTTGGAGGTTCTTCCTCCTCTTCTATTGATTCAGAGCTAGACGCGCTCTCCTCAACTTCTTGCCTGTCTAGGGGTCTCGATTCAACTCTTTCAGGTGTAGAAGGAAGTTGAATCACATCTTCTTTTTCAGTCTGTTCTGCCTGCAATGTAACAGAAGGAGACTTAATTTCTCTAAAAATAACACTTCTACTGTGAATTACCTTTTGTGCAACAGGGTCCCAAAGCTTGTATCCTTTCACACCATAACTATACCCGATGAAGATACATTTCACAGCCTTGTTCTCCAACTTTGTTCGCTTCTCCTTTGGCACATGTGCATATGCCTCGCAACCAAAAACTCTAAGATGTCTCAATGAAGGCTTGTGACCTGACCATGCTTCCATAGGCGTTTTATCAACAAGAGCTGATGTAGGAGACCTATTAATCAGGTAGCAAGCAGTGGCAACAGCTTCAGCCCAAAACTTTTGTTCGAGACTAGCACCACTCAACATACTCCTAGCCTTCTTCATCAGTGTCCTGTTCATTCTTTCTGCAACTCCATTCTGCTGTGGAGAATACAGAGTTGTCTTCTGCCTGTTAATTCCACAATCTTTACAAAATCTATCAAAATCATTAGAGCAAAACTCACCGCCATTATCAGTTCTCAAACATTTTATTTTCTTTCTAGCCTCCAACTCAACCATTGCTTTAAATTCTTTAAAACGACTAAAAACTTCAGATTTATTCTTCAGAAAATAAACCCATGTCCTTCTACTAAAATCATCAATTAATGAAACATAATATGTGGATTTTTCAATCGAAGAGACATCTACTGGACCAAACACATCGGAATGGATAAGATCCAAAACACCACAAGTTTTATGAGAACTCGAGTAAAACTGAACGCGGTTTTGTTTTCCATAAATGCAATGCTCACAGAAATCAAAGTCAAGGTTACAGTCATTCAAACCTTCAACAAGGTTTTTATTTTTCAAGGTCCTTAGACCCTTTTCTCTAATGTGGCCAAGTCTCTGGTGCCATAACATAGTCTTCTCTGCAGGTAACATTGCTTCAGACGAAATAGCACCATTAGGTACCCAAAAACCATTTCCATCTGCTGAAGGTGAAACCTTCAAATCTTCCAGTGAAGTATCCGCAAATTTACTTTTTAATGAAGTGCTATTACACTCAACAGTGTATGCTTCAAGCTTATACAAAGTGCCAAACCTGACACCTCTAGCAACTACCATAGCACCCTTAATCATCTTACATCCTGCTTCAGAAAAGACTACCTGCACACCCGCATCTATCAGTTTGCTCATAGATAACAGGTTTTGTTTTAATCTAGGGATATGCAGCACACCATTAATCCTTTTTATTCTACCATCAGAAAACCTGATTCTAACTTTACCTCGACCAATAATGTCTAGATGTGAATCATCACCCAAGTACACCTTACCTCCATTAAATCCTTCATATTCAGAAAACCAATCTCTATTGGAAGTCATATGAAAAGATGCACCTGAGTCAATTAGCCAGGCATCATTACCTGCATGAGTCGCCAAAGCCGCAATAAATGTATCGCCATCTTCCTTTTCGGATTCAGAATTAGAATCGAACTTTTTCTTTTTCTTCTTCTTCTTTTCTTCTTTGCAGTCCTTACGGATGTGACCCGGTTTACCGCAGTTCCAGCAAATGACTTTGGACTTTCCAGGAGATTTCGATCTCCCTTTGGATTTGGACTTGTCACGCTTCTCATTCTTCTTGCCTTTCTCCTTAGGTCTTCCACAAATGGTTAGGGCTTCCTTTGAACTGATGGATACCTTCCTTCACATCTCTTCACCGAGTAAGGCACCCACCACGTCTTCAGATTTGAAAACAACAGAAGTACTACCGATAGCCATAACAAGAGAATCCCATGAATCAGGCAAAAAACAAGGCAAGATCTGACATTTCTCTTCTTCGTCCATCTTAACACCGATGGATACTAATTGAGCCAGCAACATATTGAATGCTTCTAGGTGGTCTGCAATTCGTCCACCCTCTTCCGTCTTCAAAGAATACAATTTCTTTCTTAAGAAAATTTGATTTAATAAATATTTCACTTGATACATCTCACCAAGCTTAGTCCATAGCTTCTTTGCAGAGTTCTCTTCATGGACATTGATTAGAACAGAGTCTGCCAAGCACAGTCTGATTAGACCCTTGGCTTTTCGATCCATAACATCATACTGAGCTGCTGCAGTAGGATCTGAGGGCCTTTGGACATTCACATCAACAACATCCCAAAGATCTCGATCTATTAGCAGATCTTCCATCTTCAGCTTCCACATCTCAAAATTACTTCCATTAAATTTCTCCACCTCTATTCTCCCTGACGAACTCGCCATCTGAATATTCCTGCAACAAGATCAAAAAGTGTCTTCTGCACAAGCTCCCACTCAAATCTTGATTAGTTAAAAAAACCCAGCTACCCACAATTGAAACCAAAGGTGATCAGGCTCTGATACCACTTGTAAGGAAGTTAAGTAACAGAAACAACTTCCTACACTAACCTTGAGAGGAGGGTAATGCAAAACTTTTTCAGATTGTTACAACAGTTACAGAAAATAGAAATAGATATAATAGCATTCATACCACAACACAGTGATTTACGAGGGGAAAACCCTTTCGGGAGAAAAACCCCACACTCCAAAAGCAGCTCAATATTTTATTCAGCAATCAAAAACATATTACAACATACTTGCAGAGCAAGCTCTTCGCAGGAGTACCATTAATCAGAGATTCAGAGGCAACTCAATAGCCATAAGACTCTTACATGCAACCTCTATCTCACACACCTTATAAATAGGAGATACAATACAAGAAACCGTCAAATGGTATTACAAAACCATGGGCTAAAAGCACCCAATAAGGTGTAGCTGACCTTATCTCCCTTCTAGATGCCTTATGACATGTTAAAGAACACATCAACACATTTTTCTCCCTTTTACAGCTCATTTATGTATCCGACGCAAATTATTTTTCCTATTTCAGGAGTACAAACTTCCGGAGGCCATAACTTGAGAAGCGGGCGTCCGATTGACGAACCGTTTGAAGCGCCGGAAAGCTCGCGAAGTGCTCTATCACCTCGTAACCTGCACCAGTTACGGCCACTTTTTAGGGTGTTTCAGAGCCTCTAAAGCCTCCAAAATTAAGTTTAAACATTTTTTTGCACCCCTCCAAGATGAAAACTTTAATATCTTCAAAACTAGCTGTGACCTTGTGACGCAACTTTACATGAATGCTTATCTAGCCAACCAGAAGCTTCAGGGAGAGTTTCGCACCATTTCGTGCTCAAATGAAAACTTACTGTAAATAGTAACCTCACATAAATGAAAGGTTGAGACACCATTTTTCCCAACAAATCTCCCACTTGTCGAACACCTTGCAAGAGCGGAAGGGAATGTCAACACAATGAATCAATTGCTAGGGGCCATAAGGCCCATAGACTCTGAACACCATCTGAACTTCTCTGTGCTCACAGCCTTAATTAAAGCATCTGCAACATTCATCAAAGTTTCCACCTTAACTAGCTTCACCCTACCATCTTCGACCATATCTCTAACAAAATGATACTGAACATCAATATGTTTGGTCTGGGCATGAAATGTCGAGTTCTTAGCTAGGCTAATTGCACTCTGACTGTCACAGTAAACTGTCACTGTACCTTGTTTTATTCCAATATCCGAACACAGTCTCTTAAGCCAAATGGCCTCTTTACAAGCATGAGTAGCTACCATATACTCTGCTTTAGTAGTGGATAAATCAACTACAGCCTGTCGCTTACTCATCCAACTAATTGTACCACCAAACAAAGTAAACACATAAGCACTGGTGGCTCTTCTGCTATCAATATCACCTGCCCAATCTGAATCCACATAACCATGGATATCAGGGGAAGTCATGTCTCCAACTGAATTACCATGATAACACAAAGAATACTCTGAAGTACCCTTCAAATATCTGAAGACTCTTTTGACTGCATCCCAATGAACTCTACTAGGATTAGACATATATCTAGAAAGTACTCCCACTGCTTGGGCAATATCTGGTTTAGTACAGACCATAGCATACATCAAGCTTCCAACCGCACTCTGGTAAGGCACTTTGCTCATGTCTTCCATCTCCAATGGGGATGTAGGACAATCTGAAATAGATAGTTTCGTTCCAACTGTAAAAGGAACACTTAATGGTCTACAATTCTGCATGTTGAACCTCTGTAGCACTGAATTCACATACTTACTCAAGCCTAGCCATAGCTTTCTAATTACCCTATCTCTTCTAATTTCCATCCCAAGAATGTGCTTTGCTGCACCAAGATCTTTCATTTCAAATTTAGCAGCGAGCTGAGACTTTAGTTCTGAAATCATACTTTTCCCTTTACCAATGAATAACATATCATCAACATACAATGCAATGAATAAGAAATGATCACCATCAGATTTATAATAAACACAGTGATCTGATTTAGAACGTTCAAATCCCAAACTCAACACATATGTATCAAATTTTTGGTACCACATCCTAGGACTTTGTTTAAGACCATACAAAGATTTCTTCAATTTACAGACCAAATTACTTTTGCCTTTCACCACATAGTGCTCCGGCTGTGTCATATAAATATCTTCCTCCAAATCACCATGAAGGAAAGTAGTTTTCACATCCATTTGCTCAACCTCTAAATCATAAGCAGTAGCAATAGAAAGCAAAAATCTAATGGACGTCATTTTTGCAACAGGAGAAAATATCTCACCGTAATCAACACCCTCAACCTAAGAGTAGCCTTTTGAAACCAACCTTGCTTTATACTTCTCAATGCTTCCATCTTAACCAATCTTTTTCTTGAACACCCATTTACAACCAACAGGTTTTCGTCCTTCACGCAATAGTACAAGATCCCATGTATCATTCTTTTTCAAAGCTGCCATTTCTTCCTCCATAGCAATCTTTCAGGATTCTGCATCATTCATACCTAATGCCTCTTCTACAGATTTCGGTTCATCCACACTAGTATTCAGAGCAAAAATACATCTCCAATCATTAGGTGAATACCTTTCAGGTGGTTGTCTATGTCTTGTAGACCTTCGAACAAGCTGAGTTGGAGGTTCTTCCTCCTCTTCTGAAGATTCAGAGCTAGACGAGCTCTCCTCAACTTCTTGCCTATCTAGGGGTCTTGATTCAACTCTTTCAGGTGTAGAAGGAAGTTGAATCACATCTTTTTTTTTAGTCTGTTCTGGCTGCAATGTAACAGGAGACTTAATTTCTCTAAAAATAACACTT
Source organism: Cryptomeria japonica (assembly GCF_030272615.1). Classification (NCBI taxonomy): domain Eukaryota; kingdom Viridiplantae; phylum Streptophyta; class Pinopsida; order Cupressales; family Cupressaceae; genus Cryptomeria; species Cryptomeria japonica. Next base: position 66,669,520 of record NC_081406.1, on the reverse strand, counting down.
CTACTGTGAATTACCTTTTGTGCAACAGGGTCCCAAAGCTTGTATCCTTTCACACCATAACTATACCCGATGAAGATACATTTCACAGCCTTGTTCTCCAACTTTGTTTGCTTCTCCTTTGGCACATGTGCATATGCCTCGCAACCAAAAACTCTAAGATGTCTCAATGAAGGCTTGTGACCTGACCATGCTTCCATAGGCGTTTTATCAACAAGAGCTGATGTAGGAGACCTGTTAATCAGGTAGCAAGCAGTGGCAACAGCTTCAGCCCAAAACTTTTGTTCGAGACTAGCACCACTCAACATACTCCTAGCCTTCTTCATTAGTGTCCTGTTCATTCTTTCTGCAACTCCATTCTGCTGTGGAGAATACGGAGTTGTCTTCTGCCTGTTAATTCCACAATCTTTACAAAATCTATCAAAATCATTAGAGCAAAACTCACCGCCATTATAAGTTCTCAAACATTTTATTTTCTTTCCAGTCTGCAACTCAACCATTGCTTTAAATTCTTTAAAATGACTAAAAACTTCAGATTTACTCTTTAGAAAATAAACCCATGTCCTTCTACTAAAATCATCAATAAATGAAACATAATATGTGGATTTTCTAATCGAAAAGACATCTACTGGACCAAACACATCAGAATGGATAAGATCCAAAACATCACAAGTTTTATGAGAACTCGAGTAAAATTGAACGCGGTTTTGTTTTCCATAAATGCAATGCTCACAGAAATCAAAGTCAAGGCTACAGTCATTCAAACCTTCAACAAGGTTTTTATTTTTCAAGGTCCTTAGACCCTTTTCTCCAATGTGGCCAAGTCTCTGGTGCCATAACATAGTCTTCTTTGCAGGTAACTTTTGCTTCAGACGAAATAGCACCCTTAGGTACCCAAAAACCATTTCCATCTGCTGAAGGTGAAACCTTCAAATCTTCCAGTGAAGTATCTGCAGATTTACTTTTTACAGAAGTGCTATTACATTCAACAGTGTATGCTTCAAGCTTATACAAAGTGCCAAACCTAACACCTCTAGCAACTACCATAGCACCCTTAATCATCTTACATCCTGCTTCAGAAAAGACTACCTGCACACCCGCATCTATCAGTTTGCTCACAGATAACAGGTTTCGTTTTAATCCAGGAATATGCAGCACACCATTAATTCCTTTTTATTCTACCATCAGAAAACCTGATTCTAACTTTACCTCGACCAACAATGTCTAGATGTGAATCATCACCTAAGTACACCTTACCTCCATTAAATCTTTCATATTCAGAAAACCAATCTCTATTGGAAGTCATATGAAAAGATGCACCTGAGTCAATTAGCCAGGCATCATTACTTGCATGAGTCGCCAAAGCCGCAATAAATGCATCGCCATCTTCCTTCTCGGACTCAGAATTAGAATCGAACTTTTTCTTTTTCTTCTTCTTCTTTTCTTTTTTGCAGTCCTTACGGATGTGACCCGGTTTACCGCAGTTCCAGCAAATGACTTTGGACTTTCCAGGAGATTTCGATCTCCCTTTGGATTTGGACTTGTCACGCTTCTCATTCTTCTTGCCTTTCTCCTTAGGTCTTCCACGAAAGGTTAGGGCTTCGTTTGAACTGATGGATACCTTTCTTCGCATCTCTTTACTGAGTAGGGCACCCACCATGTCTTCAGATTTCAAAACAATAGAAGTACTACCGATAGCCATAACAAGAGAATCCCACGAATCAGGCAAAGAACAAAGCAAGATCTGACATTTCTCTTCCTCATCCATCTTAACACCGACGGATACTAATTGAACCACAAACATATTGAATGCTTCTAGGTGGTCTGCAATTCGTCCACCCTCTTCCATCTTCAAGGAATACAATTTCTTTCTTAAGAAAATTTGATTTAATAAAGATTTCACTTGATACATCTCACCAAGCTTAGTTCATAGCTTCTTTGTAGAGTTCTCTTCATGGACATTGATTAGAATAGAGTCTGCCAGGCACAGTCTGATTAGACCCTTGGCTTTTCGGTCCATAACATCATACTGAGCTGCCGCAGTAGGATCTGAGGGCCTTTGGACATTCGCATCAATAGCATCCCAAAGATCTCGATCTATTAGCAGATCTTCCATCTTTAGCTTCCACATCTCAAAATTACTTCCGTTAAATTTCTCCACCTCTATTCTCCCTGACGAACTCGCCATCTGAATATTCCTCCAACAAGATCAAAAAGTGTCTTCTGCATAAGCTCCCACTCAAATCTGGATTAGTTCAAAAAACCCAACTGCCCACAATTGAAACCAAAGGTGATCAGGCTCTGATACCACTTGTAAGGAAGTTAAGTAACGGAAACAACTTCCTACACTAACCTTGAGAGGAGGGTAATGCAAAATTTTTTCAGATTGTTACAACAGTTACAGAAAATAGAAATAGATATAATAGCATTCATAAAACAACACAGTGATTTACATGGGGAAAACCCTTTCGGGAGAAAAACCCCACACTCCAAAAGCAGCTCAATATTTTATTCAGCAATCAAAAATAGATTACAACATACTTGCAGAGCAAGCACTTCGCAGGAGTACCATTAATCAGAGATTCAGAGGCAACTCAATAGCCATAAGACTCTTATACGCAACCTCTATCTCACACACCTCATAAATAGGAGATACAATATAAGAAACCGTCAAACGGTATTACAAAACCATGGGCTAAAACCACCCAATAAGGTGTAGCGGACCTTATCTCCCTTCTAGATGCCCTATGACATGTTAAAGCACACATCAACATGTTTCGCTCCCTTTTACAACTCATTTATGTATCCGACGCAAATTATTTTTCCTATTTCAGGAGTACAAACTTCCAGAGGCAATAACTTGAGAACCGGGCGTCCGATTGACAAACCGTTTGAAGCGCCAGAAAGCTCGCGAAGTGCTCTATCACCTCGTAACTTGCACCGGTTACAACCACTTTTTAGGGCATTTTGGAGCCTCTAAAGCCTCCAAAATTAAGTTTAAACATTTTATCGCACCCCTGCAAGATGAAAACTTTAATATCTTCAAAACTAGCTGTGACCTTGTGACGCAACTTTACCGGAATGCTTATCTAGCCAACCAGAAGCTTCAGGGAGAGTTTCGCACCATTTCGTGCTCAAATGAAAACTTACTATAAATAGTAACCTCACATAAATGCAAGGTTCTGACACCATTTTTCCCAACAAATCTCCCACTTGTCGAACACCTTGCAAGAGCGGAAGGGAATGTCAACACAATGAATCAATTGGTAGGGGCCATAAGGCTCATAGACTCTGAACACCATCTGAACTTCTCTGTGCTCACAGCCTTAGTTAAAGCATCTGCAATATTCATCAAAGTTTCCACCTTAACTAGCTTCACCCTACCATCTTCGACCATATCTCTAGCAAATGATACTGAACATCAATATGTTTGGTCCGGGCATGAAATGTCGGGTTCTTAGCTAGGATAATTGCACTTTGACTATCACAGTAAACTGTCACTGTACCTTGTTTTATTCCAATATCCGAAATCAGTCTCTTAAGCCAAATGGCCTCTTTACAAGCATGAGTAGTTTCCATATACTCTGCTTCAGTAGTGGATAAAGCAACCACAGCCTGTTGCTTACTCATCCAACTAATTGCACCACCAAACAAAGTAAACACATAAGCACTGGTGGATCTTCTGCTACCAATATCACCTACCCAATCTGAATCCACATAACCATGGATATCAAGGGAAGTCATGTCTCCAACTGAATTACCATGATAACACAAAGAATACTCTGAAGTACCCTTCAAATATCTGAAGACTCTTTTGACTGCATCCCAATGAACTCTACAAGGATTAGACATATATCTAGAAAGTACTCCCACTGCTTGGGCAATATCTGGTCTAGTACAGACCATAGCATACATCAAGCTTCCAACCGCACTCTGGTAAGGCACTCTGCTCATGTCTTGCATCTCCAATGGGGATGTAGGACAATCTGAAACAGATAGTTTCGTTCCAACTGTAAAACGAACACCCAATGGTCTACAATTCTGCATGTTGAACCTCTGTAGCACTGAATTCACATACTTACTCTGGCCTAGCCATAGCTTTCTATTTACCCTATCTCTTCTAATTTCCATGCCAAGAATGTGCTTTGCTGCACCAAGATCTTTCATTTCAAATTTAGCAGTGAGCTGAGACATCAGTTCTGAAATCATACCTTTCCCTTTACCAATGAATAACATATCATCAACATACAATGCAATGAATAAGAAATGATCACCATCAGATTTATAATAAACACAGTGATCTGATTTAGAACGTTCAAATCCCAAACTCAACACATATGTATCAAATTTCTGGTACCACATCCTTGGATTTTGTTTGAGACCATACAAAGATTTCTTCAATTTATAGACCAAATTACTTTTGCCTTTCACCACATAGTGCTCTGGCTGTGTCATATAAATATCTTCCTCCAAATCACCATGAAGGAAAGCAGTTTTCACATCCATTTGCTCAACCTCTAAATCATAAGCAGTAGCAATATAAAGCAAAAATCTAATGGACATCATTTTTGCAACAGGAGAAAATATCTCACCGTAATCAACACCCTCAACCTAAGAGTAGCCTTTTGCAACCAACCTTGCTTTATACTTCTCAATGCTTCCATCTGAACCAATCTTTTTCTTGAACACCCATTTACAACCAACAGGTTTTCGTCCTTCAGGCAATGGTACAAGATCCTATGTATCATTCTTTTTCAAAGCTGTCATTTCTTCCTCCATAGCAATCTTTCAGGATTCTGCATCATTCATACCTAATGCCTATTCTACAGATTTCAGTTCATCCACACTAGTATTCAGAGCAAAAATACATCTCCAATCATTAGGTGAATACCTTTCAGGTGGTTGTCTATGTCTTGTAGACCTTCGGACAAGCTGAGTTGGAGGTTCTTCCTCCTCTTCTGAAGATTCAGAGCTAGACGAGCTCTCCTCAACTTCTTGCCTATCTAGGGGTCTCGATTCAACTTTTTCAGGTGTAGAAGGAAGTTGAATCACATCTTCTTTTTTAGTCTGTTCTGGCTGCAATGTAACAGAAGGAGAATTAATTTCTCTAAAAATAACACTTCTACTGTGAATTACCTTTTGTGCAACAGGGTCCCAAAGCTTGTATCCTTTCACACCATAACTATACCCGATGAAGATACATTTCAAAGCCTTGTTCTCCAACTTTGTTCGCTTCTCCTTTGGCACATGTGCAAATGCCTCGCAACCAAAAACTCTAAGATGTCTCAATGAAGGCTTGTGACCTGACCATTCTTCCATAGGCGTTTTATCAACAAGAGCTGATGTAGGAGATCTGTTAATCAGGTAGCAAGTAGTGGCAACAGCTTCAGCCCAAAACTTTTGTTCGAGACTGACACCACTCAACATACTCCTAGCCTTCTCCATCAGTGTCCTGTTCATTCTTTCTGTAACTCCATTCTGCTGTGGAGAATACGGAGTTGTCTTCTGCCATTTAATTCCACAGTCTTTACAAAATCTATTAAAATGATTAGAGCAAAACTCACCGCCATTATCAGTTCTCAAACATTTTATTTTCTTTCCAGTCTGCGACTCAACCATTGCTTTAAATTCTTTAAAATGACTAAAAACTTCAGATTTACTCTTAAGAAAATACACCTATGTCCTTCTACTAAAATCATCAATAAATGAAACATAATATGTGGATTTTCCAATTGAAGACACATCTACTGGACCAAACACATCAGATTAGATAAGATCCAAAACACCACAAGTTTTATGAGAACTCGAGTAAAACTGAACGCAGTTTTGTTTTCTATAAATGAAATGCTCACAAAAATCAAAGTCAAGGTTACAGTCATTCAAACCTTCAACAAGGTTTTTATTTTTCAAGGTCCTTAGACCCTTTTCTCCAATGTGGCCAAGTCTCTGGTGCCATAACATAGTCTTCTCTGCAGGTAACTTTGCTTCAGACAAAAGAGCACCCTTAGGTACCCAAAAACCATTTCCATCTGCTGAAGGTGAAACCTTCAAATCTTCCATTGAAGTATCTGCAGATTTACTTTTTACAGAAGTGCTATTACACTCAACAGTGTATGCTTCAAGCTTATACAAAGTGCCAAACCTGACACCTCTAGCAACTACCATAGCACCCTTAATCATCTTACATCCTGCTTCAGAAAAGACTACCTGCACACCCGCATCTATCAGTTTGCTCATAGATAATAGGTTTCGTTTTAATCCAGAGATATGCAGCACACCATTAATCCTTTTTATTCTACCATCAGAAAACCTGATTCTAACTTTACCTCGACCAACAATGTCTAGATGTGAATCATCACCCAAGTACACCTTACCTCCATTAAATCTTTCATATTCAGAAAACCAATCTCTATTGGAAGTCATATGAAAAGATGCACCTGAGTCAATTAGCCAGGCATCATTACTTGCATGAGTCGCCAAAGCCGCAATAAATGCATCGCCATCTTCCTTGTCGGACTCAGAATCAGAATTGAACTTTTTCTTTTTCTTCTTCTTCTTTTCTTCTTTGCAGTCCTTACGGATGTGACCCGGTTTACCGCAGTTCCAGCAAATGACTTTGGACTTTCCAGGAGATTTCGATCTCCCTTTGGATTTGGACTTGTCACGCTTCTCATTCTTCTTGCCTTTCTCCTTAGGTCTTCCACGAACGGTTAGGGCTTCCTTTGAACTGATGGATACCTTCCTTCGCATCTCTTCACCGAGTAGGGCACCCACCACGTCTTCAGATTTCAAAACAATAGAAGTACTACCGATAGCTATAACAAGAGAATCTCACGAATTAGGCAAAGAACAAAGAAAGATCTGACATTTCTCCTCCTCATTCATCTTAACACCGACGGATACTAATTGAGCCACCAACATATTGAATGCTTCTAGGTGGTCTGCAATTCGTCCACCCTCTTCCATCTTCAAGGAATACAATTTCTTTCTTAAGAAAATTTGATTTAATAAAGATTTCACTTGATACATCTCACCAAGCTTAGTCCATAGCTTCTTTGCAGAGTTCTCTTCATGGACATTGATTAGAACAGAGTCTGCCAGGCACAGTCTGATTAGACCCTTGGCTTTTCGGTCCATAACATCATACTGAGCTGCTGCAGTAGGATCTGAGGGCCTTTGGACATTTGCATCAACAGCATCCTAAAGACCTCGATCTATTAGCAGATCTTCCATCTTTAGCTTCCACATCTCAAAATTACTTCCATTAAATTTCTCCACCTCTATTCTCCCTGACGAACTCGCCATCTGAATATTCCTGCAACAAGATCAAAAAGTGTCTTCTGCACAAGCTTCCACTCAAATCTGGATTAGTTCAAAAAACCCAACTGCCCACAATTGAAACCAAAGGTGATCAGGCTCTGATACCACTTGTAAGGAAGTTAAGTAATGGAAACAACTTCCTACACTAACCTTGAGAGGAGGGTAATGCAAAACTTTTTTAGATTGTTACAATAGTTATAGAAAATAGAAATAGATATAATAGCATTCATACCACAACACAGTGATTTACGTGGGGAAAACCCTTTTGGGAGAAAAACCCCACACTCCAAAAGCAGCTCAATATTTTATTCAGCAATCAAAAACAGATCACAACATACTTGCAGAGCAAGCTTTTTGCAGGAGTACCATTAATCAGAGATTCAGAGGCAACTCAATAGCCATAAGACTCTTACACGCAACCTCTATCTCACACACCTCATAAATAGGAGATACAATACAAGAAACCATCAAACGGTATTACAAAACCATGGGCTAAAACCACCCAATAAGGTGTAGCCGACCTTATCTCCCTTCTAGATGCCCTATGACATGTTAAAGCACACATCAACACGTTTTGCTCCCTTTTATAGCTCATTTATGTATCCGACGCAAATTATTTTTCCTATTTCATGAGTACAAACTTCCGGAGGCCATAACTTGAGAACCGGACGTCCGATTGACGAACCGTTTGAAGCGCCGGAAAGCTCATGAAGTGCTCTATCACCTCATAACCTGCACCGGTTATGGCCACTTTTCAGGGCATTTCAGAACCTCTAAAGCCTCCAAAATTAAGTTTAAACATTTTATCGCAGCCCTCCAAGACGAAAACTTTAATATCTTCAAAACTAGCTGTGACCTTGCGACGCAACTTTACCGGAATGCTTATCTAGCCAACCAGAAGCTTCAGGAAGAGTTTCGCACTATTTCGTGCTCAAATGAAAACTTACTATAAATAGTAACCTCACATAAATGCAAGGTTGAGACACCATTTTTCCCAACAATATGTTCTCTTTCTCTTTTTCACAACATGATTAATGTATAATGGAAGACCTAAAGAGGAAATCTATGAAGACCATTGAGGAGTAGAAATAGAACATTTAGGAGAATGAGATGGTTGTAGAGAAGAATAATGAGCTAGTGAATTATGTGGTGAAGATGGTGTAGGTGATTTACTTCAAGGAGATGATGGAGGAGAAGGATGAGAAGGTGAATTTGGAGATGTTGCAATAGGAGAATATTGTCTATAAACTAGTTTCATTCTTATGAGAGGGAGATTATCTTCTTCATTCTCATTCTTATTTGTTTGTAAAAATAATAATAATTCTTCATCTATTTTTTTGTTTGTTGCACAAAACATAGCTTTAGTGTTTCCATCCATTTCTTTTATTGTTGGACTTGAAGATACGAGTTCCATGTTAAGGATTCTATTGGTTCATCATAGGATAACATGTCTACAACCACTCTATTGATTCTTCTAAAATATTTATCAATTTGTTATCCATTGATGGATCTTCTACAATAGACCAATTCATTGTATCTATTGGTTGGTCAAAGATCCTATGTATGTGTTATGCCTTGCACATCTACCCCCATCATTTTATTTGGCATGAAAATGTGGGTCCCCTTTTCTGTCTTTTATTTTCTTTCACCTTTGTGTTTTTGCTTTGGACATTTTGGAACCCCAAAACCTCAGAGTTCTGAGGTTCCCTTTTGGTTTATTTTTGATCCACTCCAGAACCTCAAAACCCCGAAGTTCCGAAGTTCTCTCGGTGCCTTTGTTTTTTTTTCAATACCTTGGAACCCCAAAGTCCCAAAGTCTTGTTTATGTTGTTTTGGTTCAAGACCTTGGAACCCCAGAGCCCCAAAGTTCCGAAGTCTTGTCTTCTTTGTCTCAAGGAAGCCTCAAAATTCTGGAATCCTGGAATCCCATGCTCTTTGTGTTTTGTTGTGTTTTGGTTTGACTTTTAGAATTTTAGAATTCCAAAATCCCAAACTAGCTTTGTGTTTCACCCTAGAACTTTGGAACCCCGAAGTCCCGAGGTGTCTTTTTTCTTGCGCATGTCAGGGCCCCAGAACCTTGGAGTTTTGAGCTTCCTTTGTTTTGTCTTGGGACCTAGGAATCTTGGAATCCCGAGGTTGTGTTTAGTGAGGTAGTACTGTCATGAAGGGAGGGTATAAATAGGTCAAAATGGGTGGTTTTCACTCATTTGTGCATTCTTCATCTTTGAAACTTGATCTCTTCCTTCGCACGATTCACTTCCTCTCTTGTTCGTGTTTTCCAATTCACCGCCTCGTTAGGTTGGTCAGTTTGTTTGTTTTTGTTTTGTCTTCTCATTTTTCATGTCATTAGCTAGGGTTAGATTATAGTTTTGTGCTTTCAATAAAAGGCCACTTCATTTTCCTGGCTCACGGAACCCTAGTTTTGGCACCTCGAGATCTCAAAACCCTGAAATCTCGAAGTGCCTAAGTTTTCCCAATTCAGCAACTCAGAACCCTGGAGTTTTGAAGTCCTCATTTGACAAGAGTTATATCCACCTCAGGACCTCATTATCCTGGAATCCCAAAATCCTTGCACCTTATAAAGTTTGATGTTCTTCTCACCTCGAAACCCTGAAGTTCTGAAGTCCCTTGCTTGAGACATTTGCCCACTTCGAGATTCCAAAATTTTGGAATCCCGGAGTTTGTCTCCGAAATAGTTTTGATCACCTCAGAACCTCAGGACCCTAGAGTTCTGAAATCTGCCTTTTGAGGTCTTTGCCAAACTTGGAACCTCGAAACCCCAAAGTCTCGAAGTTGGTTGTTTTTCCCTTTCCTTAACTCGGGATCCCGGAACCCCAAAATCCTAAAGTTTCTTCATGTTTGCATTATATAACTCGAGACCCCAAAATGCCAAAATTAGCTATTTTGAAGGGTTTCATACCCCAAAACCTTGGAACCCTAGAGTTCTGGAGTATGTATTGATTCTATAATATGATATAATAGCTAATTATTGATCTTTTCTTGCAGAATAAAGTGGATTGATGGACCCATCCCCAAGCAAGAAAAGGACAAAGGAAGAAGCAAAGCTTGATAAGAAACCGGTAACAATGAAGTACCAGTATCAAGGATAGACTCTCACCTCAAAGATGGAGGATGAAGTTTAGTGGGTGACCAATACCGAGATTGTCCATATAGAGATTGAAGATATTAAAACCCAACTAGCACCTACACCTCATGCCCTTGAAGCACCATATAGGAGAATTAAGAGATCAGGGCTGGTGGAGGCGACTATATTCCCCCAAGCTATGCAATCACTGGAGCTAATAATGACAATTTCCCAACACTACCAGCTAGATACCAAGAAATGTGTCGATGCAAATGGGAATGTGATTGTGGATCTCTCACTAGACATGATAGGAATGACCTTTGGGATATTAGTGAGAGAGAGGAGGCTCTAGTAACAGCTAAAGAGCTGTCCATTTTTATATTTGTGAAGAATACTTCTAATTACAAAAGACACATCAATGAAGCATGGCTCTAGGAGCCAAGGAAGACAGGGCTAAAGGCTACATATATTCTGAGAGAAGATTTATAGGAGCCTCAAAGAGACCTTATCATCATGTTGAGTAGAGCCTTTAGAAAGCCAGACTTCAAGAATTTTTACACATGGATGTTTCATTACATGACCATAATTTTGATTGGCAAAGAATACTTTGATTGACTACAAATTATTTCAGATAATATTCATAATCAGCTGACCATAGTCCTCAAAATGAAGAAGTTATTCATGACTTCTTACATCATATGGGTGGTAGCTCGTGCTGGTAAGTTTCTAGGATTGAAGACCGAAGGAAAACGTGGAGAAGAGCCCAAACATAAAAGAGTTTGGGAATTTTACACCTAGTTGCCTATCTCTCAGGCAAAGCTACATTTCAAAAGATTGAATGACGCTTTCATATAAGCTATTATAATAAAACTTAGAGGTGATATCAATGGCTTTACAGGCAACCCATTCCTTTTGCCAAGATATTGTAGCAATAGAATAATCATCCTAGAATATTCCAGGCAATTAGTTGGACTACAGGTGTTGCTGACACTGAAGCATAAGATTGGAATTACTTTTCCCATTTATCTAGAACATTATACATGTCCTAATATATAGATTGCGAAACAAAAACTTCATGATTTGAGCCTAAAAGAGTTCAATTATTCAAGGGAAAGATATGACCCATATGGAAAACTGAAACAAATGATGCCTATTTCTTACAAGGGTCACCAACCAGCATTGGAAGATTTTTTGGCTAATTTACATGATAGATTTGAGGTTAGAGAAAAAGGATATTATAGGTTGACAGTGCCACAGATCAGAATTTTTTAAATCGAAACACATGTCCCAAAGGAGTTAAGGGATGATGGTGAGCTTCTGTTGGCATTATTGGCATTAAGTTGTCATTGATGGCAACTAGTTTGGCATGGTCACCGGTGAGTAAGAAGTGGTGAATGATATAGGAGAAGTAAGACATGATGATGTCAATCTATATGTATGTAAGCAGATTGAAGGTAAGTTAGCAGTACACATGAAATGCATCATCTACCGGTAAAGAAGGACCATCAGCAAGACAAAGAAAGCAAGTAAGAGAAGAATTGAAGGATGTAAACCAGTATACTTAGAGAAGATTAATGCTATCGGTAAATGGACTGAGTAGTAGGACCAACATGTTTGATGGAAGGCCAAGTTGATCCACCGACAGAGAAGAGGTATGTAGGTATGAAGGCCCACAAATGGAGTTAGGTTATACCGGTAAGGTGAGTTGAACCAGTAGTCAATCTTGGTCAATGAAGAATGTCAAACCAACATAGAAAACCAACTAGAGGTAGATATCGACAAAGATGACAGTTGGAAGCCAGGTGGTGATCATGCACAGGTTGGTGAAGTGTGCATCAATGTAACAGTCAACAAGCAGGTAAACTTTTATGAAGAACCCACAATTCAGGGGAGGATGGTAGAAGATTGCAGCTCGAGGAAGACAAGCTGGCAAGTGATTGAACTAATCCTGCAAGAAGATCTGATCTTCGTACCTATTTACTGAAGGAAACAGTCGAGCCATTAATGGCATGTGATAGAGAAACACAAAAAAGAATGATGCAGACCTCCATATATAGAAAACACACGTTGGAATGTGAGGTGTTGGCGGTGCTGATCGATGGCATGCATATCATCTCTCTAGAAAAGCAGATCGGATCAAATCCAATATGGATCGAGTTGGTGAAGGAAAAACCTAACACGACACTGTTTGAATGTTTTTTTGGTAGGAACCCTAGAAGATAAATATGTGAGATCGAGACTGAAATCAGTTGATGCTTGATATGAAGTGTGAGAGAGAAGAGAGCCTCAGCAAGGAGAAAGATCATCTTCCTTAAAGTTTGTTTTGGGAAAGTTGTAGAGTGAGTTAGCAGGTGAACCGGTGAGAGGGTATAACTAGTAGAAACAGAGTAATAGGTAAACTATTGCAGGACTAACAGTTAAGCTAACCAGTGAGGTGTGATTGGTCAAGAAGGAATCCGAGAGTGGCATAGTGTGGTGTGAGGCTGCGGGAGAAAGAAGAGAGGTTAGGAGTAACTAGTGAGTGATCAGAGAGATCAATCTGATAACCGATAGTGTGAGAACCAGTGAAGAAGAGGAGTTTGCTAACCGACATGAATCCATTGATTTGGTGTTGCAGAACTCATTTGCAACTAGGTGCTATAACTATATCTAAGTTGTATTTCATTATACAACACTGAGTTGGAGCTTGGTCCAGGGGTTGGTGCTCCTTGGGTTGGTGCCCTAAATCAGTAGGGATTGGTGCTCCTTGGGTTGGTGCCCTAAATCATTGTAATCCATTGTTTTATTGTGAGGCTGGATTAGAGCAGTAGACTCCAGCAACATTTCTTACCAAGGTTTTTCCCATATTGGGTTTTCCTTATACATCTGGTGTAGTGGGTTGCATTTGTGTGTTTGCCTCTTTTGATATCCTAATTTGTCTTACCGGTTTGATTGTTTAGTTATTAGGGTGATAACCAACATTCCAAGGTTGTTTAAAAAGAAAAGAATTTAGGAACCACTGATTCACCCCCCTCTTAGTGGTACATTATGTTCAACAGCTTCTTGATCCTATATTCAAAGAAAAGGGAATTGATGAAAGACATCTTACTCCTATTAGATGGTCCAACCAAGAAGAGCTGGATATTGGTACTGTTATTGCAAAGGTTCTGGAGAGGTCAAGACAATGGCTAAGCTTAAGGATTCAACCAAGTACTGCCAAGGAGAAGAAAAGAGCAAAACTATTGATAACCCTCAGACCCAAAGTCCACAAAGAATATGTAAGAATAATGAGGTCCGATTCAAGGAATAATACCTCTGTCGATCCTAAGGAGGCAACAATACCAATTGATAATCATGAGTTGAAGAGGTAGTTGAACGCCAAAATGAAAGAATCTCAATTCTTAAAAACTGCCGCTGAACATGGGATTACCACAAGATTGAAAGCCATTCCACAAGCTTTCATTACTCCCATTGTTCCTACTATTGGAATTATACTAGGAGAGGGCACCTCTCAAAATAAAACTACTAAAACACAACCTCCTCCTATGCAGACCTCAACACCCCCTGTAGTGCCAACTCAAGAACAAGTCATCATCCATGATGTTGAGATAGATTCAGACCAAGATGATGAACCTATCACACCAGTGGTGAAGAAAAGAAAAGTTGAAAAGAAACAAAAGGAACCTATTACAACTCAACATGAGAAACAACTTGGGGCTACAAAAGAAGCAACAATACAGGTGCAACCTATGGAAATACATGTGTAGGTTATGGAAGAAGAGGGACATGATGAAGAACATGATGAAATGATGGTCCTTACTCTTGAAGACCAATAAATATTACTTCAACAATTAGGAGGGGATGCGAAAAGTTAGACAGAGGAAATGGAAATGGTATTTGAAGAGGAAGTTTCTGAGAAGTTGGAGGAGCTGGAAAAGCAACAACAACCCGATCTTGATCAGGTGCTTCAGGCTAATCTTGCTCAATAGGTTGCTCAATTTTAACAAAAGCCACTAACTCCTCCACATCAGCAAGAACAAGAAGATGAAGAGTGGCCAAAGGAAGAACATGAGCAAGATATAGATGCTCACAGGATCACTATTGAAGTAATGGTATAGGGAGAAGAAAACGACAATACAATGCCTCAATGGTTGAATTTAACCTTTAAGAAAAAGGAAAAGATCATCCTCCGAATTATCACTTTACATGATGCAATTACTGAGTCCCCAAGAAGAGCCAAGAGAGCAAAAACAATTCATCATCTTTCAAGGATTGATTCAAGAGAGGTAATTGCTAGTATAACAACACCTGTTCATGATCATTAAAGATCATCTCAAGCCACATCAAAGTACCAAGTGTCAGAGGTAAATTTTGGTAAATAGACCAAGTGGGGCAAGATTACTACTCTAGTTGCCGTGACTTCTACTCTTCAGACAAGAATGGAAAAGGAGTATAAACCTAAATGAGAAGTCAAGGTACAATTAAGGAAAAATAAGCAATTGATCATGGAAATAGCTAAGCCGCTCGACTCTAGAGTAGATGACACCTTGTCGTCTACCTCGTCTCTCCCTCATGGTGATATAAAAGAATTGTACGAGATGAGGAAAGTAGCAACAACGGTTAAGACCTGGGCTCAAGATCAAGTGTATAAGGGTAAAATGTTCTTGTAGGACACATTGAAGGTGTTTGCACAAGCTCATGACAATGAGAAAGCTCTTGTTTCTTGTTCCAAGAAGTGGGAACAATATATTTTTCATCTCTCACAATTGCACAAGATACTTAAGAAGATTCAAATATTGGGAGAAGAGACCATCACAAAAGAAGACTTGCTAGGAGGAGAGAGTGTCAGTAACTTGCAGTCATTAATAGATGTTGTGGATTTTAAAACTGGAGATCATGGAGCAATGCCGCACCAAGATTCTCAAGGAACGTCCTCCGTTTCTCAAAACACTTGAACAATATGAGAAACTATTGGTTAAATTGTTGGGGAAGTATATTTATAATTTTAAGCAGGGGGGAGTACTACATCAAGAGACTATACTTAGCAGATGTGATTCTTTTACCACTGACCATTTCACAGCCACTGCAAAATTCACCATAGAAACAATGGACAGATATATGTATGTGGTATTTCAATGCTAGAGTGTAGAAGTGATTATGGATGACATGGTCAGTAGGTTAGAAAATGTAAAAGAGATACTTAGAGTATCCAAATTTAGAATCCAATACATCGCTGACCCACCCGCTGCTTCCATGGAATGCTTCGTCACCAACTACCAAAACTACAAGAAAAGTAAAAAGCAAAACAAGTAGTTGTAAAAATCACTGAAGCGTCATCACCACAATCACTGCTGCTACAACTAAGCCTTCAACTGGAGCTGCATTTAATACTTTCTTTTTGAGCATTCTTTTTGCATGATTCAAAGTTCTTACTATTGGAGCACCATTTCGGAAGTGAACCTCAAGTATCAGTTTAGTATCACTTAACCAGAGTTCATAGGTAGCAACTTGCATGTTGACTTTGACTCCTCCCTTTTTGTAATCCTAGTTTTAAGGCATGATGCCTTCCTAGAATGTAGGGTAAAACTCTATAAATTGTATAATTTGGGTCATTTTGAGGGTCCGCGAATTGATGAACATTCAAGGCCATTTAGTTAGCAAATTTAGTTTTATGCAATTTCTTTCCATGAACTCTTGAAGATTTTGTTATTCATTTTACAAAATATCAATACAAAAGCAACTTGTGGATTGCCCAATCTACAATACATGTTCTCTTGTTTATTGTTCTTCATAGTCTGGTATCTTCTTTCATTTGAATCATCAACTTGTCCTTCCAAAATTTATTATTTAATGAATCATATTGCGCATGTTAATGGTGCATGAGGATAGAATGGTAGAGTGATTATATGATCTTGTGATTATCATTTCTGTTTATATGTGGGTTGTATGACTTCACATATCTGCTGGAACGTCCCTTTTGAATGTTGATTAGATGTTATTGATAATACCTTGCTATGATCTATTGGCTTTGCAGTTCACCAAGTCATTCAGTATTGGTTTAGTTATCTACTCTTGTTACCTTGGTCTATCTTTTGACATTTCTTTCAATTAGAGTTAAGAATTTTGAAATACCTAACCCCTAAAGAAAAACAAATTAGCATGTAGTTACGATCAGCAGGCCCCTTGATAGGTACAATCACATTAGCCACTGGGTGATCCAACCCCATCGTGACCCGACTACAGAGACCTTGGAGTTGTCAATCTTTCAAGATTGGCCACTTTTTAGAAGAGGTGGTATGTGCATTCATGTTCTACCCGACTATTAGCGAGTGTGCCAAAACACCCATCAACAGTATGTTGTATGTTTTATTTAAATTTTTTCAATCATCTTTCAAATACTTGGGAATTTTACTAAAATTATTTTCTCTCATCATGTTTACACTTAATGTATAAAAATATTTGATTTTGACTTCATGCTCATTCGAACAATTAGTCCAGTGATCTTCAATGACAAGTTCATGTTTAAAATGTGCCCTAGGATTGATTCTCTCGATAGGATCAAATCTTTTTCTTACATGTCAAACTGTGTCGATTCTTGGAGGAGCCATTTCAACTTCAATTGTCTTTTCTTCTTGCATGTTTGGACAAAAGTATACACCCACCTTGATGGGGAACCAAAATACATATTTATTCTTGAACTGGTGATCAATTTATAAATCTCTATCACTTGTTTGCAAATATGTGGCAAGATTAATTTGTCTAAGGGGTAATTTGGTACCTTGTAATGTGCTTTGTCAAACCCTACAAATTCTATATCTGTGAATGTTTCAAATTGGACATTACTAGTTTCCCTAATTTGTTAATTCTTTCGTTGCTTCTTAAGATCTAACCTTTTCCCCAAATTATTTTCAACCATCCTTATTAGATAGAAAATGAAAGCATCATTAACTATATATTAGTTTTTCTCACTTTCTTTTAGATCCAATTTGAGAAAATGCTAATAAATTCTCATTTCTCCCATATGGATGTTGCCAATTTTTATTAACATGGGAATTATATTCTAGTAATCCAATAAGTGCATTAAATAGGAAGTCATAAAAAACTTATTGGTGTCAACCACATTCACCAATTATTGATGTAAGTTATCACTAACTATAGTTTCCCAATCAAACTTCTTCCTATTTTAGATCTTTAAAATTTGTAATAGCACATCCATGGATGGAAGTCTTTGGCATTGGGGATACCATATACTCAATTGAGGAGTGCAATTAAATTATTGACATCTTCTTTGAACTCACTCCTATGTTGTACCTTTGCAATCTTCTGAGATGCTTTTTAAGGTACATGAAGTATATGATCATTAATGAAACTAGTGTCTTGTTTATTTTTTTCTCCACAATATCTTATTGCATTCTTCATATCAATAGCTTCATAATTAGCATGTGGAGGAATGCAAAATAATTTATCTATCATCTTTCGATTGACATCTAGTACTACTTTATCAAAGGGTCCAATTATGTTTATTTCAATTTTGTCATAGTGATTTGCACAACTCAAAACCAACTTAGAAGATTGTATAGAAACTAGAAAGACAACTACTTCAACCAAACCTGAATTGGCTAAACATTGCACCGATTTTGTTTTGTGTCTTCAATGTCATTATATAATGAGCCAAGTTTTGAAGGAGTGTAACCCTTGAAAAGATATTTCATCTTAAGTAGGTCTTGTTACATAATTTTGCAATTAATATTTTCCTTATCTAAGTGTAAACAAAACACATTAAAAAATTCAACATATAATAGAATACAAAATTTTAAAATAAAATTTTTCAAACTTTGAATTTTCAATAACAACAACCCTTCACATGCTAAATTGATCTATAAAAATACTATGCTTAACAAATTAACAAAGAAATAAATTATTTATTAATATAATTGAAAATTAAAAAATCTAAACCTAACCTTACTTCTCACCCTAGCTGAAACACTAATTGTAAATCTAAACTAACCCTAACAATAATTATAATTCTGCAGCTAACTATTAATAATTGTAAATAAAAAACATAAACTCACAAGAAAATAACATTAATACAAGAGAAAAAATAAATGATAAATACCTCTATAAAATATATCAATATATTAATGCTTATTCAAAACGTCTATCACTTGCAATGCTCAAATGTTTTCAAGTTTGCAAGATGAAAATATAAATCCAAATCGAAACCATTTTGTTTATTTTATTTTTCAAAAGTTTAATTTATTTCTATTAATAAATTATACTTCAAAGAAAATAAATAAAATTTAACCTCAATCCTAACTCCACTTTTGATCCTAGGTTTAATCAAGTAACTCTAACAACAATTCCAAGTCTAATATTAGCGTAGTCTTACTTCTCACCCTTATATTAACCTTAATTATAATCTTAATGTTAATTACAGGTAAATAAATTGATTATAAAAAATTGAGATTTGAATTCTATCTCGAGAGCTACTTCTAACCCTAACTCGTATACTAATTTAAGTCTAATAGTAACCCTAATCCTAATTATAATTCTACCACTAACTATTAACTAGCTTAATAATTGTATTGATTTAAAAAAATTGTATATTATTACTAATTCTATATCTAACATTAATATAACATAAATAATGATGCAAATGCTAACCTTTTCTTTAATTATCAACTTTAATGCTAATTAAAACCAAATAAATTAATTATCAACAACATTTCTATTACTAACTCTAATTGTAAACATGCTTATTATCCTAATTATAACTATTCTTCCAACTCCAACCCTATATCTAAATCCAACAATAAAATGTATTTTGTTAATAATTAAATTAATTATCAACAAAATAAAATATAATATAATATTAATATTAATATCAAATTATTATATTAAAGACCTATTAATATTAATACGATATTATTTATTATATAATTAAATTTGATATTAACTTAATATTAAATTATATTATAATTCAATTAGAATTCAATATTTATTAATAGTACACTATGAATATTATTAAAAACTAGATTTAAATTTAACTTTTGACTGGACTTATGAACTAGTGAGACCATATTAACATCTTTATATCTCCTTTTTGACCTTATCTCTTTGACATTAACACCCTTATATATTAGCTTAATATTAAATTATATTACAATTCAATTAGAATTGAATAATTATTAATAGTACAATATTAATATTATTAAAAATTAGATTTAATTTAATTTTTGAGTGGAACTATGTTTGATATTAACATCGTTATGCACTACAGAGTCATCCCCTATAATATATATATTTTAATTAAATTTAAAATATTTTAATAAATTTAATATATTATATAAAATTATAATAATACATTAAAATAGTTTTTCCTTCACTATAAAACAATATAGTTTATCTCAATAATATGTAGGGTTTATTGAGTTCAATTCATGATTTTAATTAGGCTTGAAGGATATGGAACAATTTGTTCAATTGTTTATTTTCCAGTGGTAAGTAATATGAATGAGAAAACACAAAGAAATTTTTTTGATATGAATTTAAAATTTTAATTTATAGAGAATGGATTCCTCCATTCAATTTGTATAATGTGTCTTTTGATATGAATTTAAAATTTTAATTTATAGAGAATGGATTCCTCCATTCAATTTGTATAATGTGTCTTTTGATATGAATTTAAACGTTTAATTTATAGAAAATGGATTCTTCCATTCAATTTGTATAATATGAATTTAGTCTAGTATCAAAAATTGGAGCTTGGGAATCATTTGTGTAATTTAACATTTGTAGATCTGAAGGTGGCATTTATAAGTGGTTATTCTTTTGAAGTTGTGAATATTTCTATATTTGATAAGGAGTTTTGTAGATCTAACACATTTTAGGATCATAATTATTAGTTTATTATTATTTCTAATTAATCTATCATAACATATGTAAAATATTCAAAACAACCCGATTTCAAGAGATTTTGGACAAAACTATAGAACTAATATTATTGCAATAATATAAATTTTGCTTAGAGGTAAGTTGGATAATAATTTGAGATAATATATTCTTGCAATAATATAATTTGTACACTAGCCCAAATTTTTAGTCTAATTCTAACTCTAAGTCCAACATTAAATACGACCCTAATCCTATTTTTTAATATAATTAAGAATTATAAATTAATTTATAATCATTTATTTAAATAATATATATATATATATATATATATATATTAATCATTAAGTGCTATCATTTATGGGGATAGCTCCCTATATTGCTTGAAAATTTTAGAAATTACATTGAAGTTGACCAGCATGGACCCACTAAACCAGATACATATTTCCTACTACAAATATACTATATTTTGCATCATAGAAACATAAAGTTTTTACTCCTACTTAATCCAAAAGTACCCCACATATAGACCTACAGACCCCCTGGGTTACACCTGTCCCCCAATGGCTTGATATATTACAACAACATACTCACCAATCGCAATTGCATTGCAGGTGGAATTCTCTAGAAGCCACTAGTCAACTAACTCAGTTATCCTACAAAATGGCTCCAAATTTCCATTGAAGACTACACAACTATATATTTCCCACGCGTCTTCCCCAAATGACTTCAGTCTCTCCCGCTCTTCCCTCCACACTTCTCTGCGGGCCATTTCTCGAATCTCCTCACTATTCACCGAATCCTCCTCTCTAGCTTCACTGCTCTCAATGTCTTCTCCTTCCTCAATATCATCTCCTTCACTCTCTTCATCTTCCTCTGAGTCCGAGCGAAGGTAGTTCTCGAATTGAAAATAAACCTTCAGTATACTAACCCTGACATTTTCCTCCAAACCCAGAATGGCTTCAACGACCGTGTCTACAATAAAGGGTTTTATGAAGCCTGCTAACAATTCAACCACACGCTCCTTCGTTTCAATGATATCCACTAGTGGGAGGAGAATGGCTTCTAGCATCAGAGCATCACACCAATGTCTGTCAATATTTAATGTAATGCCCACTAACCCCCTAGCAGAGTCATATACATACTCTTCCGTTCTGAACAAATTTCTCAACTGAGTGATCAATGAATTTTCACAGTTTACATAGCTAATCCTTCCAAAGTAAGCCATGGCCAGCGATAATCCTGCTACACTCCCCAGAATTACTACTAAGCCAAAGCCCTTCACATTCGCCTTAAGAAGTTGAAAACTGAGTTGTCAGTCAAAAGCTTTGTCTAGTTCCTGCTATAATCTTTCTCTCTGTAACCATATCTTTATTAGAATGTTTTGATTCTGGACTTGCAGAACTACTCAGGATCCATGTGACCCAACCATCAATTATTTCCTAGAAACCTCGAGTTCGAGTTTCGCCCATTTTCGGTACCCGAGCTCTTCAATACAGTCTTTCCTCACTTCCCTCTGCATCTAGTCACTGTCTACCAGCTTCCGTAGAGAGATATTCTCATAAGTGACAAGCCTTGAATCCTATGTGCTATCGTGGCATAATTGAAACCATAATGCTTATCCTTGATGCACCTTGCTTATCTCAGACAATCTCTGTCAACCGATTCTAGTTTTTGGAATTCCGTCATTATCTGCAGCAAGGATCGAGGACAATCTGTCTAGTAGCTCCTCCTTCTTAGCCATCTAATTTAGACCATCATAGTCGATTCCTCTATTTGCCAGCCAGTCCACCATCGAGTTGCCCTCTCGGTATATGTGTTTAAGGGTGAAACTGTTTAAGCTATCGCATAATCTTTGGATTTTGGGACAAACCGCCTCCAATTTCCAATTTTCAAATTTCTGTTTGGATATTCCATTTAGAATAATTTGCGAGTCTCCCTCTATTTCTATGTCCTGGAAGCCATGGGCCACACACCATTCTAGCCCAGCTAACAGCCTTGCCATTTCTGCCATGTTATTTGTATTGATTCCTAAAGGACCGTAATTAGCCCCAACAAAGTTGCCAAATTCGTCCCTTATTATGGCACCATAACCTGATTTTGCAGGATTACCATGGCTAGCTCCGTCGAAGTTAACCTTTATGGTTCCCGTCGTTGGAGGAGACCAAACTACATTGTCTCTATTCTATTTCTTGTCCATTAGCTTGTAACCGCTAATCTTCGTTAAGTTCCAATATCTTTCCATCTCTTTGTCCCATGAAGAATAAGAACAATACTTTCTTCCCACTACTTTCACATTGATGACTTCTTCTATGGCTCCTTTAATTTTAGGAATTAGAGTATCAAAGGACAGAGCTTCCTCATTGAAAACTCTTCTATTTCTCTCCTTCCATATATGCCAAACAAGCAGAGCTAGACTCGCCACCCACAGACTGCTCCATTTTGATTTTTTAAAACTAGAAGGCCGCACTAATAAAAAACTTTTTAATGTTTGACTTCTCACCGATCCAAGCTGCAAATTGCCCAATAGCCAATCCCAAAATTTTTTAGAGTACGAACACCAATATAAGAGATGATCCACTGACTCTTCATTTTCCATGCATAGAATGCATATGCTCGGACCTGCAATTCCAATTGTTTTCAACCTATCCCCTGTTAGGATACGACCATGCAAAGCTGTCCAAAGGAATGCCCCTGCCTTGGGCAATACCAATTTATGCCAACACAACACCAAGGGCCACTCCACATTTTGTATTCTGCACCTAAGGATCTCATATCCCAAATTAACCTTATATTTTCCAGTTTTAAATGCACTCCATAATAACTGGTCCACTTCATTTTGATAGATGATTTTTTTCTCCTATTTAGAATGTCCTTTAGCTCCACATTCTTCTCCATCTTCCATTCTCCAACTGATTTCCATTCAGTCCACTCTGACTCCATCTGCCCATCCATAATATAATCAGCCACATACAGACCAACCACTACTTCCACTTCATTAACCCAAACCGTGTTGTCTATTTCTTCAGCTAAAGAAATATCACCATTCCATGAATCTCTCCAAAACTTAGCCTTTCCTCCATTACCAATTTTCCATGTCAGATGCTCTGTTATTATACTTCTTCTTTCCCAAATATATTTCCAAATTGGAGATCGCTTAATCGAGTTAGCCATTGTAAAAATCCTTTCTGCATCGTTTGAATCCAAATACTTAGTAGTCATTATCTTACACCAAGATTTGTGAGGTTGAGCATACATTTTCCATGCTAATTTAGCCCCTAGAGCTAAATTGTGCAAGTCCATTTTTCTTAGACCCGCACCTCCCTCCAATTTTATTAAACAGGTTGTATCCCAATTGATGAGAGGAATTTTCTTCTTCTCTTGAGCTCCTTCCCACAAATTTTTTTTGAACAGACTGTCTAACTCTTTGGATGATTTAAACGATAACCGAAAACATGACATTTGATAAATAGGGATCACTGAAAGAACAGATTTAATCAAATGGATTCTACCTGCCTGAGTTAACCACTTGTTCTTCCAAGAGGAGGCCTTTACTTGACATTTGTTGATCACTTCCTCCCACATTCTATTTTGGTGTCTGCCCGAGTCTAATTGTACCCCTAAATACTTCAAAGGAAATTTACCCTATGGATAACCCATTATTTCCCCAATTTTACATTGCATCCTCACATTAGTGTTGAAGAAATATATCATTGATTTCTCCTTGTTCATACTCTGACCTGATCCTTTTTCATAATCATTCAGTAGCATCTTAATTACCTTGGCTTCCTTCTTAGTGGCTTCCCCAGAAAGAATTGTATCATCAGCAAATTGAGAGTGGGAAATTGGATCAATTCTGTTGTGAATGAGTGCACCTTTCCACAATCTCGCTTATACAAGTTTCTTGATATTTCTACCCAAAATCTCAGCCATTAATACAAACAAAAAAGGATACAAGGGATCGCCTTGTCTAAGACCATTAGTAGCTTGAAAAAATCCTACAATAGATCCATTTACAATGATGGAATATGATACCGAGGAGACACAATGTTTTATACAGTTTATCCAACTAGAATCAAAACCAAATCTTTCAAGAATAGAGAAGAGGAAGTACCAATCACCCGATTGTATGCTTTACTAACATCTAGTTTAACTACCATCCCCTAAGATTTGCTACTTTTCATTGAGTGCATAGTTTCATCAACAATGATTATGCTATCAACAATTTCTCTCCTAGGAGTAAAACCATGTTGTTCTGGAGATACCAGCTTGTCCAAGACCATCTTCAACCTATTAACCATAACTTTGGCTATTATTTTATATATTGAATTACACAGAGATATTGGCCTATAATCAGCAATACTCTAACAACTTTGCTTTTTTGGAATCAGGGCTATAAGAGTATTATTTATTTCTTTAACAAATTTGCCTTTCCTTCGAAATTCCTCCACCACCATCCAAATATCCTCTCCCATGAATTTCCAACACCTCTGATACAACTCCATTGTCACCCCATCTGGACCCAAAAGCTTTATGCGAGTGCAGCTCAAATGTTGCCTTTTTAACTTCATCTTTTGCAATTGAAGCCAAAAGTGATGCGTTATCCTCCTCCAAAATCTGTTTGTCAATGATATTCACAAGATATTCAACTGATTCATCTCTATTCCCTTCCGAAGATCCCAAGATTTCTTCAAAATATTTGACTGCTAGGTTCTCCAACTCTTTTGCTTTGCCAACCATTTTGCCCGAGACATCTTTCAACTGATTGATTCTATTTTTATTCCTTTTTGCTTTTAAGGAGGCATGAAAGAATTTGGAATTTGAATCCCCTGCATCTATCCATAATTCTTTGGATTTATCCTGCCAAAACATTTCTTCTCTTAGAAGAATTTCTTCCAGTTCATCTTTATGGGAAATCTCAGCATGGTACTCTTCATTCGTCACCCCCTTCTCGATCACCAAGTTATTGATCCTATCTAGTTCTGCTTCCACCCTTAGTTTTTCAGCAAAAATATTCTTGAAGGATACCAAATTCCATGTTTTGATTTTGTTCCTGAGATATTTCATCTTTTTGATAAAACAATAACTTGGAGTGCCTTTAATATCTGTACATTCTTTCCACCACTTCTCAATGTTTGCTTCAAAGGTTAAATCTCTCCACTACATACTCAAAAACTTAAAATTACCATTCCCCTTCGTCAATGGTATTGTGCAATTCAACTATACCAGAAAGTGATCCGAAAGTGTTATAGGCTGGATAATTGACTCCAAATAAAACTCACCTCTTAACCAAAATGATCCAACAAATATTCTGTCCAATCTCTCAAAAATTCTGCTAAAATTTGCCCTCCTATTAGTCCATGTAAATTTTCCAGATTTAGGGACTACATCAAAGAGGTTATTGTCTATTACAAAATTTCTGAAATCTTCCATCACTCGGGTGTTCATACTTAAACCTCCAAATTTTTCTTCATTGTAGAGTAATGCATTGAAATCTCCC
This sequence comes from Cryptomeria japonica, assembly GCF_030272615.1. NCBI lineage: Eukaryota > Viridiplantae > Streptophyta > Pinopsida > Cupressales > Cupressaceae > Cryptomeria > Cryptomeria japonica. Next base: position 66,643,748 of record NC_081406.1, on the reverse strand, counting down.
ACCACTATTGCTTTCTCTGAATCAATCATTCTAATCTGATATGTGATTTCAATCCAAACCCTTTTCTTTTCCTCTGTCTTAGTTGGTCCATAAACATTGAATACGGAAAAATCCATTTCTTCCTGCAAGATTCTTACTTTACAATGCATCCAATTTTCCTGCTTATTGATCAAATCTACTACCACTTTATCTGGACTCCAAAGAACTACCATTCCACCCTTGGATCTTATCACCTCGTGATACACTCCATCCCACATCTTGCTAAAAGATTTGAAAAAGGAGGCTTTTTCTTCATTAAGCTTGGTCTCTTGCATCATTATGATATCTCCTAAAATTCTTTGAATAGCCCTCTTGACCAAGCATTTTTTGTTAGGGGCCAATAGACCCCTAACATTCCATGTTGTTATTTTCATTGTTTGCCAAGGGAGATTCCTACTCCCTTGGTTTTCTTACTAAAATCCAACACACCAATTATACCCTTCTCCTTGGCTCTATCCTCTCTCTTCTGTTTATTGCTTCTTCTGCCCCTTACTCCTTTTGTTTTCCCCAACAATACGTTAGCCGATTGACTGATGCTTCTAGGATCAATATTCTCCAATTCATCAATTAGATATAGTTCATCATCTGAACCCCTTTTGTATTCAAATTCAGTATCTGACAACCCTTTCACTTTTGTGGTTGAGTCTCTGAAGTCGTCCTCTGTATTGATTCTCTTGCCATTAATATTTTCTTCACTAGTTCCAACATTGATTTCCTTCTACTTTATCTCACCATCTTCCATTGTTGCATCCTCCAAAATTTTCATCCTAATTTCTGAGTCACCATCGTTTTCCTTCTGTGATGTAATCATTTCTAATATTTCTTTCTCATGAGTCTGTTCAACTTTCGCGTTTTGTAACTTTTCTTGATATTCAACCATTTTCTTTTTTCCTTCTGATATTCTCCTCCAAATCTATCCTGGTTTTCTAAATATCTTGTTTGCCTTTTTGATGAACATCTTGCAATCCTTCTCTCCATGGAATTTACTTCCACATCTAGGGCATCTTGGTATTTCTTTATCAATCTCCACTTTTTGAGACCATTCCCCATGTTCAGATACCAAGGTTATTCTCTCTGGAATTCTTTTGACTGCTGCAATTTTCATGTGGGCGTATTTGCATATGTCTTCTGCATCGTCAAAGTCTATTTCCAACAATGTTCCCAATGTTCTACCAATCTTCTCCCATAGTTCCTTACTCCAGTATTCTATCGGTAGGTTATATAAATGAATCCAAACCAGCTTGGAATAAACAGCCAATGGGGTAGGGTCAAAATGAGGCATCCATGGTTGGATGTAAACTGCATGCGACATGATGAACCAGTTTCTATATGATAGTGCTCTATTTCTCTCCTCCTCCTCTTCGAACAAAACTACAAAAAACCTTTGGCGATGAACTTAGTTACAGTTCTTTTTCCCCAATTACATTCGACCCAGTTCCTTATTTCCTTTCTCGGCCAATTCAGTCCTATTATTTTGGCTACTACTGCGTAATCTTCCCAAAACACCACATCCTCCTTCAATTCTTTAGAAAAGTCTATTCGAATATCCTCTGCATGCCCTCCCTTTCCGCCATTAAAATGTAACGACATTGAAGAGCATTTTCTAATACCTGTAATTTTTTTTAATATTATTATTGATAATAGATTTATTATTATATATTTTGGGCAATGTTATTATTAACAAATTATTTATAATTAATATATAATTTTTAGATTATATTATTGCATTATATAGATTTAATATGATAAGGATATATAATATTGTATTTTATTTATGTTATAAATATAATTTAGATTATAATTAAATATGTTAATAATATTTGTCAATAATATGCATAATATTAAATTATTTATTCAAACCTTAATCTCTAATTTTTTTATATTTTAATAATTTAATATATTTAACCTTACTAATATATTATTATATATAATTAACATATTTAATTTTGATTTTTTTAATATAAAAAATATATTTAATCCTAATATAACAATTTTAATTATATTATTGTCTATATATAGACTTAAATATATTAATAATATTTATAATATTAAAATTATTTATTCATTTTTTATTTAATATTTAATTTAGCTATATACTATATAGAAAATATATATTAATAGATTTATCAAAGATATATTTTTATATTATCAAAGGAAAGATTTAGATACAGATTTTAAATAATTCGAAAGAAAAAATTCATACATATAATTGGGTGGAAAAGCAATTGAATAATAACGAGTTAATGAAAATTAGGTGCAACCGATTACAATAGTACTAACTTAATGGCAAATACTTTCAAGACATAAAAAGAGAAAATGAAAATTACTTTAAAGTATAGTTATTACCAACCAGGTAATTTAATAGTTCTTGGTTATGTGGTCAAAAGAATATTTTTGGATAGTTTCAATTTGTAAAGCTATCCTAATTTTCTCATCAAATGGATTGGGGCAGTCTGAAAACAATATAAACAGAATAACAAAATTAAATTAATTGTCTAGTTAATAGATTAGTTATAAAATATCAATTTGGATATACGTTTTAATAGTTTGAGATAATATACTTTCAAGGTATATGTATTTTGTATTTATGCATTAGAAGTACCCAAAATTGTAGTATGGTGAACAAATTGAAATTCAAAGTTGAAAGTGTTTTATGGATTAAACGTTTATAGTTATTGCATAATTATTCTAATTTTTAAAATAAAAATTAATATGTTCCAACTCTAAAATTATATAACTATAGAATACAAAAATCTCTATAAATTTAATTCTAAATTTAACAATAACCATAGTTCTAATCTTAACTCTTGATCTAATTTTAATCCTTAACTTAATCTTAACCCTTAATCTAAGATTAACCCTAACATTAATTTTAATCTTATGTCTAGCCTAGTTCAAATTCTAGTTGTAACCACAACCCTAATTCTAATATTAACATTAATTTTCACTATAGCCCTAATTCTTAACCTAATTATAACATTAAATAGAACCCTAATTCTAATTTTTCCTTAACTTCTATCCACAGTCCTTAATCTAAGTCTAAGCCTAACTCTAACCTTAACTATATTGATTTTAGAATTATAATAATTAATATTAGAGCTATAATATAATTAATAATTATAACTTAAGCTATAATCATTTATTTTAATTATAACCTTAAAATTATTAATTATAATCTTAATCTTAATTAATAATGATTTAATTTAAATATTTAAAATAATTATTAATTAACATCATAATTATAATATAATTGATGAGAATATTTATATTGTATAATTATTTTAAATTTCAAAATAATAATTACTATGATTTATAATAATATATATAATTCTAATTCTATATTAAAATTATAAATATTTCAACTTAAAGTTCATTAAATTTTTAATCCAAAATAATAATCAACATTGTTAAAAGTTTGTACCACATCTTGGATTAACCCATAGATAGTGGAAACCAAATTGAAAAGCATCCTGAAAAAACGTACCCAAGTAAAAGTTCACTTCGTAAATTATGATAATTGGTAATTAGTATATATATTTATAAATATCTTTAGAAAATATATATTATTTTCATATTTAAAAAATATATTTTAATTATATATATAATTTATTATTATATCTAATTATAATAAGAATTATATATTAATAAGCCAGTAATATAATATAAATATAATTTTAATAAAATATAATTAATATAATAAGAATATACCCAATATTAATATGATGTATTTATCTTTAAGTTTATGAGTCAATTAGTGTTAGGAATAGTGTTAAGTTATGATAACTTTTAAAATCATTAGGTTAGGTTTTGTTTAATTCTTCAATTTAGCCTTATGCTTTAATTGATTGTGATGGTATGGACATTTGGATTATGGTTAAACGTTAATTATTATCATATTGCTCATGTGGAATAGTCCACCTATGCTCCTAAATCTTATATATAAGGTAAAATTAAAATATTATATGTCTTGGTTGTTAAGTAGTACCAACCTAGAATGAATAGATAACCAAATAAACATCATATGGTGATGATGGATCTTGCAAGTCTCTACTTCATACTTCTATGATATGAATGGGTGTAATAATGAGTAGATAATTTCTTAGTTATGATAGGAAATGTTGTAAAAGGGCATTGTTAATGAATTGTAATTGATCCAGTGGTGGTCGAGCTTAATCTTAGTACTTTTAGTTATTTGATGTTGAGTTGGAATGGGGATGATAATTCTAAATCACATGATTGTGCTTGTAATGGGAATTATTCTAAATGTTGCAATAGTTAGTGGAAAGATGAGATATTATATTAGTTATATTATCAATTGATAAAAGTAAATAAATCTAACTTTAGGAAATCCTAAATAGTGAAATCAATGTTTATGTGAAGAGTAAATCTTGAATAGGAGTTAAATAAATTTTATGATGTGAATTGACCAATTAAACTTTACATGCAATCTAGTCCATATTACTCAATGTTTCTCGTGAACTTTGGAGTTTTGGTATTTTAGAAATGGTTTGATAGTGAAAATTGTTTAAACCCTTGTGAAGGTACTAAACAGTTCTACATCTCAGTGAATCATTATAGGATGCATTCCCTTTCATTGGCATATGGAACACTATTGTGATTGATTATCAACTAACCTATAGTTATGTTTACAACTTTGCAAGGTGAGGTTATAATAATAAATACGAATGGGTGGTATTGTAGTCCACATATATAATCAATGAGTTGCTTATTCTTATTGTTTCACTCATCCTCTTGTGAATTGACAAGTGCCTCTTTAAGTCACTCCATTATTGAACCAAGATTTTGTTTAAGGATACAAATGATATATTGAAGATGAATAGGTTTATGATAATTTAGCAAGGATTATTATGTTTTACTGATGATTGTGGTTTAGTGCAATTTGATCGTAGACTTGAAGAAATAGTGGGGTGGAAATAGTCTTCATTCAGTGGGGGATATATAATTATAAAAGGTTTTGACCAATGGACGGATGCAACAAAGAAGGTATGGATTCTTAGTCTATTTTAATTAACTGTGAAGATAAAGTTATTCAAAATGTTTTCTTTATATGCTAGTAATTAGTTTATTAATTATACATCTTATACCAATGCATACCATATAATACTTTGGTACATGTAATTATTGATCATGTGAATACTTAATAAGTCAATTTGCTATTTTTCATATAGCACACATACAATGAGTAAAACTGGAATGCTATACTTTGGTTGGTGTGATAAACAACAATCTAAATAATAATTGTAAATCATAAATAGGCAAGAAAGTGAAATTGATAACTTATATATGTTTATCACATATAATTTGAACTAATGTTATTTGGCCATGGATTATTTATGAGATATGCATATATTTTATGTACATACATAATACAACCATTTACTATCATTTTAATAATATTTAATTAAAATTATATTAATCTTATGTATATTCAGTACAATCTAACAAGGGTTCAAAAATATGATAGATTCATTTAGTAGTTCATTGTGTAGAAGTAAAATATATTTTTGTGCTAATTCATCAATTATTATTAAAAAGAAATGGATGAATAACTCTTAGATTATGTGTATATAAGATGTAAGTGAACTCGTTAGTTTTGAAGGAACATACGGATTCAAAACCATAAGTTTGAGCGGGGGTATCAATTTTAGGATGCGTCTATTCTGGCTCCAAAATGACAGTACGGATTGTCGTGCGTTTTATACCGTCGATTTTGTAATTAACGACTGCGATTGACTAACCTGTTGCTAACACGCTGTAAGAAAGATCTGTTTTGGAACCAGAATAGACACAGCCATCAATAATTTTATGCCTTAAAATATATAGATGCATTCAAGTATGCCGCCAGCAAAGCATCATCTGACCAACTATAGGAGAGGGGGAGAATTTATGATGAGTAGGTTGGTTGGTGGATGGCATGGCCTTCCATCATTTTTAGGCATGGGGTTCCTTCTTGTTGAAGGCACTTAAGTCATCCTTGCCTCACGTTTAGCAAAAAGGTAGCCCTTTGGTCATGCACAAAAGCCGTGAAGATTTATTGGAGGCACCTGCTACGACCCTTGGGGGAGGTAGGAAAGCCAGAAGATTTCAATGCATTCGTTGACCTGGGGGTCCGGGCCAAAAAAAAAAAAGAAACGAAAAAAGTTCACACACCTGGTTTTGGGGGAAGAAAGGCAGGAAGGGATGTTGGTAGGGGATTGCAGAGCTCCCAATTTAACATAGGCGAGTGCATCACTGGCAAGGAATTGGGCTTTAGGCATCTACATCTTACATGCTTTTCTATCAAGGCAACATACATAATACATCTTACATGCTTTTCTATCAAGGCAACATACATAATACATCTTACATGCTTTTACATTCTACATCTTGCCACAATTACAATGTCTCGCAGATATTTCCCTTATTCTAAGCTTTACTGTTTGTCGCCTCAGAACAGTTGGAGATCTGATACAGTGCATCAACCATATTATTTAGGTTATTTGAATTCCCTAGCTCTTGGCAACTCGATAAGTGTAGAAACTTAATGAATTATCTATTTGAATATTACGTCCTATGTAGGCAAGACCTATAAGAATGAAATATCGTTTATATTGCCTAAGTAATACTTAGCTATGTTATCATTCTTATATTAGTATCATTTAGTTTCTTATTAAGAATTTTATATCTTTAGCTGAATAAATTATATTTTCAGTTAAATTGAATTAATTATTTTGGTTAGGTATTTCAGTAGTGTTAAGTTATTCATTAGAATATTTAAAAAAGATAAGGTATATTGGTTATCTTGATTTAAAAAAAATGGGGGACTTCTTAGTTAAGGAGAGAAGTGAACGTAAAAGAAACCTCCTTGATTCAATGTTTTAACTTTATCTTATCTTCTCTCATTATTATTACTCAACAAAGTTATTAATAGATTAACATCAAGAAATGGGAGATTCAAAAGGTCAAGTGTATCGTGGGTTCTTTAATTGCGAATTGCACCATTAGTACCCATAGTCATTAGAATGTTAAAGTATGAAAATATTAATGAGAGATCTTTGCATGAATGGAATCAATATTAACATTGTAATGAGTAATTTCACTTACAAATTTTGGTACCTTTGAAGTATTGAATACTTGACATTCATCTAAATTAGAATTTTGATACCCATTGATTTGAGGGATTATATAGACTATGATTAAATAGTCATTATATTAGTCTTGGATTATAGATATATACATTTGTTTATATAAAAGCATTACTTTTATTGTTAAGGTCAGATATTTTGGCTGAAGACTGTGTGTGGGAGTTATCCCAAAAGTGTCAATGGACATTGGTTTTTGGGTTATGGATGTTCAATTTACGCTAGCTAGGTCATCGTCTCTGTTTCATCTAAGTGGGTGGTAGTCGACGAGAAAACTATCTGGGGTCTAGACCCTAGAAAGGGTTGCATACCCACTCTTATATCATCATAGATGGGTTTAAAATTGTTTAACGAACTATGACGTCTCTGAGATTTCATGTAGGCAAGGCCATCTATGATGAGCCCCCGAGACACTAGGTATGGCCCTTAGGTCTTGTCCTTCTATGTTTATTGGTCTTACCTCCCCTTCGCAATCTTATGCAATCCTCGTTCATATTTACAAACTTATTAGTTGACTAATGTATGATTGATCCAATTAAAGTAATGATATGATTTGTCATGTTGCTCATGTATCTAATAATCTGTCGATCTTGTGTTGAATATCTAGACAAGTAGATAGCTTGCAGGTGCAGGTATGGAAAGAAAGGCAAATGCATAACGGAGAATTGCAAGAGAAACTTGAGTATGAAGAAGGTACATTTATTTGTAATAAGAAGAACCTTTATGTTAGTGTATAAAATTTAACCTTGCTTTGAATGGTTACCTACTATATTTTACTGTTGCTTGTAGTTTTACAAATGCATTATTGCTACTGTTAAAAACATTTATTGCAATTTAGTTAAATTTGGTATAGTTTATTTATGTTTTGTTGTATCTCTTAAGTGTGTACATTATAGCATTGCAATTCCATTAGGATATTATATTAAAAGTGTTCAAAGTTGAAAAAAAAAATTTAGTTTTTTGTTATGTCCACTTGGGTAAAAAGTGGGCATGCCAGATTTAAAGTTAGGTTAGGGTTACTGTTAATTTTCTTGGATAAACATTAATACTATCATGACATTTACAATTGAAAATAATATAGGGTAAGTGCACAAAGATGGTGGTCAAAAAGGGGGGTATAAGTGGACACTTTTTTTTCTGAAATCAGGTGAACTTGAACTTGGAGGCAAAATTTGAAAGTCATCCACTCAAGATATGAAGATAATCAAAGAAAAAATATTGTAGTACTCTAAATCTAGTTTCCAAAATACTAAACTTTTTCAAAATTGGATAAGATTAAGGGGGGTCAAATCCTTCGCACATGAAAAACAGACCCTAATTTTTTCTGAAAAACATAACATAGTGTTTGACGTGCACATCAAAAAATTCATAGTTAGATTTCGTATTTTGACAGATCCTTTGGCAAAAAGATAGTTAAGAGTGAGCACTAGAAGATGTGTATTTTTTTGTAATTTTTTATTGAGTATTTTTTTTTTATGATTTTTCCAATCGAGCACATCCTGAAAATTAGGTACCTATTCGTGCGCGAAGCATAAGTTGCACTTAACAAATCCAAAATACAATTTTAAAAAAAAATTGTAAAGAATCAAGTGCACTACAATAATATATAATTTTTTTAAAATTTGGATAAGTATATCAAAAGTTATTAAAAAAATGGTGCACCTATGTCTATGAGAACTATGGAGACACTGGTAAAAGAAATTCAATAATAATATGTTATTGTTGTTCAAATTTTAAAAAATTTATATGGTTAGAAAGCTCAAAAGATAGGTGAAAATATGGTGGCGATTTTAGAAATACCCACTTGATGAAGTGTAAACCTGATGATGACAAAGTTGATAAACCAAGTTGATAAAATAAAACACATCAAAAATGAGAGAAATGGAGGGAAATCAAACTTCTAAACCGGAGCTTTTTCATCTAGGCCTATTTCCAAGCCTAAATAGTCAAAAGCACGTACGGGGTACTTATGGTATAAGAAGCGCATACGCGCTCTTTTTACTATAAACAACGTGTATGCACTCTTTTTACTATAAACAACGCGTATGCGCTCTTTTTACTATAAACAATGCGTATGCGCTATTGTTTAAATTTTGGGTGTGTGTATAATATGATACTGTATATATAATATGTGTATATACATATAATATATAATATATATATATATATGTATATGATAATATATAATATATTAAGTATATATATACACATATAAGTGTATTGTCTCCCCCTCTCAAATGCATACAAGGTGCCTCTCTCTCTCTCTCTCTCTCTCTCTCCCCCCTCTCTTCCTCTCCCTCTCTTCCCTTCTCCCTTCCTCCATACCCCATCCCTCTCTCTCTTCCTCCCTCTCTCCCCTTCTCCCTTCCTCCATACCACATCCCTCCCTCTCTCCCCTTCTCCCTTCCTCCATACCCCATCCCTCTCTCTCTCGCTCTCTCCCCTTCTCCCTTCCTCCATACCCCATCCCTCTTTCTATTTTTCTCTCCCTCCCTCCCTCCATACCCCATTGCAACTGTGTCTGCACTTCTATAGAAGTAAGTGAATTTATTTATTGTCTGCAACTTCCTCTTTGATTTTTATCATGTATGCTCTCCTAAGAAAATTGACTGATGGATTTGTGTGTGTGTATTGAATACGAGGAATAGGGTTTGAAATTGAACCACGGGTGCATTACCGTGACAAACAAGGAAACCTGCAACAATATTCTTCTCAAATGTGTTTTTAATGAGCAGAGCAGATGTGGAAAATAGTGTCAACAAAACAACATGATGAGTCAGAGTACCTGCAATATGTTTTTCAGAAGGAAACAACCGGTAGGAAGAGAAAGAGGGAGAGTAACACAGATGATGTCGTAGAGAATGATAGTGGTGGGTATGCGAGAGTTCCCATGTTGTTACACAATGCCTGTCACCTAAAGAAATTAAAGTTTATTGTATGCATGGCGGTGGTAGTATATGATGATCATCACTTGTCAAAAGGCTTGGAACGATACATACCCATGAAAGAAATCAAGTGTGTAATTCCTATAGTCACAATCGAGATCAGTCCTATAACCTTGCAAATTTAATAGCCTCATATGTTTTAGAACTTAGGCAGTACTCTTAGGGTTAGGTCAAGCTCTTACACTTGCTTTTTAGCAAAGCCTCATTGTTTGTTCGCTTGGAGTCTCTATTATGCTGACAATGGTATAACTTAGCTATATCAAAATTAAACTACTAATGTTCTATAGTATGATGTTCTATTCATAACTTTAAATTTAATATATCATTTTATTAGCCCATCATATGACCCCTTAGGTGTCATTAGAGGTCATATTGTTTCCTAAGAGGTCATATGGTGTCCTGTGACCCCTTAGGACACCATATGACCTCTTAAGACACCACATGGCCCATAACAACACCGTCCTAAGGGGTCATAGGATGCCATATGACCCCTTGGGACACCAATGACCCATAACAACACCATATGGTGTTCTAAAGGGTCATATGGTGTTCTATGACTCCTTAGGACACTATTTGGTGTCTTTATAGGTCCTATTGTTTGCTAAGGGATAATATAGTGTCATATGAGCCCTTAGGACACCCTATGACCCCTTAGATGTTGTTAGGGGTCATATTATGTTCTAAGGGTCATATTGTGTCCTGGATTCGATCTCTCTTCCTCTCCTCCCCCCCCCCCCTCTCTCTCTCTCTCTCTCTCTCTCCCTTCCTCCATACCCCATCCCTCTCTCTCTCTCGCTCTCTCCCCTTCTCCCTTCCTCCATACCCCATCCCTCTTTCTCTTCTTCTCTCCCTCCCTCTTTCTCTTCTTCTGTAATTCCTATAGTCACAATCGAGATCAGTCCTATAACCTTGCAAATTTAATAGCATCATATGTTTTAGAACTTAGGAAGTACTCTTAGGGTTAGGTCAAGCTCTTACACTTGCTTTTTAGTGAAGCCTCGTTGTTTGTTCACTTGGAGTCTCTCTTATGCTGAGAATGGTCTAACTTATCTATATCAAAACTAAAATACTGATTTTCTATTGTATGATATTCTATTCATAACTTTAAATTTATTATATCATTTTATTAGCCCACCATATGACCCCTTAGGTGTCATTAGAGGTCGTATTGTTTCCTAAGAGGTCATATGGTGTTCTATGACCCCTTAGGACACCATATGACCTCTTAAGACACCATACGACCCATAACAACACCATATGGTGTCCTAAGGGGTCATAGGATGCCATATGACCCCTCGGGACACCAATGACCCATAACAACACCATATGGTGTTCTAAAGGGTCATATGGTGTTCTATGACCCCTTAGGACACTATTTGGTGTCGTTATAGGTCCTATGGTGTGCTAAGGGATAATATAGTGTCATATGACCCCTTAGATGTTGTTAGGGGTCATATTGTGTTCTAAGGGTCATATTGTGTCCTGGATTCGATCTCTCTTCCTCTCTCTCTCTCTCTCCCCCCTCTCCCTCTCCCTCCCCCCTCTCTCTCTCTCTCTCTCTCCTTCATTCTCTCTCACTCCCCCCTACTCCCCCCCCTCTCTCTCTCTCTCTCTCCCTCCCTCCTCCCCTCTCTCTCTCTCTCCCTCTCTCCCTCTCCCTCCTTCCCTCCTTCTCTCTCCCTCCCCCGTACTCTCCCTCTCCCTTCCTCCATACCCCTTCTTCTCTCCCCCCCTCTTCTCTCCCTCTCTCCCTCCCTCTACCTCTCTCCCTCTCTACCTTCCCTCCCCCCTCTCTTTCCCTCTCTCCCTCTCTCTTCCTCTCCCTCCTTCCCCCCCCTCTCCCTCTCTCTCTCTCTCTCTCTCTCTCTCTCTCTCTCTCCCTCCTTTCTCTCTCCCTCTCCCTCCTTCCCTCTCTCTCTTCCTCTCCCTCCCTCCCCCCTCTTCTCTCCCTCTCTCTCTCCCTCTACCTCTCTCCCTCTTTATACCTTCCCCCCCCCTCTCTCTCTCTCTCTCTCTCTCTCTCTCTCTCTCTCTCTCTCTCTCTCTCTCTCTCTCCCTCTCTCTCCCTCCCCCTCCTTCCCTCTATCTCTCTCTTCCTCTCCCTCCTCCCCTCCTTTCTCTCTCCCTCTCCCTCCTTCCCTCTATCTCTCTCTTCCTCTCCCTCCCTCCCCCTCTTCTCTCCCTCTCTCCCTCCCTCTACCTTTATTCCTCGCTCTACCTTCCCTCCCCCCCTCTCTCTCTCCCTCCCTCCCTCCCTCTCTCCCTCCTTCCCTCTCTCTCTCTCTCTTCCTCTCCCTCCTCCCCTCCTTTCTCTCTCCCTCTCCCTCCTTCCCTCTCTCTCTCTCCTCCTCTCCTCTCCCTCCCTCCACCCTCTCCTCTCCCTCCCCCCTCCTTCTTCTCTTCTCCCTCTCTCCCTCCTTCCCTTCCGCCCCCCTCCTCTCTCTCTCTCTCTCTCTCTCCTCCCTACTCTCCCTCTCGCTTCCTCCATACCCCTTCTTCTCTCCCTCCTTCCCTCCCCCCTCTTCTCTCCCTCTCTCCCTCCCTCTACCTCTCTCCCTCTCTCTACCTTCCCTCCCCCCCCTCTCTCTCTCTCTCTCTCTCTCTCTCTCTCTCTCTCTCTCTCTCTCTCTCTCCTCCCCTCCTTTCTCTCTCCCTCTCCCTCCTCTCTCTCACTCTCTCTTTCTCTCCCTCCCTCCCTCCCCCCTCTCCTCTCCCTCCACCCTCTCCTCTCCCTCCCTTCCCCCTCTCCTCTCCTTCCCCCCTCCTTCTCTCCCTCTCTCCCTCCTTCCCTTCCCCCCCCCCCTCCTCTCTCCCTCCCCCCTAATCTTCCCCCTTTCCCTCCCTCCCTCCCTCCCTTTTCATTCACAATTTTTCTACTACCAATAGCACATATGGGGTACTGAACCTATTAGTTCACTGCCCTGCCATATCTTTTTTAAGTCTTAGGAGTGCGTATGCGGTACTTATTACTTGTAAGCACGTACGGGGTACTGAGCCCATTATTTGCTACCCTGCGATAACATTTTTAGGCTTAGGAGTGCATACGTGCTACTTATTAGTACAGAATGGAAAAAAAAATAACTGTTGGTCTTGCCAACATTTTATGGACTAACAGTGTGCACGCAGTTATTAATTTAGTGCGTACGCAGTACATAGAAATAGTTTTAGTTGCCCAAGAGCCTCAATGGCCTCAAAATAAGTTTTTGAGGTCATTGAAGGCCCCACTGGAAATGTGTCTGCACTTCTATCACTGTTTTATACATAGAAATAAGTGAATTTTTTGTTTTGCATGATTTCAAATAATTGAATTGTTTATTCTTATTAGTTTTGTCAATAGTATTGTGATTGTTTAATAGTTTGATTCCATAAAATAGTGATAAGATACATATTTATGGTTATTTGTTTGTTTATGAACTTTTGTTTACATATATATGCAATATGATTCTATTTAGGACAACTAAAATCAACCATGGGAAAGAAAAAGCGAGGAACGATGGAACAAAGAGAGGTTGAAAAGGAAAGACAAAGGTAGTGTATGAAGAAATTATGTGACATAAGAACAATGGGAGAAGAAGGTATGTCATCCTCAACATCTCAATTCGAGTATGTTTTGTGACTATGCTTTGAGTATATGTGATCTATCTCTGATCAATCATGAGAATTCTTGATTCTTGTATAATCACGGAGAATTATTTGGGTCATTATCGGGTCATAGAGGTCATAGATTGAGACTAGATACAATTTGAGCAAAAATTGTCATTGTTGTCAAAAAAGTTATCAAGCAACTTCTACATTGGGTTGGTAGGGTATGACTCTCGACATTTCGATGCTTTGGGATGTACGATAGGGGCATTCCTAGAATAAAACTTCCCACCCAGACATGCTCGTGACGTCAGTTTGTGCACATGACGAATTGAATCAATTCTAGCCAATCCTGCAACTTTGCATTGCATGCAACTAACGGTTTTTACAGCGGGAAAAAAAATGCTACCAATTGAAAATGGATCTGAGTCATCAAAAACCGAGATAGGACATTGTAGAGGAGCCTCACACAACCCCACAAGTTCAAACAGATTGACCATATGTGTCCTAGATTTGAAGAAACAGTCTGTCAAATTTTGACAATTTTTTGGACTCAGGGCATTTGAGAGATCGCCCTGGTACGGTATGACTCTTGATGTTCTGACGCTTTGGGATGCATGAGAGGAGCATGAATTGCATAAACTGAACCACCTAGATATTCTCATGACGTCAGATTGTGCACACAACAAACTGAATCAATTCTAGCCAATCCCACAACATTGCATTGCATGCAACTGACGGTTTTTCCAGCAGGCGAAAAAATGCTACCAATTGAAAATGGCTCTGATTCATCAAAAACTGAGATAGGCCATTGTAGAGGAGCCTCACATGACCTACAAGTTCAAATGGATCGACCATATGTGTCCTGGATTTGAAGAAACAGTCCGTCAAATTTTGACAATTTTTTGGACTCATGTCACTTAAGAGATCGCCTCGGTACGGTATGACTCTTGACGTTCCGGTGCTTTGGGATGCATGAGAGGGGCATGCCTAGCATAAAATTTCCCACCCAGATGCGCTCATGACATCAATTTGTGCACATGACAAACCGAATCAATTCTATTAAATCTTGCAACTTTGCATTGCATGCAACTGACAGTTTTTGTAGCAGGCAAAAAAATGCTACCAATTGAAAATGGCTCTGAGTCGTCAAAAACTGAGATAGGCCATTGTAGAGGAGCCTCATACAACCCTATGGGTTCAAATGGATCGACCATATGTGTCCTGGATTTGAAGAAACAACCCATCAAATTTTGATAATTTTTTGGACTCAAGGCACTTGAGAGATTGCACTAGTATAGTATGACTCTCGACGTTCCGACGCTTTGGGATGCATGATAGGGGCATGCCTAGCATAAACCTGCCCACCCGAATGCGCTCGCGACGTCAGTTTGTGCAAACAATGAGCTGAATTAATTATAGCCAATCCTGCATCTTTGCATTGCATGCAACTGACGGTTTTTGCAGCAGGCGAAAAATGCTACCAATTGAAAATGGCTCCGAGTCATAAAAAACCGAGATAGGTCATTATAGAGGAGCCTCATGCAACCCCATGGGTTCAAATGGATCTACTTAATGTGTCCTATGTTTAAAGAAATAGTTCGTCAAATTTTGATAATTTTTTGGACTCGGGGCACTTGAGAGATCGCACTGGTATGGTATGACTCTCGACATTCTGGCGCTTTGGGATGCACAACAAGGGCATGCCTAGTGTAAACCTACCCACTCAGACGCACTTGCGATGTTGGTTTGTGCACATAATGAATAAAATTTGACCATTGTGAGCGTGAGTGTGCTCTCCCACCAAACACATATTGTTGTTTATATTCATATTGTCAATTTTTGTTGTTTATATTCATATTGTTGATTACATATGTAAATATTCATTTAAATTTATAAAAGGGCAGCCACCAAATACAGTGAATACACAATAATGAACTGAATACAAGGAGTTTTGTAGGGTTAATTCAACATTTTAGAAATTTTATCAAATCATATTCCACGATTGCAATGTTTTATATCATATATTTTTGTTGTTTATATTCATATTGTTGATTACATAGGCAAATGATCAATTAAATTTATAAAAGGACAACCACAAAATACAACGAATACAAAATAATGAACTCAATACACATTTATTGGATCGAATATCGATATATATATATATATATATAAGGCATGTCTGCCAAGTCAATACAAGTATTACAAAAATGTGGCATATGCCATGTCCAAATTGATATACAATAAAAATGTAGAATATATCTACATGTATTGGTCATTATATGACCAAAACTAACACTATATGATCCTAAACTTGTGGTGGATCATCAAAATCAAGCCTCTTCGATGTAGTACACAACTCTGTAGATGGCTGCAAAATCACAATTCAAAAGCCAAGTTAGAATTCTTTTGTAGAAAATAGTTCACAACTAACAACATAACTATGCATTTAACTATAATTCCTTTGCAATTGAAATGTAGATTACCTCATCAGTTGATCTAGGAGCTAATGTCTTCGCTCTCCTCTCCTTGTCACTCTTAGGATTTTTCTTGAAGACATACTTAAATGGATCCACGTTATGGTTGTACCACAAAGGGGTCTATTGTAGATTAAATGTACAATTAATACAATGTACTAACATAAATATATAAAAAACACTTAAAAGCTATAATATAGAGAACAATGATGTACCTGTGCCTGAGATGCTTCTCCAATGGACTAAGGATGGCTCACCATCAATGGAGAAACTATCGCTATTACCTATTCAAAAAATGTTCAAAGATTAAATAAAATTAATATAATAATAAGTATTGTAGGTTAAAAACAATTAATTTTACATATCAAACAAAAGTGTATTGGATCCTAAGATGCTTCTCTAGTGCACGAAGGAGGGTTCGCCATTGATGAAACAGGTATGGATATTTCCTGTATGAAAAAAATATAAGATTATAATATATCACAAGTTCACATGTACGCGTGCATATAATCATGAAATCAAGAAAATAAAGTAGAGATACATACCTCCGCCCTCTCTTGATCCACGGGCGAATCAGGTACATTCAATGAATCCACATAGCTCAATGACCGTTGTACATGTAAAATAGACAAAAAACACTAATCAATCTACAAACCCCAACTAATACTTGATTTCAACATTTTCAAACAATTGTACAACTAAAAATGTGTTCAATTACCTTCTTCCCACGTTTTGGCATCTTCGAGGAATTCTTTTTCTTAGGATGAGCCCTAGACGCGGAGGGCGTACCCTAAATAAATAAAATTAACATGAGATATTAGTACAGATAATAAATTAAACATAATTTTAAAAATATAAATGAAATGACTTGCATATTCCATCAAAACAATACATAAAAAGGGTTGTATAAAATATGATACCATATAGCCTTGTAGGCCAAAATCGATCACTGAGAGCATGATGTCATCAATCTGGGATATTTGGTCCCCTGTCAACACCTACAAACCAAAACTTGGACCAAGCATTGAAGATAGTTAGTATATCTTGTATTTTTTCGAACTCAAAGTGTACTATTCTATTTTAACATGTTACAAAATTTATACCTCAAGCATCGAAGTTGCAACTATAGTAACTAGGGGAGGAGTATGGGATACTGCTGCTACATCCTAAAATGCATATTATTTGTCTCAATTTAAATTGATGTATAAATAAAAATTCATTTATGTAATTACAAATTTAAAGTGACTGATAAATAAAATGCTATGAATTCAAATCAACACACCTGTGTCTGTCGCTCATGGGCAAACACCATGTCCATCAACTCATCTATCAGTGCAAAATCCACAGTCATGTGGGCCTGACATCTACTCCCACAAATCGTGCATGGATGAGATGTGGATCCATCTGCACCGGCTGCATCATCTATCCTCGACCATATCCCCGAGCAACTGACACACATATGCTGGATGGGCTCTCTGTCACCACCTGGAGCAACTAATGGCTCATCATCCAATACAATAGGGTGTGCTAATGATGTCCCTGTTGGAAATGTGCCTCTAATTTACTTGAAATATACGGGTTGATTGGAGTAGCTTACATCGATGGAACAATAGAGTGTTACTTTCTTGGTTGTTGAACACCTTCTGATCGGTATGACTTACATCGATGTCTTCCTTGTTGGCATTACAATAAGTTGGGAGATTGTTGGCATTACAATAAGTTTGATGGTTGATGATATTGAGAAGGTTGTTGGAGATGAATGATATAATTGATAAAGGATGATTACTGTCTTAATATTATTATTTTGTCATTGATGTCAAGCAATTGATTTTCTGATTCAGTATGATGTTGCCATATCTTAAAAAGTATGTTTTGATGAGTATAAAGATGTCAGTAAGTGACACAGAAAGAATGTGAAAATGAAGGGCAGTAATAAGTTATTCAATGGGAAACTATTACCGGGTTTGATAGTGATGAGATTATGATGTTTTGATTGTTTTGATATCCTATATATATGTATTCAAAGAGTGAACAAGAAGGGGAAAAGATTTCATGTAATAGAATGAGTAAAAGTTTGATACTATTCTATTTTACCGAGCAAGGAGCTAGTCGGTAAACTCCAAGGTTATCAATGTCGGTTAATGAATGAAAAAGTCATCGAGAAGAGAATGTCTATCGAGTAAAGTTCAATATTAACCAAGTATCAACTGAGTAGTAATAGAATGCATTAAATAAAGTGTATACATTATTTAATGAAGGATGCCAATGAGTTGGAGGTTTATTGAAGATAGGAATGTCGTGCAAGAAGTTTGTTAAAGATCAATGACAATAAAAATTCAAGAGTAAGATCTATAGCACAGATTGAACGGTCCTAACTGAGCACAAGTACCAAGAAAGGATACAAGTTTCAAGGCAAGATAAAACATTTTTCAGATCGAAGGATACAATGAACCTAGTCAAGTTTTGAAGATCTGATGGTTAAGATTAATCATGGGAAATGTGATTAAGGAGATTAAGTGGTCAGGAATTGCTTATAAATAAAGTAATGTTGTTGAACAAAGGATGCGGGCAAACTAAAGCACAGTGATGCTACAGAGGTGATTACCGAGTATAGAAGATTGAAGATCTAATTGAAGAACAGATTGAGAAGCCCAGCAAGGAGAAAGATAAGTCTTATGACAAAATTATCTTGAGCATATTGAGCACATAGAATCTGCTTTAACATTTTAGATGTGAAGTTGCAGATATATTTTATTACTGTTATTTATGTTTGTAAGTGACAGGAAATCTCTTAACCGAGTGGACTTAACAGTCTTATTTGTAAATCCTCTTGGAAAGTAACATTCTGAATGAGTGTTTGAAATCCTTTGACAAGGTCACTTCTAACAAAGTGAAGATTCTAATAGATCTGAGGGAAATCCCTTGACCGGGTCACATCGAGCAATGTGTATGTAATCTTTAACAGGATTTTCTTTTAATCGAGCATACTCTAGAAGAGTATATTTTCTTGTGGGTCCGAAATCCCACAGTGGTTTTTCCCTATTAGGGTTTCCACATTAAATTTGGTGTCAAATGTGATTTAATGTTTCATGTTTATCTGTTTATGAGTTTGAATGATTTACAGTCACAAGTTGCATATCAAGTAAATGCTACCAAGGTTGAATCTGATTAGAGTAATTATAATTGAGGTTATCTGATTCACCCCCCCTCATCTAACTAACATTCCTTTCTATCGGGATAACTTCGCCTTTCAGGAAGACTGCATCAGAGTTGTGTTGATGACCTGACAGAGCTATCTTAGGTGGTCCGGGTTGTCATCGGCTATTAGAGGTTTCGGTCTAGAGTTATGCCGATACCCGATGAAGTCGCCTTTGGTGATTGCATTGACATCAACAATTGGGTCGACATAATGAAGGCTACATCAAAGTCCCGTTGAGTTCGCTCTATTTTGTCTCGGAGTGCTTCGCTTATCGGGATAGCAGTTTTGGGCATGTGTCGATGACCCAATGAGACCACCTTAGGTTATTGGGATAACAATGCAAATCGGGGTAACATCGTAGTGTTGGTTTCAATGAGCCAATGAGGTTCGCTCTTGGTTATCAGAGATCGGGGTAACATTTCATGTGTTTTGCCGATGACTCGATGCAGTCACCTTTGGTGATCAGGTATCATCGGGCGATCGGCTCTACCGATTGAAAGCCATACCAATGGCCGATGGAGCAGAGACCGACTGCGAATGTGAGATCGAACCGAGACCCAAAAAGATTAACACTCGGACACTAAGGATGAGACTATCGGTTTATATGAATACAAACCGATCCAAATCCCTGATGCATGTGGGATAATTGGTTTTCCATGATTGCAAACTGATAGAGACAGTTTGACTTCCTAACCGTCTCGCGCAGGTGTAACTGTCTACCAGTTTGGTATTAGAATCCAAATGCGAACCGAATGTTAGGTTATGAGTTACGATAGCTATTGAGCAATTTGTAATAGCTGTGTGATCCGAGAGTTGTATGTCACATCTAGAACAATTGATTGACAGAGTGAAAGGAAGTCTACAGACTGAACTTTATTGTATTTGACATACTGATAATAAAGTTATTTTCTATTGGTGGTGGGTTTTTCTCTGGAAAGGGTTTTCCCATGTTAACTCTATGTGTTCTATCTCTGAGTTGTTTAATTGTGTATGCTCATACTTGTGCCATATTCAGTAAAATTTGTAATTTTGTAAACACTTGTCTGCTTTCCCCTACAAATTGACATTAGGAAAGTGAATTTCTGCACTTGCTTTCCTTACAAGTGGTATCAGAGCTTGGCCCGTTTTGTTATCCTAGTTGGGTAGGGTTGGTTTTTTGTGTCAATTTAGTTTCAGTGGGAGTCTTGAAGAGTGACTACTTGTTTTTTTTACAGGTTAAGATGGCAAGCACCTCAGGGCGCATAGACATGGAGAAATTTAATGGTTCTACTTTTGAACTGTGGAAACTCAAGATGGAAGACTTGCTGGTCGAACAAGATTTTTGGATTGTGATGTCTGCGTAGAAACCTATAGGCATGAAGCAAGAAGATTGGGATTTAGTCGACTGAAAGGCAAGGGGTCTAATCAGGCTGTGTCTTGCTCATTTTGTTCTATTAAACATCCATGAGGAGAAAACTGCACATCTTCTTTGGAATAAGTTGGGAGATATTTATCAAGGCAAATCCTTGGTGAATAAACTTTTCTTGAGGAAAAAGGTGTACTCTTTGAAGGATGTAGGAACACCATTGGCAGACCACTTGAATGCAATCAACATGGTCCTTGCATAGTTAACTTTTGTTGGTGTGGCCATTCAGGAAGAAGAATGTTGCATGCTGTTGTTGTGTTCATTGCCTGACTCTTGGGATCACTTAGTGATGGCTATCGGTAGAACTACAACCCAGTTCAAGATGGATACTGTGGTTAATACACTTTTGTCAGAAGAAATGAGAAAGAAGTCTTCTGAGATGACAAAAGATGCACTCTTTGTTCAAGGCAGACCGAAGGACAAAGACAAGAAGAAAGGAAAGAAGTCCAAGTCTCAAGAGAGATTTAAATCTCCAGGCAAGAAGTCAAAGGTGAAGTGCTGGAACTGTGGGCAGAAAGAGCATATCTGAAAGGATTACAAGGAGGAGTAGAAGAAGAAGAAGTATTATGACACTGAATCCTCTCAGAGTGATGCAGATGCATTTGTAGCAGCCCTAGCAGTAGCTACCTTAGATGACACCTGGTTAGTAGATTTTGATGCATATTTTCACATGACCTTCCACAAGGAGTGGTTCTCGAAGTATGAACTGTATGCTGGTGGAAAGGTATATTTGGCTAGTGATTCTACGTTGGAGATTGTAGGGAGAGGCAGAATTAAAATTCAATTCCCAGATGGTAGAGTGAAGGGGATCAATGGAGTTCTTCATATACCAAGTCTAGTAAGAAACCTTCTCTCTGTAAGTAAACTTAATGATGTTGGAGTACAAGTTACATTTGTATCTAGTGGTTGCAAAATGACTAGGGGTTCCATTGTATTGGCAAAGGGTGATCGCATTGGTACAATGTATAAGTTAAATGTTGAACCTATATGTTGTAATGTAACTTCTGAAAAGTCTGTTAAGACAACTGTAATGATGCATAATGCCAATTCATTGGAAGCTAAACTTGCTTCTGAGAAAACAATGCTCTGGCATAATAGGTTAAGCCACATAGGTGAAAAAGTTTTAAAAACCTTGAAGAATAAGAATCTGGTTGAAGGTTTGGATGATTGTAGTTTTGAGTTTGATTTCTACGAACACTGCATATATGGAAAACATAACTGTGTTTAGTTTTATTCTAGTTCTCATAAATCTTCTGACATTCTGGATTATGTTCACTCTGATGTGTTTGGTCTAGTGGACGTTCCTTCTCTATCTAAGTCTAAGTATTATGTATCTTTTGTAGATGATTATTCAAGATGGGCATTTGTGTATTTTCTTAAAAGTAAATCAGAAGTGTTCAGTTGGTTTAAGGAATTTAAAAACCTTGTTGAAAATCAAACAGGGAGATGGATTAAATGTTTAAGAACAAAGAATGGTGGTGAATACTATAGTACAAATTTTGACAAGTATTGTGTTGATCATGGAATTAAGAGACATAAGACCGTACCTTACACTCCACAACAAAATGGAGTTGCTGAAATTTTGAATAGATCTCTAATGGAGAAAGCAAGAAGCATGTTGAGCAGAGCTGGGCTAGAACAAAAATTTTGGGCTGAAGTAGTTGCTACAACATGTTACCTGTTGAATCATTCTCCTACTTCAGCATTGGTTGACAAAACACCTATGGAAGCATGGTCTAGTAAGAAACCTTCTTTAAGGCACCTTCATGTTTTTGGTGCAGAGGCATATGCTCATGTGCCTGATGTGAATAGATCTAAGCTTGATAACAAAGCTATGAAATGTATCTTCATTGGCTATGGAGTCGGTGTGAAAGGATACAAACTTTGGAATCCAATGACTAGTAAGGTTGTGTACAACAGAAGTTTGATTTTTCATGAGCTGAAGCCTATGTCACTAGATCATAATATAGAAAAGAAAGGAGAAGGTGAGGTTGAAATTGCTCTAGCCAAAGAAGATTCTCTAGAGATACTTGAAGATGAGGAGAGTTCAACTAGTTCAACTAGTTCTGAAGAAGAACATGATGATGAGCCTCCTGTGGAACCTCAATAAGCCTCAACACCAGATTTTATAAGATCTACTCGAGAGAGGCAGCAACCTAATAGGTATACACCCAATAAGCACAGTCACTCTATGTTGAATGTTAATTGTGCTTATGCTTTACTTGCAGATACTGATGAGCCTAGGACTATCAAAAAAGCAATTGAAATGCCTGATTTAGATTCCTGGTTGGAAGCCATGAATGATGAAATGTCATCATTGGATAAAATGGAACTTGGGATTTGGTGCCATTACCTAAAGGCAGAAAGCCTATAGGCTGCAAGTGGGTGTTCAAAAAGAAGTATGGTCCAGATGGCAGCATTGATAAGTACAAAGCAAGACTTGTTGCAAAGTGGTATTTGCAAAAAGAAGGTATTGACTATGGGGAAATCTTCTCTCCTGTAGCTAAGCTGACATCTATTAGATTTCTCTTGTCACTTGCAGTAGTACATGATTGGGAGATTGAGTAGATGGATGTGAAGACAACATTTCTTCATGGTGATCTTGAAGAAGAAATTTATATGTCCCAGCCTGAGTACTTTGTGGAAAAAGGGAAAGAACATCTGGTATGCAAACTCAAGAAGTCTTTGTATGGTTTGAAACAGTCTGCCAGAATGTGGTATAAAAAATATGATAAATTTTTTTTGTCCTTGGGATTTGTGAGATCAAAAGCTGATCATTGTGTTTACTACAAAATAGATGGTGATAGGATTCTTATCATAGCTTTGTATGTAGATGATATGTTGTTCATAGGAAATACAAAAGGTATGATCTCAGATTTAAAATCTTAGCTTTCTATGAAATTTGAAATGAAGGACTTAGGTCTAGCAAATTACATTCTGGGAATGGAGATCAAAAGGGATAGATCTAAGAGGAAACTTTGGCTTAGCCAGAGAAAGTATATAACCAATGTTCTTGGTAGGTTTTATATGTCTGACTGTAAACCGCAGGTTGTTCCCATCTTGCAGGGAACTAAGTTGTCTATGCTTGACAGTCCAAAATCTCCAAAAGAGATTGAAGACATGAAAATTGTACCTTATGCAAGTTCTATAGGCAGTCTGATGTATGCTATGGTTTGTACAAGACCAGACATTGCCCAACCAGTAGGAGTACTTAGCAGGTTTATGTCGAATCTAAGGAAACCATACCGGGATGCTGTAAAGAGAGTGTTTAGATATCTAAAGGGTAATTCAGACTTTGCGTTGTGTTATCATGATAAGCTAAATAATTCAAAGAGAACTCTCAGCATTTGTGGTTATACAAATTTTGATTAGGCAAGGGATATTGACAGCAGGAGATCCACTAGTGGATATGTTTTTGTCCTGAATGGTGGAGCAATTAGTTGGATGAGCAAGCGGAAAGATGTAGTTCCTTTTCCCACTAAAGAGGTAGAATACATGGTGGCCACACATGCTTGTAAAGAAGTAGTCTGGCTTAGGTGTTTGAGTTCAAATATTGGTTTTGATGCAGGGTAGGTTGAAATCTGGAGTGACAGTCAGAGTGCCATATGTTTAGCAAAGAATCCTACTTTCCATGCCAGATCGAAGCATGTTGATGTTTAGTATCACTTCATTCGTGACATGGTGGAAGATGGAAAAGTTTATCTTAACAAGGTAGATACTCTGGAAAATGTTGCAGATGCCTTGATGAAATTGGTGAGCATGCACAAGTTCAGGTGGTGTTAAAATTCTATGGGTCTTGATACCCATGTCCCTCAGTAACATCTGAAATGGTAATCGGTCCAGTGAATTCCTCGTCAAGTGGCAGTTTGTTGGAAATGTGCCTCTAATTCACTTGACATATACGGGTTGATCGGAGTAGCCTACACCAATGGAACATCAGAGTGTTACTTTCTTGGTTGTTGAACACCTTCTGATCAGTATGACTTACACCAGTGTCTTCCTTTCTATCGGGATAACTTCGCCTTTCAGGAAGACTGCATCAGAGTTGTGTTGATGACCCGATGAAGCTATCTTAGGTAGTCCAGGTTGTCAACGGCTATCGGAGGTTCCAGTTTGGAGTTATGTCGATACCCAATGAAGTCACCTTCGGTGATTGGGTTGATATCGGCAATCGGGTCAACGTAATGAAGGCTACGATGAAGTCTCGATGAGTTCGCTTTGTTTTATCTCAGAATGCTTCGCTTATCGGGATAGCATTTTTGGGCGTGTGTCGATGACCCGATGAGAGCACCTTAGGTTATCGGGATAACAATGCAGATCGGGGTAACATCGCAGTGTTGGTTCTGATGAGCTGATGAGGTCTGCTCTTGGTTATCGGAGATCGGGGTAACGTTTCATGTGTTTTGCTGATGATTCGATGGAGTTGCCTTCAATGATTGAGTATCATCAGGTGATCGGTTCTACCGGTTGAAAGCTATACCGATGGTCGGTGGAGTGGAGACCGACTGTAGATGTGAGGTCGAACCGAGATCCAAAAAGGTGAACACTCAGACACTAAGGATGAGACTATCGGTGTATATGAATACAAACTGATTCGAATCCCTGATGCATGTGGGACAATTGGTTTTCCATGATTTCAGACTGACAAAGACAGTTTGACTTCCTAACCGTCTCGTGCAAGTGTAACAGTTGACCAGTTTGGTATTAGAAGCCAAATGTGAACCAAATGTAAGGCTAGGAGTTATGATAGCTATTGAGCGATCTGTAATAATTGTGTGATTCGAGCATTTTATGTCACATATGAAATGATTGATTGAGAAAGGAAGTCTGCAGACTATACTTTATTGTATTTGACATACTGATAATAAAGTTATTTTCTGTTGGTGGTGGGTTTTTCTCCCGAAAGGGTTTTCCCACATTAACTATGTGTGTTCTATCTCTATTTTGTTTAATTGTATATGCTCAAGCTTGTGCCATATTTAGTAAAATTGTAATTCTGTAAACACTAGTCTTCTTTCCCCTACAAATTGACATTAGAAGTGAATTTCTGCACTTTCTTTCCTTACAGTCCCATGCTAGATGATGGCACCAATCAACGTTGTGGCCACCTGAAGAGTCTATAGCTCCATCGACTCTTTCAACTCTACTAGGATAGCTTGATGCACCTTGGGTTTGGGTGCTAGGGGATGATGACTCTCTGTGGGTAATCGCCTATGGGCTCTAGGTCTATCTTGGGCAGAGTCACCACCTCTACCATGGAACTCTCTCATTTCAAAATAGTTTGGGCTCACATTGAGCACAAACTCACAATATACTTTTCTCAAAAAATATAATGGCACCTCATAATTATTACAAGGTGGATCATCAAAGACCATCCACCACCTCTGCCAAAAAAGATTCTTCATCTGCACATTGGTACACCAATGTATGGGAAACCTCTTTGCATTAAGAGGTAATGACTGACTAGTTTTGGGATCAACAAAAAGGGCACATATTTGTTGTTTACTAGTATTTTTGTTTTTTACTCTCTTGAATGATAGCCCACCGGCATAGAATTGATGACACCTATCCCTAAAGCTTCCCCATTTGTTAATTTGTGTGGAAACAACTATGGCACCACTAGCTAATGTTTCTAGGCTAGTGGTGAGGGATTGATGATGCTCAAGTTCGGATGTTTTCAATTTAACAATCAGTCTATTGATTTTAGACGTATTTTGTCCTAACTGATTAATTAATTGCTCCTATGTTTTAGGTGTGCGGTCAAAAGGAGGAATTGGGGGTGTATCTTGTGGGTTTTTAGGAGGTGCATTTGGTTGTTCTTGTTGTAGATTAGAAGAATCTGGTTTTTGAAACAAAAAATGAAAAAACCTAATCAAAATTAATGAAATTAAATTCAAAATGTAAAACAAATTGAACAAACGGGAAAGAAAGACAAAAATAAACAAAAACTAACCTTGATCCATAGTGTCTGGAGGTGAAATCTAGCACCTCGTTCGTGGTTTAGGAGAGAAAATGAAGAAAAAACAAACTAAAAATGCACTATTCATGGGAAAATAAGACCTAGTTTTTTTTAAAAACTTTTGTTGACAGGCACCGCATACACTGTTCTTTTGAGATTATTAGTGTGTATGCGCTCATTTTCCTAGAGGTAGCGCGTACGCGCTACTTTCCCTAAAAGCAGCGCGTACGTGCTACCTTCTCTAGGCTCAGGAACAACAAACCTAAGCGCGTACGCGGTCATTTCAAATTTTAGAACCACGTACGTGCTGCTTGTTTTTCCATTTTTTTTTTGGGTGGTGTCCACTTTTCTAACCACCATCTTTGTGCACATACCCTATAAGAAGTTAAAACTCAATTAAAATTACACTTAAATATTCTAATATTATATTATGCATTTTAATTATTATATTTTTTTAATATTATATTATTATTATATAATATTTAATTAAATTATCTTCATTATATTTAAGAAAATTATATTACTAAATTACATAAGGATTACTCCAATCTAACTTTAATGTTGTCTATATTATATATTGATTTTTAAAAAGTTTGATTAAATTTAAATCCTTTTTTTAAAAATAATTTTAAAAATATTTATAATTTGTTAAATATTTGTTTGGTGGATGTTTAAAATAAATTTGACAAAAAAAATTTAAACATGCTAAATATTATTACGCCAAAAGGCGTATTAATACTCAAATAATGGATTGATAGACATGTGAAGTTAAAAATCCCCTGTGATTAAAATTGGTACCTATCATATTGTATGACACCTGTCATAATTACAATTAGTTTTACTATTACTTAAATAAAAATAATTTAAATAACTTTAAATAACCTAAATTAAAATAAATGCATGAAAAACTAAATAAAATATTTTATTTATTTTCTCCTCTCAACTACCACTCACTCTGAGTTTAACTATTAATCAATTCTATTTATCTCCATCATACTAATAGTTAACTTCATCAAAATAATATTATAATAATAATAATATAAAGATATGATAATTTAATAATTATTCTTAATAGATTTTTTTTCTTTGGTGAAGAGTTTAATAGAAATATTAAAATATAGTAATATCTTAATAATAATATAATATTGATTACAATATCATAATATAATAGTAAATTAATATTAATAAAAATATAATAATATAATTATTTTTTAAGTGGAATAATAAACAAATATGATATCTTTCGTTGTACTTTACCTATATTTCTCTAAAGATAGGTATACTAGTTACGTCGAAAGGCGTATTAATACTCACATAATGGATTGATACATATACAAGATTAAAAAACCCCTTTGATTAAAATTGACACCCATCATATTGTATGACACCCGTCATACTTACAATTAGTTTTACTATTACTTAAATAAAAATATTTTAAATAACTTTAAATAGCCTAAATTAAAATAAATGCATGAAAAACAAAAAATAATATTTTATTTATTTTCTCCTCTCAATTACCACTCACTCTGAGTTTAACTATTAATCAATTATATTTATCTCCACCATACTAATAGTTTCATCAAAACAATATTATAATAATAATATAAAGATATTATAATATAATAATAATAATTAGTCTTCATAGATTTTTTTTTTGTTTAATAGAAATATAAAAATATAGTAATATCTTAATAATAATATAATATTGATTACAATATCATAATATAATAATATAATTTTTTTTAAGCGCAATAAAAAATAAATATGATATCTTTTGGCGTACTTTATCCATATTTCTCTAAAGATAGGTATACTAGTTTTAAGGTACCTAAAAAATTGCCTAAAACAATTCATTCAAATAGTGGATCCAAAAATCCACTAATAAGATGTAAATTTTCCAAGCCAATTAGATTGGAGAAAAATATTTTTTATAATTTAGAAACTTAAAAGTCATGCATCTTAACTTTATAGAAATTAAAAAATATAGATCAAAACAAAAAAGTACATAGTTCTAATTGGTGGAGAAACAATTGAATAATAATGAATTAACAAAAAGCAATGCAATTGATTGCAATAGTACTAGCCTAACGACGAGTACTAACAAGAAGAAACTAATAGGTCAACAACATAAATAGAACAATAAAATTAAAAATGACATTAAGAAAACAACAAAATCAATGACAAATACTTCTACAAAATGTTAGTGTTATAATTATGCTACTATCTGCAATGTTCACAAAGTTTTCAAACTAACAATGTAAGTGGAAGCCATTTTATTTATTCCGATATTAAATAAATGGTTTAAAAAATGGTTGTGGGTTGAATACAATTGCTATTTACCAGCTAACCATTAAATCACATTTATCAAAATATTTAAAAATCAACTACTTTCTTTGTTACATTGTATTATTATTTCTAACGCTTTCATAATTTTGAATTACCAAACCTCATTCTACAATTAACTGTTCATATAATATTTGGCACGATTTTGAATCACGAAATTAATTTTTTCAATTAGCCTCTTCTTTTGCCACATTTAATAACCATCCACTTGGTATATATGAAGATGCATGTCGTAAATTGTACTCCTTTAATTATGAGTCCAATTTCACACTCTTGTTATCATTCATTTTATTTTTTCCATTCATTTAAACATTTTGGAACCTTTTATTGCATTGAATTAATCTTCAATTCAAAAATATGAGTTTTATCTTTCTTTCAAGCTTCAACACACTCTCATTTGGGCCCTTACTTTAAGTGTGCCCTTTCTCCTATATCATTTTAAGTCTCAAGCGCTCCTATCTCATTTTAAAATTCAAAACCCTTCTCCCCCACTTAAATGTGTCCATCCTAATTGTGTAGGGGAAAAAGTGAGACTAAGTATGAAAACCCATATCCCACTCTCATACACACTCATGAAATATGAAAGAGCCTAGAGAGGTAACACACGTCGAATAATTCTTATGAGAAAGAGAGAGTCATGGATTACCTCTTAGGTTTTCTATTCATTTGCTGTAAATAAGAGAGAGGAATGATGCACAATGCAATCTAACCTAGAAATCAAGTAAGCAAGCAAATTCTAATTTGAGAATGCAGATCAAAGAACAAATGATAGATTGTTGAAAAGTATAGATCAGAAGGAAAAATCAGAGGTGCACCTATGTCTGAAATCTAAGTAGAAATGTTTGGGACCAAGGTGCCACGCCACTAACCTGATTCTGCAATTCTGGAGATGCAACTGATAGGAGAGATTATGTGATCTGCAAAGTGCTTAACTGTCAAGTCTCATTGAGAGAGGGTAGGACCATCGTGCCACGCCACTATCCTGAACAAGACCAGGGTATCACACCCCTGTCCTTAATATTTATACACTTCTAAGACTTATTAGTGGTGTTGATGTCTTTTCCAGATTTGAAACTGCCTCCAGATGCCTGTTTTTGCACCTGCAACTGAAAAGGGAAGGTTTGGGGTGGCTATATAGGGTTTTGCCTTAGTCAAACCTTCATGTTGGTGATTTTCACCTCCAGGAATAGCCGATAATATATTGAAAATGTGTGTGCAAGAACCTTGTGTATATGCAAGATCCTAAGAATGAAAGTAAACAACCTAGAGCAACCCTAAAGAGTAAACCCTAATTGCTTATAATTGACAAAGTAAATGCTCTAAATCCACAATGCAAAGTGATATAAAGCATGAATATGAATCAAAATGAAGCTGATGCTCTACAAAAGGGGTTAGAAAATCTGTTCGATGACAACACACACACAAGAGCAAAAATGTTAGTGTTAGCAACAAAAGATTATTCTAAACAAACATATCAAAAGAGATACTAAAAACATGAGAGAATATTTAACTAGGAAAGTAAATGTGATGAGGCATCTCCAAATACCTCCTAACATGCTCTTAGCTCCTTCTCCTTTGTTCCTCTCCTCTCCAAGTTCCAAACTAGTGTAGCTCTCAACAACGTTTTGCACTATGGATGCTTATGGAGGTTTGAGATTGAAGTATTTACTCTAAATGTGAACCAAAAGCTAATGCTAGATGCTATGATATTAAAATGATTTATTTTAAACCAAAGTGACAAGATATTAGTGATTTATGTTAAATGCTCTCTAAAATTTTCTATAACTTAGATGCATACAAGTTTTCAGGATCTGGTTTATGAAGAAATGAGCTCTATTTATAGGAAAAATGGAGCAATGGATGGTTGAGATTGAGTAATCTCAACAAGGGTCAGGATTGAATAATATTCAATCCATGTGATGGCTTTCAACCCAATCCCAAGATGACAAGTTTCAATGTGAGATAGGTTGAGAGGAGAGGGAATAAGCATTAAATGCTTGACATGACTTGAGAGTTAACTTGGGAGTTAAGGTCAAGGTTAGGTTGAATGAATAAATTCTTTATTCAAAGAATAAAGCTTTTATCCAATGGATAAACTCTTGTGCAAAGGCAAAAGGGATAACCATGGTTAAAGCAATAAATGCTTGAGGAGACACATGAGTGCAAGTTGAAATAACCATAGATGGTTATGTAAGAGCCATAAATGGTCATGTAAGAGCCATTAGTGGTTTTGGAAGACTTTGGAGGTTAAATTGTTGAACACACAAAGCATTTAATGTTTTTCAAAGACTTTGAAGTCTTTGAGAAGTGACTTCAAGTTGCTTAGGATTGTGACAATAATTAGGGGATGGATTAGGCTAATTAGGAAGGATTTAGAAGAATCTAGAAGGGGGTTTAGGAATGCAAGTGGATTTGGTGGGTGAGGGAAAATATGATTTTTATTTAAAATAAATTAATTTATTTCAATAAATGTGTGCAAGTTGCATTTGTAGGAAAATGCAAGTGGGGGGGGGATAAATGATTTAAATAAATATTTTATTTAATTTATTTAAAAGAGGAAAAGGGGATTAAATGAAATAAATATGATTTATTCATTTAATTGATTTGTGAATTTGGTATAGTGAATTAATTAAAATAAATTGAATAATTTATTTAATTAATAGGAGAATGTTTGAAGATGAATTAATTAAATATTAATTTAATTAACTGATGGCTTAGTGGATTTTAATCAAATAAATAGCAAATATTCATTTAATTAAAATGGACAGATTTATGTGACTACATTTGCCCCTCTTTGAGACGATGTGGTTTATGGCATCGTTTCAAAGAAAGAAAAATAGGTGTGAAGAAATGCCCCATAAAATATTAATTTAATGGGTGGTATGCCCCCTCGAGAGATACGCTGATAAATTTTGAAAAAATCGAGCGATCTCTTGAAAAATAATAAAAATTGGTAGGGTGATAGAAGAGAAGAATTTAGCAATGTTGGTGAGAAATAGAAGAAATCAGAGATAAAATGAAGAAATGGAAGGCTCGGGCAGTTCACGGGGACCACGACGATGAGCGGGAGAAAGTTATGGTTACGACGAAGGGTTTATATGGGGGGAAGGGGTGAAAACAAACTCATTTGTAACCACGACCATAGTGAAACTAGAGCTCTGATAGTGACATTTTGGAGGAGTGAGCAGTAGTCAGGATGTCGATACCCATTGCAGAGCACCGATTTGAGTGAGTCCATTGATTCCAGTGGCCAAAGGACTATGGACCAGCGATACGCAAATTTGAAATTTTGAATTTTATGCATTTTTGATATGTTTTTTCTGAGTCCAAGTTGAGTCGAGACAATAGTGCTGAAACTATGTTTTGGCACTGTTGTCCAATGAATTAGTGCTTTTGTGCCACAATGGTGCTATTATGTTGTTGTTTGAGCGCTTTTGAAAATATGAGCACTATTGTATAAAGGTTTGAGCGCTATTGTTTTTGTAGCACTATTGATGGGTCAATTGAGCGCTTGTGATGTTAAGTAGCGCTATTGCATAGCTTTTGTAGCGCTTTTGTATGGTTGATTAAGCGCTTTTGTTAGGGTATTAGTGCTATTGTGGAAGAAATAGCACTTTTGTTTGCAAGATAGCGCTTTTGTTTAGGAAAAAAGATGCCCTAGTTTGTGTGAACAAGAATCTCCCGAGGTCAATGATAGATGGATAGGGATATGAAGTGAGAGTTGTTTTGAACCATAGCAGCCCTGATGAGACTTAGGTCATTAGGATAAATGTCTATTGAAGTCTAGGTGTGCCATGATTGCTTACCTGTTGAGACCTGAAGATACTTGATCAAAATATCTGTTGATAGTCTAGGTTTAAACTTAAGAAAGTTTGAAACAAAACAATTGATGATGATTGATGATGCACATGTGTAGGAGGAGCTGCGCATTTTATAATTGCGCGAGAGACATCCCACTACACAGGGGCTACACGATCGGCTGATAGAGGCTAAGATTGATTGCATTGCAGTGACTGGGCTGTATGACATTATGCATATGCTCATGATTCGGATGAATCACGGTTTGATGACAGCCTTGGCAGAGTGCTGGCACAATGAGACTTGCACATTTCACTTGGTGCAGGGGGAGATGACGGTGACACTAGAGGATGTATGGTGCATCCTGCATATTCTGATTCGAGGGGAGCTGGTCACCTATGAAAGAGCGTGGGGTACCTTGGCGGTGCAGAGATTTTTTGATGAGGATGTCTATATTGATGATGGCTCCATAGCCTGGGAGGATATCGTTGCTTTGTATGAGCCATTATCAGCAGTGTTATCAGAGATTGTTGGGGGGCTACTATGTCCTGATAGACAATCACATGGTCTGGCCATTGGTTGGGGACAGGTTATTGAGTAGATGATGATAGAGGGGACCCAATTTGCTTGGGGACAATGTGTGTTAGCGCACTTGTATTAGGAGCTGCATGAGGTAGTGTACTGTGGGAGGGGCTCCTTGGCAGTGGGAGTGATGCTGCTGCATATATGGGCATGGGAGCACTTACCAGTGAGCCTTAGATTCTAGGCAGTCGACCAGCCATATATGTTCATGTATAGTGGTATGATGAGTCAGCCCCACCTGGGGAAGTTAGAATGGTGGCAGCAGGCGTTGGATGATATGGATGCAGTTATTTGGAGAGCGTATATAGAGTGTGATCCCTAGGAGGATGATGCAGAGGCGTTGCTGTATATATTCATGACCTAATTCCTCATTGGGAGGACATGCTACTATGTAGAGAGACAGGTGCCAGGAAGAGTTATGAGACAGTTTGGACAACAACAGAGAGTGCCTAGGGGATTAGGGGAGTATGCTAGGGTGGTATGAGAGAGATATGCATGGGAGCCAGTACTACCCTATGATCAGGCATTGGCAGAGTTCCAGATGTTACAGGAGAGGCCATGGGATATACAACCGAGGGTGGTAGATGTAGGGGTATCAGAGGAGTATATGCAGTATATGGTGGCTCATCCGATTTTGCGGATATCAGATCTGACAGAGCCGATTCCTGATTTTGAGGAGGAGAGGGGACAGAGACGGAGGAGGAGAGGAGGTTGAGGACCAATGGTAGATGGAGGAGGTAGAGGAGATGGTGGTGATGGAGGAGGTGGAGGGGATGGTGGAGGTGGAGGAGGTGGTGATGGAGGAGGGGATGGTGGAGGTGGTGTAGGTGGTGGAGGAGGTGGCTTAGGTGGTTTTCCACTGCGGATATCACAGGGACAGTTGATGCCGGGATGAGTCAGATTAGGTGGTTGGGGTATGGAGAGAGAGATAGCGATGGATAGAGGAGAGGGAGCCACTGGAGAGAGAGCTACAGGTGAGGCACCTATGGATATAGGGGAGAGAGCGATAGGGGGTGGTGATCTTTGGGATCATATGCTAGCATATTTGTAGACTCAACTTACAGCAACCGAGACACAGGTAGAGGATCTAGAGGCGGAGGTTGCAGCTAGAGATGTGCAGCTATTTGCATGGGAGTCAGAGCTGACTGTAGTGCTGCGGGAGAGAGATCAGGTAGTTGACAGGGTGGTCCAATTGCAGGAGAGAGTGAGGGTTTTGGAAAGAGTACAGGGACATGGGCTATCTGTGGAGGCATTGGCGAGGGAGGTATAGAGAGTAGGTGGAGAGGTTGATTATTGGTGTGGTCTATATGAGTAGGTGGTGCCAGCTAGTCAGCGAGCACTGAGCTATTCACAGATGCGACAGGCCAGGCTAGAGCGATCTCAGAGGATGCATAGTAGTGGGGGTGTGGTGGGTCCTCTACGGAGAGATAGGTCAGGGGGTGCAGGAGCTAGTGGGGGTTCGATGGGGCCTCCACAGAGAGATAGATCAGATGGTTTAGGGACTAGTGGGGGAGCAGGTGGTGATGGTGGGGTAGCATCTGGTTAGAGTGGTATCTGAGAGAGCATTTTGCATGCATGTATTTATATTGTCATTTTGGACGATGTCTTGGATGGCTCTTGGTAGCTGATTTTGTAGACTTCATTGTACTCTGATACATGAGATGATATATATGAGGAGATCCCATATTTTTGTGATGAAATGTATTTTGATATGTATGAAGTTTATGCTTAGATGGATACTTGTACTTGGCTATATGTATGTGTTTATGAGATGATTCCTATATGCATGTTTTATGATGATTTATTCTTACATGATGTCTATATGTATTGTTTGTATGATGTTGGATGCTAACATGTGGATGCGGGTTGATATATGTGTGCATTTTGATGTTTTTGAGATAGAATGTCGGATGTTTGCAATGTCATGATGTTTATGTACTTTGTATTTTTATATTTAATACAATGATGGGATAATAATATGCAATGATGTTAATGTAATGCTTTGGAATGAATGATTTATTTATGGATATGCATCTAGATGGTTTAAAAATGAATTTATATGTGGATAAACAAAATGTAAAGTACAAATATTTAAAATGATGATCTTTAAATGAATGCATATGGAAAATGGTTAAATGTCAAAATATGATGAAGTAAAATGATAATGTGATGATAATGCAACTCATGTTTAATGAACAACTGCACCTTAATGTAATTAAGAGGGATAATGAATGTAATCCAATGAATCCTAAGTGAGATAATAA
The DNA here is from genome assembly GCF_030272615.1 of Cryptomeria japonica. Classification (NCBI taxonomy): domain Eukaryota; kingdom Viridiplantae; phylum Streptophyta; class Pinopsida; order Cupressales; family Cupressaceae; genus Cryptomeria; species Cryptomeria japonica. The sequence goes on along the minus strand of NC_081406.1, from coordinate 66,608,010 downwards.
TGGATGAATGAATGCACTTTAACTAATGGATAGATAAATGAATGTATGCAACTATGGAAACCTAAACAAATGTATGATACATAAGTGTGCAAATGATGATAAATGATGATCACTAACAGATGTTTAAACGAATGTATAGTAATGAGTAATCATGGTAGGAAATGCAAATAAGGATAATTATTTGTGTAAGTGAATCTAAATGTCATGGGTGTAATAATGAAATGATATAATGATATTAATGCAAGTAAAATGAGAATGGACTATATGGGGTAAGTGCAACTAAATGATATTAAATGCATGCTAATGAATGGCTAAAGAATAATGCAAATGCAACTAAAAATGTAATGAAATGATGATGGGATGATGATAGATGAATGTAAGGTTTTTAAGACTTTGCATGATGCACTTGATGATGTATCAGAGTACTCTATCGCAATTGTATCCAAAAACCAGCTCAATTTTCATAGAACTACTCATTTTTAACTTTGTTCACACTTTGTATGCAAAATTATGTAAATAAATGAGTAAATGGATGGATGGTATGCAACGGAATGCAATATAAATAGATGGGATGAAATGATGATCCATAGTGCTTTATTTTTCATCATCGAGCTTTAAAATGTTGTAAGAAAATACAAGCAACTTGACATAATGATTCAAGATGACTTGAGTATTGCTTACATGGATTTTGATATAGCAAGTTAATACAAACAACTTGATATAATGGGTCAAGTTGACCTGAGTATTGCTTGCGGAATACATAAGGATCATCTCCTTTCATGCATGACTTGGATCATCCTCCTTGATCTTGGGCTGATCATATCCTGAGACAAGTTCATACCGTAATAAGAGATAAAAACCTTTATCCAAATTGGATGAGGTAGGAGGAACCAAAGAAGGAGCATTTGTTTTTGTAAGTAAACAACATACATAAAGAATAAAGAATATGGATCCTTGGTAATGGTTCATGCTCATATGGTCGAGGTATACACTATAGTCAGCAAGTCATAGTGATCTATGACTGTATTTTGCCTATGATCGCATAGCTTAGTGAACTTCCCACGTAGACACCATTAGGACATGCCCCAGAACTTCATCGGAATAATCTGCAGAAGATGCAAACAATGTTGGAGGAACCTGATATATATAAATGAATGAATAACTCACAAATCAACCAAGTATTTGATAGCTTAAGCATAATTTTCTTGTCAAAGAAAATGTCATTTATGTCTTTGGTGTGGTAAGGAAGGATGCATCCTTGTTGAAGATAGTTTGAGTGTTGATGTTGATTGTTTGGTTAATTTGGAGAAGTGATCATCGTGCGAGTATTTTTCAATGCTTGTTTGGTATCTACTTAGATGAGTACGTACAATGTGTTACCATGTTTTTGTTTGATTTTCGATGTATTCTGATGTTTTTGGATTTTGTGAGATAGTTTTGAATGTTTTTGGTATTTTGATGATTGTTTTGAATATTTTTGAATTTTTGATGAGACGATTTGAATGTTTTTGGTATTTTGTGAGACAATTTTGGATGAAGAACTCAATGAATCACAAAACAATGTAGAATCCACTTCCATCAATAGGTTAAGGGCATTGTCCCCCCAGTTTAAACATGACTATGAAAAAGCAGGATGCCAGAAGCATGAAGTACTTTCTTGATTTGCAGATCAATAACAAGCCATGACTTTGGATGGATGGATGAGTGGATGAAATGACTGTGATCACAATAAGTCTGAAAGATAATGGAGCCATAGCCTTTACAAGTGGCATCTGTTTTCCAGGTTTTCACCATTGTACTTACCCAAGGTGCCATCGAAGTGGTTGTTCACCATTTGGATGCATGATTTTTCTTTACTATTTTGATGTTTTTATATGTTTTTTCAGGTCATTTATCTGAATGTTTTTGGTTTTTTTTTCGGTATGTATGGGAGCCTGATGCTCTATGCAGCTTATGTATAAAACCATTTGAGGTGCATGTTGTTGATCGGATCTGCTAGCGGTTCTCCTTTTGAAGTAGCCAATTGATATGCCCCGGACCCAAATATAGCAGTGATAACATATGGACCTAGCCAATTTGATTCAAACTTTCCCTGATGTTCACAGTTTGGTTGGTTACAAGGATTCTCTCAAAGAACAAGAACACCTACCTCAAATGTATGATGTCTAACCTGATGATTATAGATTTTGCTCATGTGTTGCTGATAGGCTTTGAGGTGATTGTATGCAACTTGTCATTTTTCATCAAGTAGATCTAAGTCCTAAAGACATGAAACTCTGTATGCTTCATCATCGATGAGATTGTGCAAGGAAACCCATCGTGATGGTATCTCGACCTCAATAGGTAAGGTAGCCTATGCGCCATAGACTAGTGAGTAGGGAGTTGCGCCTATAGGGGTTCAAATGCTAGTTTGATATGCCCATAGTGCTAGATTTAATTGAACATGCCAATCATGACCGACATCATTGACTGTCTTCTTTAGGATTCTCAATATGTTCTTGTTTGAGGCTTCAGCCTCACAATTGCCTTGTGGGTAATAGGGAGTGGAAAAGTGGTGTTGGATGTGAAATTTCTCACAGAGGTCACGGACGTCCTAATTTTTGAAAGGAAGACCATTATCTATGATGATGGACATGGGTACACCATATTGGCAGATGATGTAATTGAGGATGAATGAGGTGATCTACTTGTCGGTGACTTGGGTAAGCGGAACAACTTCGATCCACTTTGTGAAGTATTCGGTGGCAATAATAATGAATTTGTGGCCATTGGATGAAGATGGATGGATTTTACCCACAAGGTCAAGTCCCCATTAACAAAAAGGCCATGGTGTTGTGATGGGTTACAATTCCTATGTTGGTGCATGTATCAGGTCTCCATGAACTTGGCATTTCTTGCACTTTCAGACAAAGTAATAGGAGTCTTTTTCCATGGATGGCCAATAGTATCCAATACGCAAGAGTTTCTTGGCTAGTGACGGACTGCTTGCATGAGTTCCACAAATTCCTTCATGTACCTTTTCCAAGGCCTTTGTTATCTCATCCTATTCTAGACATTGAATGAGAGTACCATCAAGACTACGTCAGTATAGGGTTTCAACAATAATGGTATATTGATTGGTTTGGCGAATGAAGGTTTTATGTTGGTTATTCGATTAGTTAGGAGGAAGTGTGTGATTGCGGAGGTAGGTATAGAACTCACCATACCATGGGGATTCAGAACTAATAAGGTGACATATCATCTCGGATTTGGGGATATCATAAGCGGGGATCCAAAGCTGTTCTACCAAGAACTCGTAGCGTGTTGAATTCTGTGGAAGATCTAGAAGAGATGCAATGGTATCCATAACGTCAGCAGCTCAATTCTGATCTCTTGGTATCTATTCAAAGGTGATAGTAGTAAATGATTCCTTTAATTTGTCTACCATTTGTTTGTATGGCATGAGTTTGTCATCTTTAGTCTAATATTCATCAGTCGCTTATCGAATGACTAGTTGGGAGTCTCCATATACTTGTAGTTCTTGTAATTTTGATTGTACGGCTAGAATGAGTCCTATGATCAAGGCCTCATACTCTGCTATGTTGTTGGTACATGGAAATGTAAGCCTGTAAGACTTTGAGATGCTATCACCTTGAGGTGTGATAAACAGAATGCCTGCCACCGAGCCATGCCTAGTGTATGAACCATCAAAGTAAAGTTTCCATGGTTGTGTTGTTGTGATCATGAATATCTCTTCATCTAGAAAATTGGAAATGAGAGGATGATCGCCTATGAGTGGTGCATCGACCAACTGATTTGCAATAACTTGGCCTTTGATAGCTTTATGGTCCACATATTTGATGTCAAATTCACTGAGAATCATCACCCATTTGGCCAAGTGGCCTATCAATGCTGCTTTACTGAGTAAGTATTTGAGTGGATCAATCTTCGCAATGAGCTATACTTTATGTGTCAATAGATAATGCCTCAGTTTAGTGGCTGCCAAGATTACTGCTAGGCAAGCTCGCTCAATAGGGGTGTAATTGAGTTCATAGCCAACCAATGTGCAAGAGATGTAGTAAACAATGCACTCTTTCCCTTCTGCATTGTGTTGTGCCAATAGTACACCCAATGCCATATTTGTTGCTGATATATAGAGTAATAAGGGTCTTCTCGGATATGGGGGGATCAACAATGGTGTATTCACGAGATAGTCTTTAAGAATCTGGAATGCTTGCTAGCATCTGGTATCCCACTAAAAGAAGATGTTTTTGTGTAGCAGATGTGTAAAGGGGTGACACTTATCTGCCAGTTGTGCAATGAATCATCGGATGGATTGTAGCCGTTCTTGTAATGTCCTTAGCTGACTGATGTTATTTGGAGGTGGAATGTCCATGATTTCTTTGACCTTTGTTGGATCGACCTCAATACCTTTTCTTGAGACAATGTATCCTAGAAGCTTCCCTGAGGTTACTCCAAAGACACATTTCTTTGGATTGAGTTGAACATGATATTGTTCTAGTCTATCAAAGATTTTATCTAATATGTCTAGATGACCTTCTCTAGTGAGTGATTTTGCTAGTAAGTCATCAACATAATCTTCCATTATAGTATGCATCATGTCATGGAAGATTGTGGTCATTGCTCATTGATAGGTCGCTCCTGCATTCTTGAGACTGAAAGGCATTACATTCGAGCGGTATGTGCCCCATGGACATGTGAAGGCTGTCTTATGTTGATCTTCTGGTGTGATCTTTATCTGATTGTATCCTGAAAAGTCATCCATGAGTGAAAGCATGGCATGTCCTGCTGTTAGGTCTACTATGATGTCGATATTTGGTAGGGGGAAGTCATCCTTAGGACATGCCTTATTCAGATCTCTAAAGTTAGTACAAATACGGATGCCCCCATTTGGCTTGCCGATAGACACAATATTGGATATCCAATTTACATAATCAATTGGTCTAATAAAACCAACATCTAGGAGTTTCTTGAGTTCTGCTTTGACTAGTACCGCAATCTGAGGATGCATCTTGTGAAGCTTCTGCTTGACAGGTTTGGCTCCTTCTATAGTGAGGTGATGCATGACTAAATTAGGATCAAGCCCAGGCATGTCTGCATATGACCATGCAAAGTTGATCTGGCGCTTTTGGAAGAACTCTACAAATTTAGGCTATTCCTCTGGAATTAGAAGAGATGCCAGATGTATGTGGTGAGGAGTTTCAGGAGTCCCCACGTTGTATTCTTTTGTTTCTTTGATGAGAATCGTTGATCGTTCCTATTGTGTACTAGTAGGGAGAATGTCAAACCTTTCATCCACTGGCGCCTTAAAGAGGTTTTCACCATTGGATACACGCTTTCTTTTTACTTTTGTTGGATCAAACAGTGCCACGGTGTGGTTTTCACTAGAAGATCCATGTTTTATTGTTATATTTTTGTAGTTGAAAGGTTTGGCATCCACCCCAAAGTATGTGGCGCTATTAAGTTCTATGGTGAATCCAGCTTTGTGACCTCCGCTTGGTATGTTATCCTGTAGTTCTAAAAAGTCAATGAGTGCCTCATCATTTTGGAAATGATCAAGACATGAGGGATTAGGTTGGTTCCATTCGATGAGTTCAGGATGGATAATGGGCATTACCTCATCAATTAGGTTAAGTTCATTAGATGTGTTAGTGAGGGTTAAGACATTATGGTGAAGGTCATTGATGGTACTCTCCCTATCAGAATCAGGTGTAGGATGTGACGTAGGGTCTGTGGAAGATGTTTCCTACTTAGGAACCCAAGAGGTCTTTATCTATGCTTCTCCATAAACAGGGATGTCTTTGTGGGGTGGAGGTAGTGATGTTTCTTCCTCATCTGAAGTATTTAGCTGGAGGGAATGAAATTCTCATTCATGTGAGTCGGTCTCTGAGTCACTTTCTAGTATCCGACTACTATACCATACTGGGATGTCCTCTGAATTAAACACTACGGGTATGACCGGTTGATGTACCTTTGTAGATGGAATGATCGGTGCTACAGGAAGGATGATGGGGATCAATGAATCTGATACGGGGAGTATGGGTAGTGTTGATTCTATTGCTTCTGCTGGAACTACTGGTGTCATAGATACTGCTATGGGTTCTGATATAGTTGCTGTTGCTAATGGTGCTATTGATGTTATTGCTGTTGCTGATAGTGTTGTTGGTTCGATTAATGGGAGGATGGGTTTTGTAGGTGGTTGTGCTAGGATTTGTAGCCTCATTGGGGTAGTTGTGACGGTGTTTGATGTTGCTTTAATAATCAAAGGTGTCCTCTTTGTAATAGGCTGATATAGTGGTTTGCTGGGTTTTCCTTTGAATCTAAGCTTAGGAAGGATTTCCTTTTGAAAGCCTAGTCTTGTATTATCCTTGGGCTTTAATTCTGGCTGCAGTGGTTCATGTCTTCCTTGTTTGCAAGGTCCCAGAGCACTCTGACCATCATAACCCATTCTTTGCATAATGAGAAGGCCTTTGCCATACTGATCTATGAGAAGCTTAGTTTGTGGAATATCTGCGGTGATGGGATCTTTATAGCTCCATTCTGCTAAGTCCTCATCTCTGGTTTCTTCTTCTTGACTTTTTCCAAGGATGAAACACGTCAAAGTACATGCTAGCTTGATCAGTGGTTGTTGAAGTAACCGCTGAGGTTTACCATGTGTTCTAGGAGAAGTGGGCATTTTTTCCACACAAAAGAGTTGACTCAAATTGTATTCCCCAGGACCTTCCTCTGCTATTTTCATCTTAAGCTTTCTTTGCTTGGGTATAGTGGTGTTTGAACTGGCAAGAGAGGCTAGACTTATGTATGATGTGGAGGAGATGGCTTCTCTATTGTTAGGAATGGTAATATCTGGTTGATGACTTATATTATGACAATATGCAAAGGGATTTGCATCGCCCAGGATTGTGATCTCTACACCATTATGCGGGAACTTGATACACTGATGGTAGGTGGATGGAACAACTCGCATGGCGTGTATCCTAGGTCTTCCTAACAATAGATTGTATGGTAGAGGAAGGTCTAGCACTTGACAGATAATGTGTTTCACCATAGGGCCCACTCGGATTGGTAGCACCACAGCTCCTTTGGATGAATGCTCTGCATCATCATAGGCTTTGATTTTGATCTTCTTGCAGGGATCCACTGATTCAATTTCATATCTCAAAGTTGTGACTAATTGTAGAGTATAAATATTCAGGCCTGCTCCATTGTCAATCAAGACTCGCTTGATCCTATGCTAGTTGATAAACCCTTCAATGTGGAGTGAGGTGTTATGAGGTTGCTAGAAGGATGAGTTGTCACTTTCAGAGAAAGTGAGACAAGGTGATGACTTTAGAGTTCCGACCATGGCTTGGAACTGATCTATATTTAGATTTCCAGGGACTGACGCCTCTTGGAGAGCTTGATCCAATATTTTTTTAGGGGATGGAGACATGCGCAATAATTCTAAGATAGATATCAGTGTGGGCATTTTGTCTAACTGTTCCACATGATTATACTGCTTTGGAATAGATGGGGTGCCTTGTGGAGATGCTTTTATAGTAATCTTGTTGCGATGTGTAACAACATTGCAAGTGGAGCTAGGATTTTTGATGGTTATAGTTGCAATCTATTCACTGGCACCGTATAGGTGATTCACAGTATAAATATACGTGGCTTGCATATAATTGGTGGTATCTGTGTTTCTCCCTGAAGTAGAAGAACCCCTTTGATCTGGTGATGGAAGTGGATTTTTAAACATGAGATGATCATTGTTTGTTGTTTTTGGGTCATGTCCTTCGATTTCAATTTCTCCTTAGTCAATAAGATCTTGAATAAGATCTTTCAATCTGTGACAATTGCTTGTCTTATGTCCTCTCCCTTGATAGAAATCACAATGTTCAGTATCCCTCCACCATGAAGGTTTGACTTGAGGTTCATAGTTTGATGTTCTGGGTAGGGTTACCAGATTTTGAGAAACCAGTTGACATAATACTGTTTTGATGGGTTCCCCTAAGGGAGTGTATGTTCACTTTGGTTTTTTTTGACGTGATTTGGGTTCATCTTGGGATGTGATGTGGCCTTGATTTGGAGGAGCAACTGTGTTAGTCTGAGGTGGGGGATTCTGTCCTACAAATCAAACTACAGGTTGTGCACTTTTGATAGTTCTTGCATCCACAACCCTGTTGTTGACAACATTTTTGTTTTTGTTCCAGAAGCTTGGTTTGTCACTATTGAAGTGTGGGCGAGGGCCATCCCTTGGCTCATTATAGATTTTGATAAGTCCTTTCTTGATGAGAGCCCTCTCACATTTTAAGCCTTTGGTGATCATTGTTAGGCCCAATATGGAAAGCTAATGTATTGAGAGGGGAGGGGTGAATCAGTACTTCAAAACCTTTTAACAACAATATCTTTATTGTTATGCATAAACCAAAAACTGCTACAACATAACATAAAGCTAAAACAAATAGATAACAATCATACATGATTCACTCCATAACACATATATTTTGGTTACGCAGAAACTCTTGGTTAGAAAGAAAAACTGCAGTGGGGATGGCACCCAAAACTTCACTACTGCAATAATAAAGAGTGCTCAGTTAGAGCTACATGTTCAACTATTTTTGATAGCTTACCTTGTTAGGAGTATCAAGATCATTAGATCTACCTTGCTAAAGGATTTTACAACACTTATTCTAAATGTTGCACCTAGTTAAAGGCTTTACAATTTATAGAATTTGTTAGAGTCTTTTACCCTGTTAAAGGTTTCTCTTACAACGTCAAAATATTACAATAAATCATTACAAATATCTGCAACTTTACATCTGAAATGTTATAGTAGATTCTATGTGCTCATAATAAGATTACCTTGCTTATAGCATACCTCGGTAACCCATAAAGTAACTCGGTAAACCCTTCTGTTTACTCTGTTCTTTGACTGTTCTCTAAAATCCTTCTTAGTGACCTCTGTGTCTCTGTAATAGTCATAACACTTAGTGCTTTCTTATGTATTACACGTGTCTTGCTTCATACACCTCTGTATATCTCTGTCTATCACTACATGTATTTATCTGATCTCAATCTATGCTATATAAATAGATCTCTTATGTCCGTGATCTGATTCATTGCTTCGATCTTACAAACATGATTTATCGAATGAATAACCATAGAAAATATTTCATTGGTTAGATGACCTCAAAATCATACACAATCCTTAAGTGCAATTTACAATATGATAACGGTTCTATGTTCCTCGATCTTGTAACACATTTCCACATATGTGTCTAGGTTCAATGAATCTGGTAAAATGTTTCACTCGGTGTATATCAACTCGATGTATCATTGTTGTTGCTTGGTAGACATGGAATGATACTCGGTAGATAGATCGGTGTATATTGGGCTCTGTGAATACTTTCTTCTTTAACCAACTGTTCTGTGCATACCGACTGAATGTTTCGGTAGAGGTAACCGACTAGAGTATATAGAATGACTTTGGATATAAAACTAATGGAAACTTAATAAGTAGTAACAGATCATGTCATTGAAAGAGTCTATGTCTTTGACATCCAGGTGAAACTCCATTTCTTTGTTTAAGTTGGAAATAAATATTTCCACTAGTTCTTGTTCAGGTAACTGAAGAGATCCCCTTTATATGTATGAGCTTGTGCTCAACTGGTATTTGTTGCAACCGATATGTTGTATACTAGTCTCTAGACTAGTGATTTTGCAGAATGTGTTTCCCAGTCTGAAGGGGCATGTCGACCCCAAGCGGTTCACAGATCACAAGCGGTACAAGGGAGAAAAGTGGCACAACACATTCTTACCAATCTTCATTTTTGACAAACCGGCAACCGATATTTTGTATGAACCAGTAATACTCTATGATGAGTTACCAACCGACATTTTTTTATGAGTTACCAATCCACCGATTGTTTGACGGTGCTGACACATTGATGGTGATTCTTGTGTCGTGTTACTAAGTATGTCTAGATTCATTGAACCTAGGAAATTGTAATGCAATCCTATTGGACCGACATGAAATCAGATTCCTTTAAAAGGACATCATGTCTAGGGTTTTAAGTTGTTGCTGAAAGGGTTAATGTTGAGCTAGGGTTTGAGGTGGAAGTTGAGTTGTTGTGAGAACGATCTTATTTGAGAAGATCAAGTTGTAACTATGAGAGAGAGAGAGAGAGAGAGAAGACTGAAGTAATGCTGGAATGCATTAGCTGTGAGAAATACTGGATCTAACCAGGCAGTTTGTGCTATTAGATAGATCAAACACTTGTTGATTAATCACATCTTTGACAAGTCTGTAGCCCTTAACCGGGTAGGCCTCAAAGCCTTTGTAAAATCCTCTAACAAGGTGGTTCACACATGTGAATCTAAAATCCTCTAAAAAGGTAGTCTTTAATTGGACTTATCTCCTAATAGAGATTGAGATTCCTAACAGGATCTGTTCTGGTGAAGAACATTGTAAGACCTTAACCGGTCTGGTTTGTATTCTACAGATAGTGACTTGTGAGTTCCATCTCACCGTGGTTTTTCCCAGTTGGGTTTCCACATCAAATATCCCGTGTTATGGTTGTATTGCTTTTGTGGGTGAATGCTTTATTCACATTTTGGTTTGCATGTGTGGTAACCGGTTTGACTGTCAGACCGCTTTACCGGTTTATCTTTAGATTGTGTAAGTGTTTTTGTGCAGTAGTTTTTTGCATACTAATTCACCCCCCCTCTTAGTATTCATCAATTGGTATCAGAGCCTACCTTTCTATAAGTTTAACCACTTGGAAAGAGATATGGGGGAATACACCTTGAGGGAACTTACTCAATGGCTCACTAAGTCTGAGAAAGCCTATGATGATCTTATGGTCAAATACAAGGCATCTCAAGCAAAAAGAAGAGAACATGCAGAGAGGCTGATGGAACTATCTAAAAGTACTTCTGAAGATGAAGCTAACATGGAAGCCATGATTGCTAAAGTGAATAAGCTGAATGATTCAAACTCAATTCTGAGAAAGGAGTTGGAAGTACTGACTATTTGGTTTAGTCAAGAGCTTGAGAACCAGAGAAAAGTGGAAGATCTGGTAAAGGACAGAGATCATGAGATCTCCAAGTTGAAACATGAGATTAGTGCACTAACTACTCGCCTTCATGAGAGCAGAATGGAAAAAGAAGACATGCAAGGAGAACTGAACATTGCCATCTTTGAAAATGCAAGTCTTATGGAGACAAACATTCTATTTCCAAAGAACTCTTTGAGTCAAAGGAAATACTTGCTAAGTTTGGCAAAAGTACAGTCAAGCTAGAGCAAAAGCTTGAGTCATCTAGACCGGCAAAGCATACCAATGGTGTTGGTTTTTCTGGACATGAGGAAGGAGAATCCTCAGGAACAAATGTTGAAGCATCAAAGAAGCAACCGGCACTCAAAGGAAAAGGTAAGAAAAAATTCAAACTTGTTTGCTTTAACTGTCTTTAAGAAGGACACACTGCAAATGTATGTAGGAGCAAAGCCTACAATGATTTTCCTTATTTTATCAACAATGTACCTAGATCCAATAAGTTCAATGGTCATTGTTATGCATGCAACAAGTTTGGGCATAGAGCATTTGAATGCAGGTCTGTAATGGATAACACTGGAAGATATACTCAGAGCACCCAAGGAACTGGTCCTGAACCTTTTATGAACCGGAACCATAACCGGTTTAATGTCTTCAATCATCAGTTAAGAAGCGGTGGTCATCAAGCAGCAATTGGATGGAGAGAAAGTTGTATGATCTGTCATGGTCATGGTCACACTACTGCAACATACAGAAGGAAGAATGGAGACATGTACAATGGACCTTGGAGAGCACCTGGACTTGTTTGCTATCACTGCAATGAACCGGGTCACATTGCAAGATTCTGTAGAAGCAGAAAAAGTATATATGATGATATACCAGTCACTTAGGAAGGAGAAATAGATGTTGAAAAAGTTCAAGGAGACATGAAGAAAACATGGAAGAAGAAACCAATATTGTCGGAAGAGGAACCGGTTTCTGCACCTAGTGTGGAAATATCGGAACCGACAAACTAAGCCTCAAAGGCTTAGGGGGAGCAAATGGCAAAATGCTTTTGAACCCCCAGTTGACATTGGTAAAGGACCTTAACCAGTATGTTATACATGTCACTTGGCAGAAGATCGGAAATGGTAAAAAGGAAAATTAGGGTTTACGCCCTAATAGAGGAGCATTAATGACGGTAGGTGAGAGACATGTATAAATGCAATTTTCAAATCATTTCTCACTATTTGTTTTCGAGCGAAGAAAAGTTTTCAAGTGCAGAGCGAAGAAAAGGCGATTTGAGCTTAGATTTCAAGAAATTGGATAACCTTGAAAGATATTCAAATCTAGTTTGCAAGCGGTAGTGGAGAACTCAAAGCGGTGATATTGCATTCGACAGAGAGCGAAGTGAATCAGAATCAGGAAGCCCTAAATTCGCATTTGAAAGGTATTTTTCATGTTCTTGAAATACTCTTCAATGGCTTCCGCATCTCATACTAGTTCAAGTACATCCATTGAGTCAAAAAGTTTCATTCAGAGGAAGTCCAAGTATAATGCTTTATCACAAGTGCCAACTAGAGTCATAGTCAAAGAAGGAATTTCAGATTATATTGATTGCAAAATAGAAGACCTAGGGTCTTTAGCCATTCATACTCAGTTAGGTCTATTTTGCAAAAAGGACAAAAGGATCAAACCAGAATTTAGTGTCATAGAGAAGAAGAAATTCCACAACATTGTATATTTCCTGGAAGACTTCACAGAGGATCACATCAAGATCATCTTGAGCAGAGTCCATGGTGACAAGATGTACCTGGAGAGGATGCATGATATCACACCTCAGGCAATTCATGCAGTCACCAATTTCTACAACATAGGGGAAGTGCCAGCCTTGAGAAAAGTGAGCAAAACGGAAATGACCAAGCTCACCGGTTCAACAAGTGATTCACAAGGCATGACAGTCAATCCTATCAAGGATGATCTGGTGAAATATGCATGCATGGTGACTGGATACAGAACATTCTCAACCAACAAGATTAATTATGTATCTGCTGTAGTGGTAAATGCCGCTTACCGAATGATAAAAGAGGATGCATCTTTTGACTTATGCACCGACATGCAGAGGCAACTCCTGCTAAATCTCAAGGCAATCAAGCAGGACAACTCACTAAGGTTTAAGTTTGGACAACTATTGGTAGGGTTGTTCTTTTATTTCCAAGGCTACTTTCCAGGTGTAGGAGATGTCCAGTGGTCACCTGACCAACCGGTAACCAAGCAGATAAAGGAAAGTGTGCAAGCCATTGGAACTGGCTACCCTGAGGTACTGAACAAATACTTTGATGAGTTCAGAATAAAGATGAGTCAGAGGGTAAGAATCTCAGGTGACATAGTGAAGAAATATGAAGATGACATCTATTTCACTATTCAGGTGGACAAATGTCTAATGGAGGCTGTTGAGCCTAGAATGGAGGAAGTGGAGCCTATGGGCTATGAGGTCATGTTTTACATGTTGGAAGGGTATGCTTCAACCCTTATTGCCTTGCCTCTTGATCCAAAGGCTAAGAGGACTGGAACCTACTTGGAGAGGATCACACTAGTTGAAGAACCATCGGTGAAGAAGGGAAAAGAACCGGCAGCTAAGAAAGCTAAGGCAGTCCTATAGCATTGGCACTGGCTACCACTGTGACTCCAAGAGTGACCAAGCAGTCACCGACAAAGAAGAAACTGGAGGTAACACCAGAAAAAGTCTTCGAAAGAAAGAGGAAGACTAAGGAAAATGAACCAGACTCCGAAGAAACCAAGTCTGATGAACAGCCAAAGAAGGCTAGACAGACCAAGAAGATGAAGAAGAATGAACTGGCAGCATCCGCATCAGCAAATATAGATATCTCCTATTACAAACCTTTGACACATTGTCAAACAACAGTAAAGAATATTAGGAGAAAGTTACTTCATGATTTAATATATTATTATGATGAATTCAATAGTGAGGAAAAAGATGAAGTACTGCAGGAAATCATTTTTTATTTATGTAAAAATGACCGGTCACCATCAGAGATTAAATCTTAGACACCAGATTCATTATTTAAAGCATTGGATAATAAATGGCGCATTTCCATTGAAAAGGAATAAGAGATTAGGGAGAAAATTTTTGCACAGTACTTCCCCGAACTCTCAAATTCAGAATTGTTTAATGCCCTGGATCAAAATAAAGGTCTCTTCTTCACAAGAAGAAGAAGACTCTAGTTGTTGGAGGGGAGAGTTGATGATGTGGAAAAAGATACACATCAGTACATGGCCCATGCTATCAGCTCTCACAAAGCTTGAATGGCCAACCTCCAAGTGGAAAAGTAACCGGTTATTTCCAAATTGGATGAGGTTTTTGATGAGGAAGGAAACCTGGTGGAAGAACCAATCGACACCATAGATGTTGATGCCTTGGATGTAGAAGATGTCACTCATGACATACGTTCTGAGGGAACTAAATAGGGGCAACAGGTCGATCAGGGTGGTGAACAAGTTGTGGACACACAACAAGTGGCAAAAGAATAGGAAGAGAAAAGGAAGAAGGATGAAGATGAGAAACAAAGGAAAGAGGAAGAGAAGAGAAAAGAGGAAGAGGATAAATGGAAAGATGAAGAAAAGAAGAAGCAAGAAGATGATAGGAAAAAGAAAGAAGAAGAAGATAAGGAAGAAAAGAGAAAGAAGGAAGAAGAGGAGAAGAAAAAGAAGGAAGAAGAAGACAAGACCATTGAAGCAATGAAGACCACACAGATGGAAACTCTTAAGGCAACTGGTAGCCAAGCCAAACCGGCTGCTATCTCAAGCCCCATTGATCTCCAATCTACAAGTGAGTCTGAGCTTATGTAGAGCATTAAGGTTGCCCAAGAGCGCCTTGAAGGCATTCAAAGGAAAAGAGAACAAGATATTATTCAAGTGGTTGTAGACACACTTACCGGTTTAATCCCTGGTACTAATCTTCCTGACACTGATTCATCACTAGCACAACTTAAACTTATGTGTACTGTAGTGGATGATCAAATGTAGAGTCTAGAAGAAGCAATAGAGGCCAATGTAAAGAAAGAGCACCAAAAGGCTCTTAATGTTGCTCTAGTGAAGAAGTTGAATGAGCTTAGGACTGAACTGCTAAAGGATCCAAAGGACATAAGGAATGCCTTGGATGAGGGAAACTTGCTACTCAGCAAAATCTGTCAACCTCATATGTTCTGTGATGATGTGCTAGCCAAGAAGCAATAGCTTCAAATGGACTTACAGTCCTACTTGGGCACATTCAAGACTCCTTACGACTCCTTTGCAACATATTGGCAAACCGTTCACTAGTTCCAGATCCAGTCAGCCAAGATGGAGCAAGAGATCAACACAAGGTCTAGAGATTTGCAAGAGCTTCAACTGGTATTACTTCCACAACTGCAAATTCTTCAGAAGTGTTATCTGAACCTGGATGCCCTAATAGTCACACAAGAACTGAGCATAATAGATGCCATGCAGGAACAGGTATCATAGATGCAGACAGAGAAGGAAGTGGCAACCTCCCTACTTGAGTCCTGGTCCCTTTCCATGAAACAATTTTTGTAGGACTATAAAGCGGTTTTTGACAAGTATTATTCATTATTGTCATAAACTCTTATATATATATATGGAAATGGGTTTTTTAGTGGTACTTTGTCATTGTTGGCAAAGGGGGAGAAGTATATCTGGTTTTAAAATTTTGAAATTTTGATATATCAGGGGAGAAGTATATTAGAGGGAGAAGTATCTATTTTGAAATCTTGATATATGTTGTGCTATATGTTATATGCTCTGATGATTATGCTCTGAATGCAAAATTACTATACACTCTATTGATTAAGGGATAGTGTATATGCTTAGGGGGAGCAATTTTGTTAATGGCCAGTTTTTATTGTAAAACACTTAGATGTCAAAATTTAACTTTCCTAAGTGTTGCCATCAATGCCAAAGGGGGAGATTATTGGCATTTTTGATGATTATGTTGTGATTGTCATTGATGGACACACACTTGTATTGAGATCCCCTTTATATTTATGAGCTTGTGCTCAACCGATATTTGTTGCAACTGGTATGTTGTATACTAGTCTCTAGACTAGTGATTTTGCAGAATGTGTTTCCTGATCTGAAGCAGCATGTCGACCCCAAATGGTTCACAGATCACAAGTGGTATGAGGGAGAAAAGTGGCACAACACATTCTTACCAGTCTTCATTTGTGACAAATCGGCAACTGGTATTTTGTATGAACTGGTAATACTCTGTGATGAGTTACCAACCGGCATTTTGTGATGAGTTACCAATCCACCAATTGTTTGACAGTGCCGACACATTGACGGTGATTCTTGTGTCGTGTTACTAAGTATGTCTAGATTCATTGAACCTAGGAAATTGTAATGTAATCCTATTGGACCGACATGAAATCATATTCCTTTAAAAGGACATCATGTCTAGGGTTTTAAGTTGTTGCTAAAAGGGTTAATGTTGAGCTAGGGTTTGAGGTGGAAGTTGAGTTGTTGTGAGAACAATCTTATTTGAGAAGATCAAGTTGTAACTATGAGAGAGAGAGAGAGAAGATTGAAGTAATGCTGGAATGCATTAGCTGTGAGCAATACTGGATCTAACCAAGCAGTTTGTGCTATTAGATAGATCAAACACTTGTTGATTACTCACATCTTTGACAAGTCTGTAGCCCTTAACCGAGTAGGCCTCAAATCCTTTGTAAAATCCTCTAACAAGGTGGTTCACACATGTGAATCTAAAATCCTCTAACAAGGTAGTCTTTAATCAGACTTATCTCCTTACAGAGATTGAGATTCCTAACAGGATCTATTTTGGTGAAGAACATTGTAAGACCTTAACCGGTCTGGTTTGTATTCTGCAAATAGTGACTTGTGAATTCCATCTCACTGTGGTTTTTCCCAGTTGGGTTTCCACGTCAAATATCCTATGTTATGGTTGTATTGCTTTTTTGGGTGAATGCTTTATTCGTATTTTGGTTTGCATGTGTGGTAACCGATTTGACTGTCATACTACTTTACCGGTTTATCTTTAGACTGTGTAAGTGTTTTTGTGCAATAGTTTTTGGCATACTAATTCACCCCCCCATCTTAGTATGCATCAATATCACATTCAATGTTGTGTGAGTAATGTGCCAAGAACTTCTGGATGAGTTCTTCAAATGTCCTAATGCCACTTGGTAATCAGGAAAACCATGATGTGGTTGTTCCTCCCAAGCTTTGGGGAAAAAGTCGCATTAGGTACGTATCCTCGTATGCCACTTCGAGGCAAGCTGAATGAAATTCTCTAACATGATCAAAAGGATCTCCTTTTCTTCTATACTTTTCAAACATGGGTGTTTCAAACCCTTGTAGAAAAGGTGGCATATGAAGATTCCTATCAAAAGGATAGGGACAAATGTCATTGAGTGAAAATTGATTAGTTTTCACACCACTATGAAGTTGTTGGGCGAGATTTTTGACTTGTTGCCACAACATGTCTATTTCATTTGGAGGAGGAGGTGGTGGATTACCTTGATGAAGGTTGTATCTGATGTGTTCTCTACCTCTTTCATCCTTATTATGACTTTGACATTCTGATGCTTGTCTTAGTTGTGCAAGATCAAAGTCAGAGGGTAGTTTGGCTCCTTCTTGAGCAAGTTTTAAAAAGTGAGCATCAACATTACTCTTGAGTATCTCATCAAAAAGCCTATTGAAGAGAGGGTTGTGTTGCGCCCTTTCTATTGCCATAGGAGTAGGAGTGCCTGGATTGTCATCATTTACATTTCGTCCAAGGGCTTCTTGGAACTCATTGATATTTTCCTCCTCTTCCTCTTCAATTTCTTGTTGTCTAGATCGTGACCTAGTATGAGCCAATTTATTTACAAGTTTTTGTTGATGTTGGGTGAAAATGATGATGAGTTGTTGATGAAATGAAAGATTTATGGTTGGTGTGGTGTGTTGCATATGGATCTTTAGCACTTAAAGGTAGATGTTACCAAAGTTCTTTCTTGAATTGCTTGTTATTTTGATTGACAAAGTTTGATGTGATAAGGTTTAGAGAAATCTGAGATGTGTTACAGACTTAACTACCTAGTAATGAGAGGATTCACTCATAGACTAGTTTTAACCTGCATAGAAATGTCTCTTAGGATGAGCTTATCCTAGATGTAGAAACAATCTAAAAGTGATTTGTTGTGTTTGATTCAAGCAATATCTAAAAAGAGAACTTAGGACAAGAACCTCTTAATGTTTTGAGAGTTGAACATGGATGAGATGATGTGTGAATGAGATAATGGATGAAATGTTTAACTTCATTAAAAGCTTTGTGTGACATATGGGACAAATTCTACCTCTTCTCTTTTGGGCATTGGTGGCATTTCTCGAGCTACGTTGTATGTGATACAAATGTCTGGAAAGAAGTTGGGATTGATCTTGCTTCCTTGGTTTTTGTGATAACTCAAAGCTCTATATTGCATAAAAGCTCTACGGTTTAATGACTCTGGATCAAATTCGTTCGATTTCCCTTGAAGGTATAGAAGCATGTGACGTAAGAAGGCTCTATGAGAGACAAAGATTTGTCTATTTAGATAGAAGAATTTCCTCCTTTTGATTAAAGCCTTTGAGCTTAATGGCCTTCTCTTCAAGTTGATGTGTTGATGAAGATTCTTCTTTCTCAAGATGTGAAGAATGGTCATATAGTGTGATACTTTTCTTCTTTGTTTTTGATCTTTTGTTGGTGTTTGGAAATGTTTATGCTAGATGAATACCTGTTCTTGGAATTTGATTTTTTTGATTCTTTCTTTGACAAGAAAACAAGGCAAGCACACAAACACAAGAATGTTGCCTCAAAAGGCACAAATAAGTATGGGTCTAGATCAACCCAATCCTTGGACTTTTTATGACCCTTTCCTTTAAATGTATTTTAGGTGTTTTCCAAAGCCTGAAGTCGGCTCAATTTGCACTGGTCTTGAATCAAAATGAAAACACTTCAAACACTCTTTATCCCTAAGGTCAAATGGCTAGTTGCGATAAATTCAGCCCACATCTTGATATTTCTTCAACTTTGGTACTACATACCTTATGAATCCCGTTGTGGTAGGTAAGGATGTGATATACTAAGTCTTGCATGAGCATAACAAATAGATGATCCCTATGATGGGGGAGTCATCACTTTCATCAAGCCACAAGTGACTTTTCAAAAAGCTATGTTTCTACTCAAGGAAATATGTATGGTGAGTATCTTGGGAGAAAAACCATCTATGCTCTTGCACTGAATTATATCACAAATATCCTCAATCAATAGAATGGGTGGGCTAATACTTATAGGTGTTTAGTAATTTTCAATGTCTTTGGACATAAGTTCATTCTGCAGTGACTCACTTAAGAGCCTTGTAACTTGTGGTGGGGCCCATTTGTCCTTTCGGCAAGTTACACTATAGGTGATAGTTCTGATACTTAATATAAGTACAGATCCAATAGCCAACAAGATGAGAGGGGGGGGGGTGAATCATACAAACTTAATCATCCATAAAACATCAGATTCAACCTCGGTAACATATATCAGTCATATAACCAAAAACTGTCAAACATGCAAACTCAAAAGCATATGAACAATATAAACCTCATAACACCAGATTTAACATGGAAACCCAAATAGGGAAAAACCACTGTGGGATTTCAGACCCACTAAGAAATATACTCTTCTAGAGTATGCTCGGTTAAAAGAAAATCCTGTTAAAGATTACAAAACACATTGCTAGATGTGACCCAGTTAAGGGATTTCCCTCAGATCTGTTAGGATCTTCACTTTGTTAGAAGTGACCTTGTCAAAGGATTTCAAACACTCAATCAAAATGTCACCTTGTTAGAGGATCTACATATAAGACTATTAAGTCCACTCGGTTAAGAGATTTCCTGTCACTTTCACAAAATAACAGTAATACAATCTATCTGCAACTTCACATCTAAAATGCTAAAGCAAATTCCTATTTGTTCAATACAATCTAGACATACAACTAATCTTGTCTATCTACTGGGCATCAATACTCTGTTATTCTAATAGGTCTTCAAGCTTCTGTGCTCGGTAATCACTATGTAGCATCCTTGTGCATACACTTGCCTGCATACATTATTTAT
The DNA here is from genome assembly GCF_030272615.1 of Cryptomeria japonica. NCBI lineage: Eukaryota > Viridiplantae > Streptophyta > Pinopsida > Cupressales > Cupressaceae > Cryptomeria > Cryptomeria japonica. The sequence continues at coordinate 66,587,836 of NC_081406.1, read as the reverse complement.
CAATAGTTCCTTATTTATAAACAATCTTCTAACCGCTTAATCTCCTTGATCACATTTCCCATGATCAATCATAGCCATCAGATCTTCAACCTTGTCCAGGTTCATTGTATCTTTCGATCTGAAAACATTTTACCCCACCTCGAAACTTGCACATTCACCTTGGAACTTGTGTTAGGGTAATGTGGTTTAATCTGAGCTGTAGATCTTCTTGCTGACTTTCCATTGCCTTAGATTTGTTAACAAACTTCTTCTACAGCTTGCCAATCATTGATCCACTCTAGCTCATCAGCATCTTTCATTAAATATCACATGTAAACTTTTAATGCATTCTGTTATAGCTTGGTTACAACTCAGTGAATACTAAACTTTACTCGGTAGACATTCTGTCTTCATTAACCGACTGCGATAACCTTAGGGTTTACCAACTAGGTTCCTTAGGGTTTACCGACTAGGTTCCTTAGGGTTTACCGACTAGGTTCTTTGCTTGATAACATAGTATAGTATTAACCTTTACATTTTACAACATATATATGATGTTAAAACAATCTAAAACATCAAGATATCATCATTGTCTGACTTGGTAGAGTTGCCCATTGAATAACTTATTCCCTTATTCATCATATACTTTCCTGTGTCTTTACCAACTTCTTTATAATTTTCATATCATATTTCTTAAGATATGGCAACATCATACTGAATTAGAAAATCAATTTCTTGACATCAATAACAAAATAATAATATTAGGATAGTAAAACATCTTTAATCAGTTATGTCCATAATCATCAACAACCTTCTCAATATCCTTGTAATATTGCCAACAATCTCCCCCTTTGGCATTGATGGCAAAACCAATTGATTTGACCTTAAAAATTTTGGATTGCTGTGATTCTGAAATGCTGAAATGCTCTCCCCTATACATCAGACTTCTCTTCTATTTTCAGTCTTTATTTCAATCTGTAGTCTTTTCTCACTTTTCTCCCCCCGAGTAGGTTTCCTCCTTCTTTGTCTTCTCCTTGGTCTTCTCCCCCTGGGTAGGTCTTCTCCTTCTTGGTCTTCTCCTTGGTCTTCTCCCGCTTTGAAAATAATGCCAAAAAGAATAGAAGTAAAACATAATTTCTTTCTGTAAGAAGTTATTTCTTGCTGTTGTGTATCAACTGAGTCTTGGTCAGAGCATTTGTTTATAATTCTTGTTCCCTGTATCATTTTCTATATTATCCCAGTATTAATTCCAGTACACTTTTAGAAAAACATTCAAAAGTGTATCACTCCAGCATCAGCTCCCTAAAAGATATTCAATAGAGTCATCGAAGTGATGCTTTCACCGAACTCGGTCAGTGACTAAAAGATAGGGGTAGGACCCCTAACTTACTTATGAGATATTCAAAAGTGTCCTTAGGTAGTGGCTTGGTGAAGATATCAGCTATCTACTCCTTTGTGTTAACATATTCCAACACCACTTTCTTCTCTTGAGCTTCTTCTCTAAGATAATGATATTTGATAGATATGTTCTTTGTCTTAGAGTGCATAACAGGGTTCTTTGAAATATTAATGGCACTAGTATTGTCACAGAATATAGTTACTGGCTCGGTAACTTTCTCATTTATACCTTCCAACAGTTGTTTGATCCATGCAATGTTGGTACAATTCAGTGCTGCTGCAACATATTCAGCTTCGATTGTTGACTGAGAAACACATCCTTGTTTCTTGCTAAGCCAACTCACTAGTCTTTCTCCTAAGAAGAAAGCTCCTCCACTTGTGCTTTTTCTGTCATCAATGTTGCCTGCCCAATCAGCATCAGTATAAACTTTTAAATCAAAATCATTTCCTTTCTGAAATACTAAGCCATAATCTTCAATGCCTTTCAAGTATCTAAAAATTCTTTTGATTGCTGTCATGTGTATTTCCTTAGGATCTGCAGAGAATCTTGCAACAATACCTACTGCATGTGCTATATCTGCCCTACTGTGAACAACATATTGTAGTTTTCCAATCATGGATCGGTAGAGTGTCTCATCAACAGATGTAGATTCATCATTCTTTGATAGTTTGCAATTGGTAGTCATAGGAGTACTTACTGGCTTTGAATCCTCCATTCCAAACTTCTTCAAGATTTCCTTTATGTATTTGGATTGAGTAATGAAAATCTCATTTTTCATTTGTAGTATCTGTAAGCATATAAAATACTTTATCTCACCGATTAATGACATCTCAAATTCTTTGCTCATTTCATTTCCAAAGTTCTTGCATATAGAGTCATTTCCACAAAATATAATATCATCAACAAATATGGCTGAGATTAGTATTCCATTTTCATCATTATTCATGTACATGTTGTTGTTCTCACTTGTCCTTATAAAACCAATCTTAATCAAATAAGAGTGCAATCTTTCATACCATGCTCTAGGTGCTTGTTTCAGACCATATAAAGCTTTGTTCAATTTACATACCTGATCTTTATTATTGTCTTCAACAAATCCTTTAGGTTGTTCAATGAAAACTTCTTCTTCTAATATTCCATTCAGAAATGCAGATTTGACATCCATTTGATATACCTTGAAGTTTTTGAAAGCAACATATGCCAACAATGTTCTAACTCCTTCAAGTCTAGCAATAGGTGCAAAAGTCTCACCATAATCAATTCCTTCTTCTTGGGCATAACCTTTGCAAACCAATCTTGCTTTGTTTCGAATGACCTCACCTTTCTCATTTAGCTTGTTTCTGAAGATCCACTTTGTACCGATTACATTTTTGTCCTTTGGTCTTGGGACCAGTGTCCATGTGTCATTCTTCTTGATTTGATCAATCTCTTCAGTCATAGCATTTATCCAATGTTCACTGTTAAATGCCTCTTTCCGTATTCTTGGTTCAAATTTAGATATCAAACATGTGTTCTGTCTCAGTTTGTTCCTTGTCATCACTGGATCATCCTTATCTCCTATAATCTGACTTGGTGCATGGTGTCTTCTGACATATTTGGCTAATACAGGCTCGGTAGGCTCTGTATGATCCTCTTCATCACTTGGTAACAGGATATCTTCCTTATTTCCTTCAACATTTATCTCGGTAGGACTTCTCGGTTGCACATAGACAAATTCGTCATAGTCTTCTGGTTCTTTGGAATTCCTTTCATCAGTTCTTTTTGCAAATTCATCAATTTTCACATTTGCACTTTCTACTATTTTGTTAGATGATTTGATCATACATTTAAATGCTTTGCTTCTAGAAGAATATCCTAAAAATGTTCCTTCTTCACTTTTTTGATCAAACTTTCCATTTCTATCATCTTTATGAACATAGCATTTACTTCCAAAGATCTTAAAGTAACTTACATTAGGTTTCTTGCCATACCAGATTTCATAAGGTGTCTTCAAAGTACCTTTCTTCAATTGAACTCGGTTCAAGGTGTAAATAGCTATGCTTATTGCTTCTCTCCAAAATGTTTGTGGAACCTTCTTTTCAATCATCAATGTTCTAGCACAATCCACAATAGATCTATTTCTTCTTTCAGCTATTCCATTCTATTGTGGAGTTCTCGATGCAGAGATTTGTCTTTTAATACCATGATCATTACAAAATAGGTTGAACTCATCAGGTGTGACCTCTCTATCTAATCTAAGACATTTTAGTTGTCTTCTTGTTTCATTTTCAACTCTAGCCTTGTACCACTTAACCATTTGAAAAGCTTCGGATTTTTCTTTTAAAAACATTACTGACATTATCCTTGAATAGTCATCCACAAATAATATGAAATACTTATCACCATAATTACTTTGAACTTTCATAGGACCACAAAGATCAGCGTGCACAAGATCTAAAATTCCCTTAGAAGTGTAGGACTTACTTGTAAAGTTGGATCTTGTCATCTTACCCATCTGGCATCCTCGGCACATAGCATTCTTAGGTTTTTCAAGACTCGGTAGACCTCTTACTCTGTGCTTCTTACTTATTTTGATCAGATTATCAAAATTAACATGACAAAACCTTTTATGCCATAACCAGGTATTATTAATCTTTGCATGCAAACACTTATTGCTAGTAGAGTCAAGGTGAAATGTATTACCTTTTGTTTGTGTCTCGGTAGCAGCTAACTTTCCATTCTTGTTATGAACTTTGACAATTCCTTTCTGAAATTCTATTCGATAACCTGTGTTGTTTAGCTGTGCTACACTCAATAAATTATATTTCAAACCTTCAACCTAATAAACATCATTGCATCTTGCTTTATCAAGAAGTGTTATGGATCCTTTACCTTTTACCGGACATGGTGCATCATTACCAAATCTAACATAGCCTCCATCATAATCTTCTAAGATAACAAACTTGTGTTTATCTCCTTTCATATGATGTGAGCATCCACTATCTATAATCCAAGAATCATTAGTGTTTATGTGAGATATTAGGGCTTTTTCTTCATACCTTTCTTCATCTGATCCATCCTTGATAGCCACATAAACAACTTCCTCTGTATCAGTCTCATCTAATTTATCATCTTCAGATTCCTCATCAGCAATTAAGCATGTCTTTCTATCTCTGTCAGGACAGTTAGAAGTCATATGTCTAATCTTATCACAATTGAAACATTTCAAAGATAGTTTTCCTTTATACTTACCTTTGCCTCTCGGTAACCTTTTGGCCAATAGTGCTTCAAACTCTTCTTACTTTCTGATTTCTTCATATAGTTTATGTACCTCCTCCATGTTCTTCTGAAATCTTTCACTTGCTTCATTGTGATCTCCTTCAGAGTACTTATACTTTCTCTCATTGTAATCATTAGATTCATTCAGATGAAAAGAACTAAATGTAGATTCAACTTTATTTACCGATGACCCACTGTTATCAAAATTACTTAACTCAAATGCATGTAGCTTGCCAATAGTAGCATCCAAGAAAACTGGCATATTAGGTACAGACCTCAATTCATTGATTGCAGAGACTCGGATTGCATAGGTAGGTAGAAGGGTTCTTAACAACTTACTTGTCACATCCTTTTCTTCTATAGTTCCTCTTGCTCCTTTGATTTGATTTACAATCTCCTTTAGTCTTGTACTATACTGGGTTATGTTCTCACCTTCATTCATCCTCATAGATTCAAGTTGTCCTCTTAGACTATCAAATTTTGCTCTTTGAACATGTTCATCTCCTCCATATATAGATATGAGCTTAGTGCACATTGCCTTTGCATCATTGCAGCCTTCTAGATCATTAAACTCAAAATCGGTCAATGTAGATGTTATTTCAATCATTTCTTGAATATGTTCTTGCTTTTTCTTTATCTCTTCCATAGTCAATGGATAGGTGCTCGGTGCAACAAAATCATTCTCTAGATAGTATAAAGCATATTCTCCAACTCCTGATGGATGTAGCTTCATCCTTTTCTACCATGTAGAGAAACTTGACTTATTCAGCTTAGGTGCATCCCTCTTATACATCTTTGAATCTTTAACTCAAGTGCCTTTAAACTTTCCTTTCAAAGTCCAAAGCTCTCATACCAATTGATAGTTCTAATACTTAATATAAGTACAGATCCAATAGCCAACAAGATGAGAGGGGGGGGGTGAATCATACAAACTTAATCATCCATAAAACATCAGATTCAACCTCGGTAACATATATCAGTCATATAACCAAAAACTATCAAACATGCAAACTCAAAAGCATATGAACAATATAAACCTCATAACACCAGATTTAACGTGGAAACCCAAATAGGGAAAAACCATTGTGGGATTTCAGACCCACTAAGAAATATACTCTTCTAGAGTATGCTCGGTTAAAAGCAAATCCTGTTAAAGATTACAAAACACATTGCTAGATGTGACCCGGTTAAGGGATTTCCTTCAGATCTGTTAGGATCTTCACCTTGTTAGAAGTGACCTTGTCAAAGGATTTCAAACACTCAATCAGAATGTCACCTTGTTAGAGGATTTACATATAAGACTATTAAGTCCACTCGGTTAAGAGATTTCCTATCACTTTCACAAAATAATAGTAATACAATCTATCTACAACTTCACATCTAAAATGCTAAAGCAGATTCCTATTTGTTCAATACAATCTAGCCATAGAACTAATCTTGTCTATCTGTTGGGCATCAATACTCTATTATTCTAATAGGTCTTCAAGCTTCTATGTTTGGTAATCACTATGTAGCATCCCTGTGCATACACTTGCCCGCATACATTGTTTATCAATAGTTCCTTATTTATAAACAATCTTCTAACCACTTAATCTCCTTGATCACATTTCCCATGATCAATCATAGCCATCAGATCTTCAATCTTGTCCAGGTTCATTGTATCTTTCGATCTGAAAATGTTTTACCCCACCTCAAAACTTGCACATTCACCTTGGAACTTGTGTTAGGGTAATGCGGTTTAATCTGAGCTATAGATCTTCTTGCTGACTTTCCATTGCCTTAGATTCGTTAACAAGCTTCTTCTATGGCTTGCCAATCATTGATCCCCTCCAGCTCATCAGCATCTTTCATTAAATATCACATGTAAACTTTTAATGCATTTTGTTATAGCTCGGTTACAACTCGGTGAATACTAAACTTTATTCGGTAGACATTCTGTCTTCATTAACCAGCTGCGATAACCTTCGGGTTTACCGACTAGGTTCCTTAGGGTTTACCGACTAGGTTCTTTGCTTGATAACATAGTATAGTATTAACCGTTACATTTTACAACATATGTATGATGTTAAAACAATCTAAAACATCAAGATCTCATCATTGTCTAACTCGGTAGAGTTGCCCATTGAATAACTTATCCCCTTATTCATCATATACTTTCCTGTGTCTTTACCGACTTCTTTATAATCTTCATATCATATTTCTTAAGATATGGCAACATCATACTGAATTAGAAAATCAATTTCTTGACATCAATGACAAAATAATAATATCAAGACAGTAAAACATCTTTAATCAGTTATGTCCATAATCATCAACAACCTTCTCAATATCCTTGTAATATTGCCAGCAGTAGGAATGGCTATACCCATGGCTACAACTTTTGTTCTCACTTGATTTCTATAGCGGCTTGAAGGATTTACCGCATGAGGTCATTCCCAAGAGTGATGTGTCTCTTGGCAGGCCTCTCTTAAAAAGCTAAAACTTGAGTTTTACTAACACTTTTCTCTTGCACCTACTACCATGAAAGCCAAGGGAGAGGATAGTGTGTGTTAGAAGTAGGACCACTTGATAAACTCTTTTGCACAAGTGTGCCAATCATGAAAAGCACTTGTTCTTTTTAACCAATGTTCATTGCAATGTGATCTAACTATTTGGAGATGTTGCTCCAACAATCATGGTGTTCTTTTTAACTTTCAAAGGCAAAATGTTATGTAAACTACGAACTTGAAATCCTGGTCAACTAAATTTGAAAAACACATTTTTGCTTGAAGTAAAATTGCTTGCAAAATGAGACAAGTGGATTGTTCCTTTTATTTGCACCAAAGTTTGAAGTGTGGATTGGGAGTTTTACTTAATTTTGATGCAATAAAAGGAAATTTTTTTTGTCTTGTTTTAAGCACCAAAAGGAGAGTGTATCCTAACTTGCAAGAAATGAATTTGTTCAGTTTTATAGCACCAAAACAGATTTTGTCCTAACTTGCAAGAAATGAAAATTTGTTTGTTCAAGTTTATAACACCAAATGTAAAATTTTCATTTTTAAACAAGCAAATGAAGTTAGTTTAGACTTGCACAAGGAACAAGTGGTTAGTGAAATCCAAAATAGGGAGGGCTTCCACAAGCCTAAGAAAAATTTCTTTTTAGTTACATGGTGCATTTTGTACAACGTTCTATTACAATAGCGCCATTTTGTGTGCAAATAGAAGCACTATTTAACACAAACGCGCTAATACGAAGACAACAACGCTAAAGAAAAATTTCGACAGCAAAGACAAAAGTGCTGAAAAGATCACAAATGCGCCAAAATAATCACAAAAGTGCTAAATAAAGGTCAATAGCGCTAAACTTGAGACAATAGCGCTATTGTAAAAACAATAGCACTAGAATGTCAAGTTGCAATAGTGCTACAACGTGATCAAAAGCACTAAAGCACGACCTGTGTGTCAAGCTCAACATTCAAACATGTTAGTTGTGTTAAAAAAAATATTTTTTAGGTGTTTGGATTTACGTCAGGCTCACCAAATGATGCTCTGCAAAAAGGGTTAGAAAATTTGTTCGAAGACAACACACACAAGAGCAAAAACGTTAGTGTTAGCAACAAAAGATTATTCTAAACATGAATATCAAAAGACATACTAAAAGCATGAGAGAATATTTAACTAGGAAAGTAAATATGATGAGGCATCTCCAAATACCTCCTAACATGCTCTTAGCTCCTTCTCCTTTGTTCCTCTCCTCTCCAAGTTCCAAACTAGTGTAGCTCTCAACAACTTTTTGCACTATGGATGCTTATGGAGGTTTGAGATTGAAGTATTTACTCTAAATGTGAATAAAAAGCTAATGCTAGATGCTGTGATATTAAAATGATTTATTTTAAACCAAAGTGACAAGATATTAGTGATTTATGCTAAATGCTCTCTAAAATTCTCTATAACTTAGATGCATACAAGTTTTTAGGATCTAGTTTATGAAGAAATGGGCTCTATTTATAGGAAAAATGGAGCAATGGATGGTTGAGATTGAGTAAACTCAACAAGGGTCAGGATTGAATGATATTCAATCCATGTGATGGCTTTCAACCCAGTCCCAGGATGACAAGTGTCAATGTGAGATAGGTTGAGAGGAGAGGGAATAAGCATTAAATGCTTGACATGACCTGAGAGTTAACTTGGGAGTTAAGGTCAAGGTTAGGTTGAATGAATAAATTCTTTATTCAAACAATAAAGCTTTTATCCAATGGATAAACTCTTGTGCAAAGGCAAAAGGGATAACCATGGTCAAAGCAATAAATGCTTGAGGAGACAGATGAGTGCAAGTTGAAATAACCATAAATGGTTATGCAAGAGCCATAAATGGTCATGTAAGAGCCATTAGTGGTTTTGGAAGACTTTGGAGGTTAAATTGTTGAACACACAAAGCATTTAATGCTTTTCAAAGACTTTGAAGTCTTTGAGAAGTAACTTCAAGTTGCTTAGGATTGTGACAATAATTAGGGGATGGATTAGGCTAATTAGGAAGGGTTTAGAAGAATCTAGAAGGGGGTTTAGGAATGCAAGTGGATTTGGTGGGTGAGGGAATATAGGATTTTTATTTAAAATAAATTAATTTATTTTAATAAATGTGTGCAAGTTGCATTTGTAGGAAAATGCAAGTGGGGGGGATAAATGATTTAAATAAATGTTTTATTTAATTTATTTAAAAGAGGAAAAGGGGATTAAATGAAATAAATATGATTTATTCATTAATTTGATTTGTGAATTTGGTATAGTGAATTAATTAAAATAAATTGAATAATTTATTTAATTAATAGGAGAATGTTTGAAGATGAATTAATTAAATATTCGTTTAATTAAAATGAACAGATTTATGTGACTACAGAAGCTTATGCAAAGACATGAAAACAACATGAAACCATACCCAACCCCAAGGGAGATGTACAAGCCAATCGTCAGTCGGTGATCTCCTATTATTCTTCTACCTCTTCAAAATCCCCCAATTGATAAAATGATGCTTGATGAATGTTTGATGGATGAATGTTGAATTTTGTTGAAGACTTCAAAGATTTACTCTTTCACTGCAAAGAAGGGTTTAATACTCCAAAAAACCTTGTTCTTAGATTCTTCGAAGAAGACCCCTTCAAATTAAGAAAGAGATCTTTTAACTATGAAACCCTAGATCTTAATTTCATGCTTAGGTTGACCTAGGATTTGAATTTCTCGCTGATATTTTGGGGTTAAGCATTATTATATCATAGGATTGTGCTCTCGAAATTTCAAGAAAAAAGTGGCGGACCATGTGCATTCTCGCCATGGTCCTACCAAATTTTATCAAAATTTTTGGGGCTATTAGATATGATGATATTAGAGGACATCCCAAAGTTAAAACTGATTTTGAGATGTTTTGATATGCGAAATCGGGCCTAAACGGTCAAAATAAGACATAATTAGGGTTTACGATTAAATAATTCATTGGAGGAATAAAATGAAAAGGGGCATGCTTAGGGTAAAGGGACCAACTTTGTAATGTGTAAAGTGATGAGACATGACCTTAGATTTAATTTAGTTAATTAATTAAATGCTTAAAGGGGAATGAGAAACGCAAGATGCAAAACACACTAAGGCGGGTGCTAACCTAAGTGTGAAATTGTACCACCCTAGCAAGGGTGTAAAATTTACAACACTATATTTAGCCCCCACTTTAGCGGCCATATGACACTACGTGCATATGCAAGCTAAATTACATAAAAGTAAACATCATTTGAAAAATGATATATCCATAAGTTGTTGAATGAATCCCCCAGCGGTATCTGCAGTACATAGTTAGGAACCACACACTACAAAACCACATGTTAGATCACAAAATCACCGAATGCTTACTAAGGAAGGTGATGAAATTTACGGGTAGCTATATGCCCCCCTTTTTTGACTTGCTTATTAGTGAGGTGAAACAGGGTATCATGTTTTCCACAACAAATTATGATAAAGATTTTGATGAAGCAAGTTCACAACAAGGCTTGATTACTTATCAAAGCATATTATGGAACTAATGTGGAGTGAGAGGAAGAACTCACAATTCCAACACCATTGACGGTGTGAGAATCAGAGCTTCCTTGCTCAAGGTATGGTAGATTGAAGAAAAAGTGTAGAAATTAGGGTTTTAACTTAAAAACATAAAGTTAAAATGTTCATAACACATAAATATGAAAGTGACACCTTCATTTGTCACTTTCTAATTTTTTGGGACCATTCGCTGCAAAGGAGCCCACACACAATCCATCATGCCTCGATGTCAACCTGAGCGGCCCACATGGATGGAGATCCTACGCCAGTCCATACTCGTCGGTCGACTACTCGACGAGGTGAGTTGACCTTCCATTGACTTCATTTGACTTTTTCATGTTTTCATAGTTTTTAAAAGTGATGATGTCATCACCTAGTCTGGGCCGGGGCCCTCCCTTTGGACACCTAGGGGTCTTAGGGCACCCTGGTCCTCCTAGGGCGCCATGGTCGCAAGGGGGCGCCATGGTTCCATCTAGGTGCCATGGTCCCCTCTGGGCACCATTGTCCTAGAAGGGCACCCTGTTAGGCCCAATATGGAAAGCTAATGTATTGAGAGGGGAGGGGTGAATCAGTACTTCAAATCCTTTTATCAACAATATCTTTACTATTATGCATAAACCAAAAACTACTATAACATAACATAAAGCTAAAACAAATAGATAACAATCATACATGATTCACTCCATAACACATATATTTTGGTTACGCAGAAACTCTTGGTTAGAGAGAAAAATTGTGGTGGGGATGGCACCCACAACTTCACTACTGCAATAATAAAGAGTGCTCAGTTAGAGCTACATGTTCAGCTATTTCTGATAGCTTACCCTATTAGGAGTATCAAGATCTTTAGATCTACCTTGCTAAAGGATTTTACAACACTTATTCTAAATGTTGCACCTGGTTAAAGGCTTTACAATTTATAGACTTTGTTAGAGTCTTTTACCCTATTAAAGGTTTCTCTTATAACTTCAAATATTACAATAAAATCTTTACAAATATCTGTAACTTTACATCTGAAATGTTATAGCAGATTCTATGTGCTCAAAATGAGATTACCTTGCTTATAGCATACCTGAATAACCCATAGAATAACTCAGTAAACCCTTCTATTTACTCTGTTCTTTGACTGTTCTCTGAAATCCTTCTTGGTGACCTTTGTGTCTCTATACCAGTCTCAATACTCAGTGCTTTCACATGATGTTGCTTTTCACACTCATACACACATATATCTCTCTCTATTCTGATCTTAATCCATGCTGTATAAATAGATATCTTATGTCGGTGATCTAGTTCATTGCTTTGATCTTACAAACATGATTTAACCATACAAAATATTTCATTGGATAGATGACCTCAAAATCATATGCAATCCTTAAGTGCAATTTCCAATGTGATAACGGTTCTTTGTTCCTCGATCTTGTAACACGTTTCCACCTATGTTTCTAGGTTCAATGAATCTGGTAACATGTTTCACTCAGTGTATATCAACTTGGTGTATCATTATTGCTACTCGGTAGACATAGAATGTTGCTCGGTAGACAGCTCGGTGTATACTAGGCTTTGTGAATACTTTCTTCTTTAACCGTCTGTTCTGTGCATACCGACTGAATGTTTTGGTAGTAGTAACCAACTAGAGTATATAGAATGACTGGATATAAAACTAATGGCAACTTAATAAGTAGTAACAATCTCCCCTTTTGACATTAGTTGAGATGTTTGACAAAACTACTTTCAAAGTCATAACTCAAAAATCTATATAATTACAAAATTTGACTAAACAGACAACATATACTTTTGTCAATGAAATAGTATATTCAGATATACTCCCCTTATCAATATACTATACAAAACTCTGATTTTGCATGCTTGGCGATCAATGTTCTGTGATAACTGCATAACTGCTTTGTTCTTTGTTCCCTATCAAAATTGACTGTGCACATACTCAGTTCTACTTGGTATACTCCCCCTGTATACTACATTCCCCCTTTGATACTTTGATGCTATACTCACTCCCCCTTTTTGACAAACATCAAAACTTAGTTACCATTCGGTGGTGGCAACTGGTCAAAAATGGATTTGTACTTTGTCTTGGCATCGGTGAGAGCGGCAGAGAGGGCATCCTTAACACTATCCATGAGTGAATTTTGAGCTGTAATGTCGGCTAACAGTGAAATTAGTCCATCTAAGGTGCTTCCCTCTTGCTGAGTGGATAGGGAGGTAGCTTTGTTGATCTTCTCTTGGACGGATGAAAGATGAGGAATGAATAATGTTTGAAGTGTCATTATGTCCATCCTTATCTTGTGCTCTTTATTCCTTAGTTCCAATTGTTGAGCCATGAGTTGTTGTAGCTTGGTATAAAAATTTTGAATGGAATTTGGCTCAGTGGTCAACTTATTAGAGAGATCGGTGATCTCTTTCTCAATTACTTCTATTTTATTTTTGATGTCCTTAATGAATAGAGAAAATGTACAGAGTTTCTGAAATAAATAAAGAATGTGCTTGAGTTGAGGGGTCAACTCAACAATAAATTTGACAAGTTTAACTTTTCCAATAGCAATAGCTTTTTGTACCTCTTCAATCATTTTAGCAGTGAGCTCCTTGTCTTTTAACTTGCTCAAATATTTGGATGCATCTACTCCAAATGTCTCTATCTTGGTTAGGAGTTCATCTAGTTGAATGTGGATGGTGGCATCTTTTGTCACTGTTGCTTCTGGTAGCATATCGGTTAGGAGTGCTTTCACCTTCTGAAGTACTTTATTTTTCTTTTGAATAGCCATTTGCTTCTCCTATTCAGCTTTGGCTTTGCATAGTTCACTAAATTCAATGAGTGCTTGCCCTTTTAATTTAGATATATCAACATTGGGCAACGCTATTGGTTTTGACAAAACTAATTTGAAACTATGCTTTTTCATCTTCTTTTCTTTACCTTTCACTAGTTGAACTAAAACAATGGCTTGTGAGGCTTGTTGATCCTCAGTAGGTTTCTTGGTAGAGGCAACACTTTGGTTGGTTTCTTTAGCCTCTGATGTAGCCTTTGTTGTGTCAGTCGGTGCTGCTATGCTTGTGGTCTTGGTTGTAACATTTTTAGTGCTAGAAGGGGCTTGAGATTTCTGTCCTTCGGTGGCCTGAGAAGCAGTTTCTCCTTCTATAGACTTGTGACCTTTTGTTCCTTGTTCAGTATCTTGAGGGGCCTCCGTTGAAACATGTTGATTGACCGGAGGATAGGGCTGAAATTGATCCAAAACTGACTCACTGGATACCAGTTTGGCATATGCATTCCCTTCGATCATTTCCTGTTCAGGTGCCTTGGTGTCCATGATATCCTCATCAATTTGTATAGTGTCAGCAGGGTCCTTTATGGTGATATCAGGATCTTCCTCGGTAACATCAATGGTTTCAACTTCAGCTTGCTCACCAGCATTCTTGATTCAAAATATTTCCTGCCATTTTTCCTTGGTCTCATTCTCTACATCCAAGTAAAATCCATTCATCAATTTCAAAGCTCTTTGCTTGACTAGGAAGTTTGAGTGGTGGTTTGTTAGATGTTCAGTGATCTCATCTACCGACATGTCTGGAAAGAGATGCACCAAACTTCTTTCTCTCATCTTCTTTTCCAAGTCCATGGCATACTTCCACCTATTATCAATATGTAAATATAATTCATTTGGAAGAGATTTAGATACTTCCAATGGGACCAATCGAAATTTCAATAGTGTGCAGATGACAACTTCTTTTATTTTTCTCTTTTCATCATCAGATTTGGATTCATATTTTACATATCTGAATGATCCAAATCCACCATATCGCTTCAGATTAGTACAAAAATTTTCAACACTATGTACATTTACCTTTTTACTCTTGACAATCTGAAATTTACTTGCATCTTTAGATTCGGTGTCACTAGACTCTTTGGTCAAAATGAGTCTCCGAGTAGATTTCTTGTAAGTTTTTGTTACCTTTGGTACAACAACATTCTTTGGTTTCTTACTCGATGATGTTGCAGATGATCTTGTGTTTGGGTGCTTAATTGTAGGAGTCGGTGATACCTTTGATGTATCTTGTTTCTTTCTTTTCAACACTTTTCCCTTAGGTAATTCGGCACTCAGTGTTATAGCTGCCTCTTGGGCTTCAAATTCCTCTTTGGTGATTACTATAGTGCCTTTGACAGGTGTGGAGGAAGAACCTTCTCCAAATTTCTCTGTTGATGTCTTGATCATCTTTGTTGCCTTCCTTGTAGCCTTGGGTACTACAATGCTCATCTTAACTTTTCTTTCACTTCTTCATATGTTCCATACCTCAACTCGGTAGTATGCCTTGGTAAAGTCAGAAAAGCATCTATCTGTTGTTGTGTGATGTCAAAATCAATCTCTTAACCCATAGGTGGTAAAGATTGAGTTCTCAGTTCCACAACATTAACATAGCAGTAATCAGTGTCCACTTCAAAACATATGTCATCCTTGTATTTCTCCACTAGCTTGGGTGGAATTCAATATCTGTTATGCATCTTCTCTTGAAACTTGCTAAAATAATCATCCATAATATCATTAAATTTATCACCTAGCTTCTTGATGAAGTCATTGATTTGATGGGTGATTGGTTAATGTAGCTCCCAAACAACTTTACTGACTGATGGAAAGAATTTCTCAAAATAGAAAAACATGCATATTAATAGTGATCCAAACTTCAGTGTATTAGCCAAATTGTTCTTCTTTGGCTTCCTTATGGTATTGAGATTCTCAAACAGGTTTTTCAACAATACCTCACATAAATCAATTTTCATGCCTTTTTTTACAATTTTATATGCTAAGTCGACTGTTGCACAGGGTACACTGTTTTCCCTTGCCGATTGGAAGAAACAATAACCTATTACTCTAATGGAAAACTTTAGCTCTACATCTGCTACATTGTTCAATTTCAGTCCCCTACAATCAGATTCTACTCTGGTTAAGCTGATCAATTCCTTCTGTGATATCATTTTCTGAGCTCGGGCATGATCATAAATAGGGCAACCGATGATCAGATGAATGTTTTTCTTGGTGATCTTAAACGGTTGCTCTTCTAGCCACATGAAGTCATCATGAACTCTGCTCAGAACAAACTTGACCCATTGGGGTTTGAATACACAGGGATAGGTTAGGGCTTCGATCAATCCCTTGATTTTGATGTGTTCAAATTTTCTATCCAATTTCCCATCAGTACACAATTCATCATATGTGTCTTTGATCTCAACATGACCTAGTTCCTCAACATGACACTTAGTGAAGAATCTCACATCCTCGACTAATAAAACTCTATCTGGAATGAGTGAAAATGCAGTTTTGTCATCCATTTCAAATGCAATTTTGGGAGTTAAAGAGTATTTCAGTGAGGACTTTTCGATGTTCTCAACAACAACGGGATTCTGGATCTTAGGTGCCATTACAGATTTCAAATAAATACTAACAAAAGATCCTTAGGATTTGAAGACTTTCAAATGGGAGACGCTTTCTACTTAGCAAATAAAAAAAACTTGATATGATCAGTAAACTATCTTGATAATGCATTGTGATTGATGTAAATACCTTTGACTTTGCTTCGGAGGAGGTTTGATAGCCTTTGATTCACTTTGCTCTGTTCTCTGAGAACTTGGTAAGTGTAAAATGACTGCGCAATACCTTCAAGTACACAATATACCTTATCAGGCTTCATGCAGTTAGGTCAAAAGACATTAAATGCACTTTGTTCCCTTAAACCAATTTTTTCTTTTTCCAAGTAGCCAGTCTTCCTGTATTTACTGACTTGACAGGCTTCCAAAAGACTTTGATAAAATTTCAAATTTTCTAATGCATCTTCAATTATATAGATTTTGAATTAAGTACAAGATGAAAAAATAGGAACTGTTAAGATTTAACCTTTGAGAGAATGCAGTCCCTTCATACCTTTACTGATTAATTTGGAATAGGTGCACCTAACTCAGTAGATAAGGTGCTTTCTTCATTTGACATAATTTCCTTTTTCTCCAAATCATCTATATTTTTTCTTTTATTTCCTCAGTGTCTCCTCTAGGTTGATCTCTGCAATCTCTAGCCAAGTGTCCAACTTTGTGACAATGAGAACATTCCATACCAAGATTTCTCCATGATCTTCAGTTGTTCATTCTAAACCTTATAAAGTAGTTGGCACTTATATGTCCATATCTTCCACAACATTCACACCATATCCTTGTATTGTAATCCCATGGTATTTTAGAATACTATTGGTAAGGATCTATGTGAGTTCGGTAACCTCTAGCATTTGCTCGGTGTGCAGACCACATATAGTTCTTTTGCTTAAACCAACACTTCTAGGTACTATGTCCATATCTATTGCAGTTTTTACAAAACCCTTTGAATTTTGCCTTCTGATAATTATTAACAGACTTTCTCCTACATTGGTTAGATGTGTGACCATATTTATTGCAATTATAACAATAACCATTAGACTTAGTGACATTCGGTTGCTTACCTTTTCTGATTTAGCACAAGTTAGCAGTATGACCTTGATTTCCACACTAGTTGCAAATAGGCTTCTTTCCTTTGATATTCTTCTTATTTCCAGCTTGCTTTGATGATTCTCCTCTTTCGGTAGTATGAATTCCCTTCTCAGTAGAGTCTTTTCCTTTGTAATCGAGTCCTGCATCTTTGTTGGGTCTTCTTGTATTCAGTTGTTGATCCAACATCTTTGATGCTTCATAACTCTTCTTCAGTGTTTCTTTGGATTTCTTCTCTGTTTCAAGTTCATCGGTCAACCTTGATACTTCAAGTTTCAATGCTTGATTCTCATCATCTTTCAGATTTGCTTCATGATGTGCATAACCTAATTGATCTGATAGATTTTGTTGAATCCTAGTCAACCTTGTGATTTCATCATTCTTTTAAGATACTAATGCTTCAAGCTGTTGTTTTTCTCTTTCTAGATCTCTTACTTTATCTTCAATTGTCCTTAATGCATCAAGATTCTCAGTCATCTATGTCCTGAAATGTTCATGTCCTCTTTTCATTTCTTTTAGCTGATCAGTCAGTGCTTTGTTCTTTTCTTTCAGTTGTCCAATCATCTCTTCAGTCTCTTCAGATATACTATTCTTAGATGATGTTTCAATTTGTTCCACTAGCTCTTGAGAGTCCTGTAAATCATCAAATAATCTTCTTCTCACTTTCAATGATTTTTGCATTTGTCTTTGGATGTCTGCAATCACTTGATTAGCATGATCCAACTCTTCTTGTAGATACACAATTCTCCAAGATTATTTGTAGCCTTCCATTGATAAGATCTTTCTCTTTAGGTTGTTAAACCCTTTTCCAAGATTCAAGCTCTGATACCAATTGTTAGGCCCAATATGGAAATCTAATGTACTGAGAGGGGAGGGGTGAATCAGTACATTCAAATCCTTTTATCAACAATATCTTTACTGTTATGCATTAACCAAAAACTATTGTAACATAACATAAAGCTAAAACAAATAGATAACAATCATACGTGATTCACTCCATAACACATATATTTTGGTTACGTAGAAACTCTTGGTTAGAGAGAAAAACTGTGGTAGGGATGGCACCCACAACTTCACTACTGCAATAATAAAGAGTGCTTGGTTAGAGATACATGTTCAACTATTTCTGATAGCTTACCCTTTTAGGAGTATTAAGATCTTTAGATATACCTTGATAAAGTATTTTACAACACTTATTCTAAATGATGCACCTAGTTAAAGGCTTTACAATTTATAAACTTTGTTAGAGTCTTTTACCCTGTTAAAGGTTTCTCTTACAACTTCAAATATTACAATAAAATCTTTATAAATATCTGCAACTTTACATTTGAAATGTTACAGTAGATTCTATGTGCTCAAAATGAGATTACCTTTCTTATAGCATACCTCAGTAACCCATAGAGTAAGTCGGTAAACCCTTATGTTTACTCTGTTCTTTTACTGTTCTCTGAAATCCTTCTCGGTGACCTCTGTGTCTCTGTAATAGTCTCAATATTCAGTGCTTTCACATGATGTTGCTTTTCACACACACGCACACACACACACACACACACACACACACACACACACACATATCTATTCTGATCTTAATCCATGCTGTATAAATAGATATCTTATGTTAGTGATTTGGTTCATTGCTTTGATCTTACAAAAATGATTTAACCATACAAAATATTTCATTGGATAGATGACCTCAAAATCATACACAATGCTTAAGTGCAATTTCCAATGCGATAACAGTTCTTTGTTCCTCGATCTTGTAACTTGTTTCCACATGTGTGTCTATGTTCAATGAATCTGGTAACACGTTTCACTCGGTGTATATCAACTTGGTGTATCATTATTTCTACTCGGTAGACATAGAATGTTGCTTGGTAGACAGCTCAGTGTATACTAGGCTCTGTGACTACTTTCTTCTTTAACCGACTATTCTGTGCATACTGACTGAATGTTTCGGTAGTAGTAACCGACTAGAGTATATAGAATTACTTTGGATATAAAACTAATGGAAACTTAATAAGTAGTAACACACCCTAGTCCACTCAGAGCCCCCTCGTCCCTGTTTGGGGTGACCAATGGCGACACAGGATCAGGTAATGAATGCTAGAACTGATAGAATGATTGCTTTGATTAGATAATGTTAGATGATTGATCGATTATTGATGATAGATTAATTTGCATTTTTCAGACACTACCATACATCCGCAAGCATACCGTTGGTCTCACCTTTTGAATCCTTTGGGAGCAGATCGTGAGGCTGATGACAGGAGAGAGGGATTTGCTACATGTAGTAGGTTTGTAGGATGCGATGACCATGTCGGCTATTCGATTCCATTTTCTGATGTTGATGGCACTGATGGAGAGGTGGGATGCAGACACCTTGACATTCTCACTACCTATGGGGGAGATGATGGTCACCCTTGAGGATGTATACCACATTCTATGCCTACCCATTAGAGGAGAGACTGTTAGATATCAATCTGACTGAACAGAGGAGGATTACAGGAGAGAGAAGGTATATTCTATGGGGAGAGTGATACACAGCCAGACAAGGGGTCACATTGTGGTTAGCTGGCTCCTACACCCTACTGACGAGGTTCCATTAGTGAGGCGACTCATGATTGTGACCCTTGCATTAGTCCTATTCCCTAATGGGCATGTCACACATATGCATGGAGGACTCATCTACGCTATATGAGCTATGGAGAGACACAAGAGAGTATACTCTTGGGTTTGGAGCATGCTTGCACATCTCTATCATGACCTTGGGGAGTATGTGTTCGGACAGGGATGAAGCCTGATGACATGCATACTACTACAGGTGTGGATGTTTGAGCATATTACCTGCACTAGACCTGGTGGAGCCCCCATAGAGCTAGTCCCAAAGTAGCCTAGGGTATATGCTTATCCTCTTACATGTGAGTAATGATTCAATGATCTCCTATATTGGAGGTTGAGCTTGGATGACAGTAGGCAGGATCATATGGAGACCCTACCTCAGGATGTCCATGTGGGTAGGGCTATGCAGACTGATGTTTAGCATGCAAAGGAACCATCTACTAGAGGGACGGTATAGCCACATAGTCATTCCCTTCTACTTTGACCAATTTCAGTGGCAGTTTGGGTTTGAGCACTGTGTTCCTACTAACATTCCTATATACATCCAACATTCATGAGTGATGCTAAGGCTAGGAGTCATTCCTAGGCCTACCAGTGATGAGATCGACATCACAAATTTAGATGGGTTAGATGAGGACATAGCAATAGATTATAGAGATGATTCAGGCATGCACCAATGGTACATCACATGGTGGGGGAGAACATACCCTGGAGCCATTTTCCTAGTAGACTTCCCTAGAGGGAACCCCAGACCATGGAGACAGTCAGGCGATGGAGAGGGAACTGATGCATCCGAGGAGGATTCATATGATTAGGCAGATGACACAAAGGAGTAGGAGGCAAGCAGAGATGGAGGCAATCCTAATAACGGAGAGGGAGATCATGATAAAGATGATGAGGAGGATGAGGAGGATGAGGAGGATGAGGAGGACAATGATGATGATGATGAGGATGACGAGGAGGATGAGGATGAGGATGAAGATGAGGACAAGGATGAGGATGAGGATGAGTCGGGTACAATTCATCACTCCAGGGAGGATACCAAATCCCTAGATCCCTCGAGTCTCCCATTGCAGGTAGAGAGGGATCCCATAAGGGATCCTGATCCTAGTCCCCACCAGCCCACACCCACTGTATAGAGGCAGTATGAGTGCAGAGAGCCTATTGGGTCCCAGTCTCAAGTAGTTGTTGTCCACAATCCCTACTGGCAAGAGGGAGATCTAGGTAAGGTGCCCTGTTGTTGATTAATTTGTGTAACTTACTTGCTTTAAATTTGATGATATAGAATGTTATTGATAAAATTTTTTCTCTCTATCTTGCAGCTACTGTCCAAGAGTGGCATTCTCTGATTCGGAATGCAGTGACATACCTTATTGTGACTGCACACATTCCAAGTTCCTCATAGATAGCACACAGATCCTAGAGGAATCTAGGATGACACAAGGACCTTTTCTCCCCTATTCAGATGGAGGTGGAGGTCCTACGAGAGAGACTATGATAGACAGAGCATGACCTAGCGGCATCACAGATAGAGGTAGCCACATATTAAGGGATCATGATGGAGAGAGATCGTAGGAGCTCCTTGTGAAGTCACTCATGATTCATGTCACGATACACCCCTATGGGGCCACTTCCATGACCAGATTAGGAGGGGGAATCTAGCCACCATCCTTCATCTACTAGTCCTAGGGATAGGAGATGATTTTGATGTATTGATGTATATATGATGACATTCATGATTATGTTATTTTTAATGCTTAAACAATATATGCATTGCTTAGACTAGAAGTAACACATTGAGTAATGAGCATGTATATCTAATTTTAATTTCCATGTGATTCATTTCTCAATGCTTCATGATTAAATTGATACATGTATGATTTAATTAAATAACTAAGTATTTAATCAAATGCTACTTTGATGATGTAAAAGAAGAATGTATTAAGCCTGAGAACTATATAACTAATGTAATTTAATTAATCTGTAATTAAACAGAACATGATATAATTCTACTTAACATACAAGAAATTGTATAACATGCTAGCACATATGAAATGTAAATCCATTACAATTTACATAAAAAGAATCCAGGACAAACAATAAAGTAATGAAACATGCCTTTCAAGAATGAAGTAATGTAGACTAAATAATATAACATCATTCCATCTTACATACTTTAATGAAGACATGCTAACATATTACCCAATTTTGAAGAAAAAGAGATAGAGAGAGAACATAAAGAAGACTAGAGAGAGAGAAAGAGAGAAAGAGACTAGGAAAAGTATCTACAAAGGTGCATAGCATTTATGGGTTCCTTCAGAGGTGTACCTTCCACATCTGCTATCCTGTAAGAATTTGATCCATAGACCTCCACAATGATGTATGGTCCAAGCCAATTAGGACTGAATTTTTCTTTCTCCTCAAGTAAGGCATTCACATTGTGTTGATTCTCATAAAGGACTAAATCCCCTACCAAGAAGGAATGTTGAATAACCTTATCATTGAGGCTTTGTTGCAATTTTTTTATGATACTCTTGAATATGGTCGAGGGAATTCATATGCCATTCATCGAGAATCTCAAGTTGTTGAAGTCTTTGCTTTCTATAGGAATCATCATCCACTATTCCCCTAAGAGAAACTCTCAAAGAAGAAATTTCTAACTCAAAAGGCATAATAGCATCAACACTAGAAACAAGATTATAAGGGGTACAACCCATAGTAACATGTACACTTGTGCGATAAGCCCACAAAGAATAGGTTAATTGAGTATGCCAATCCTTACCATGCTTGTTTACAGTTTTTCAAAGAATTTGTTCAATTGTCCTTTTAGAAGACTCAGCTTGACCATTTACTTGAGGATAATAAGGTGGAGAAAATTTATGTTGAATATGTTATTTCTCGAGAAACTTCTTCACATCCTTATTTTTGAATGACGTTCCATTATCTGAAACTAAGGCGGAGGGTATCCCAAATCGAGAAATGATGTTTTCCAAAATGAATTGAGATTACTTCAGTGGTAGTAGATCGAAGAGGAGCGATTTCCACCCACTTCATAAAGTAATTAGTGGAAGTTATGATGAAAGTATGTCCTTGAGATGAAGGAGGCGATATTTTACCAACAAGATCCAAACCCCATGTAGAAAAGGGCCAAGATGCTACCTATGATCAAAGTTCTTGGGTAGGAGCATGGATCAAATTGCTATGTTGCTAACACGGATGACATCATTTAACAAACACAAAGGAATCCTTTTCCATGGCTTGCCAATAATATCCCATTCAAACTAATCTTTGAACTAAAGACCTACCCCCAAAATGCCCCCCGCAAGAAATTGAATGTGCTTCTTCAAGAGCAATAGGGGCCTTAGCTTTGTTTAAGCATAGAAGAAGAAGACTGTTATAACCCCTCCTATAAAGAACATTAGAAAGGATAATGTATCTAGCAGCCAATTTCTAAACCCTAACCCTGGTATTCTTATTTGTAGAGTCAGGAAAGGTACCATCACTCAAATATCTCATGACATGCGAGTACCATTCGTTAGAATCTATAATACAACAATATGTCACATCACTAAGATTATCAGGAATAGCTGGGGAAGTAAGGTTATGAATAGTGAATTTAAGATCTACCAAGGGGTCCTCTAGAGAAACAAGAGAGGCAACACATGCCATTGCATTGACATGTCAATTATCTTTTCAAGGAACGGGCTCCATGGTATAAGAATAGAATTTTTGTAACAAAGATAAATCTAGATATTTATATTGTGATAATTTGTCTTGCTTAGCTTGATAAATTCCTGTCACTTATCTTATGATTAATCAAAAATCTCCGTAAATGTGTAGATGTTTCACATTTAATGCCAAGGTTGCTTTAATTCTAGCTATAAGTGCTTCATATTCAGCAATGTTGTTGGTACATAGTAAATTGAGACGATATGATAAAGTAATGGGCCTCTTTTTAGGATAAATTAAGACCACCCCTGCCCTCGATCTTGTACAACACTTAGAGCCATCAAAGTATAGTTCCCAAGTCTCAACTTCAATGGAAAGAATGTATTCATCAGGAAAAGACTCTGGATTAGGTAGGGAGAAGGGTGAAGGAGCATCAACTAAGTGGCCAGTCAATGCTTGACCCTTTATTGCCTTTTGTGAGACAAACTTAAGGTCAAACTCAATCAACATCATAACCCACTTAGCTAAGCATCCAAAAAGATCAGTTTTAGAGAAAAGATGTTTAAGAGGATCAAATTTAATGATAACATGGATCTCAGAGTCAAGAGATAATGCCTCAACTTCTAGGTTGCAAAGACTCAAGCAAGGCACTGTCTTTCTATCACAGAATATCATACTTTGTAATCGATTAGAGTATGGCTTATGTAATAAACCAGAAATTCTCTACCATCCTTATCACATTGTGCCAATAAGGCTGCAAGAGCTTGAGGAGAAACAACAATGTATAGAAGGAAAGGCTTAGTAGGATCAGCAGGTTGAAGAATGGGAGGATTGGCCAAATAAGTTTTAAAGTCTTCGAATGCTTGACAACAATCCTCATTCCATTGGAAAGTGATATTCTTTTTAAGCAATTATGTGAAGGGAAAGGTATGATCCGCAAGTTGAGAGACAAACCTATAAATAGCTTGGATCTTTCCTTGCAAACTTTTTAGTTGAGAAACATTCTTAGGAGGTGGCATGTTAACAATAGCATCTATCTTCTTCGTATCTACCTCAACGCCACAATGTGAAACTATGAGTCCTAATAGTTTTCCACTATCTACACCAAAAACACATTTTCAGGGATTCAAACGCATGTTATACTTATGAATTCTCTCAAATATTTGGTGAAGGATCTTAACATGATCTGTACGAAGAACGGATTTGGCTAAGATGTCATCAACATAATCTTCTAAGGTCTTATGCATATAGTCATGGAAGATGAGAGTCATATCACGCTGATAGGTTGCACCTGCATTTTTTAATCCAAAAGGCATCACAATCCAACAAAACTTACCCCAAGGAGTGGTGAAAGCAATTTTATATTGATCTTGGGGATTGATGAAAACTTGATTATATCCTAAGAAACCATTCATAAAGGATAGTAAAGCATGCCCTGCTACCAAATCTACTATCATATCAATATTCAGGAGGGGAAAATCATCCTTTAAAGAGGCCTTGTTCAAATCACAAAAATCAGTAAACATCCTAATCTTGTTTTTAGCTTTAGCCACAGCTACAATGTTTGAAATCCATGGGGAATAATTGATAGGATGGATGAATCCAGCATCCAACAAATTTTTCAATCTCATCTTTAACAAGTAATGCTACTTTAGGGTGAATCTTCTAAATCTTATGCTTCACATGTTTAGCATTAGGAATTAGGACAATGTTATTAGTGACTGTAGCTAGGAATTCTGGAAATCATCAAAGCAATGTTAATTATTAGTCTAGTTCAATAACAAAAACTAAAATGCAGTGACAAGAATCCTAAAAACACTCAATAAAGACATGAATTCAAGACATTAATTCAAACACAAACCATTGCAAACTTGAATGTCTCCTTCATGTGGCTCCATTGTCCTTCTTTCTCCTTCAAATAGATTTGTTTGTGGATCTCACCTACTATTGCATAAGCATGATGTGAAAGCAAGTAGACAAGATTGTAGCGCAAGAATACTCGAAGCATGATTGATTCGACCAGGTAGGGACCTTGATTGAAGAAATTCATCCAATTTATAGACAAATTGGAGAAAAGATCAAATTAGCATGAAGAGATTTGAATGGAAATTGCAAATCAAGAATGACAAATATGAGAAAATATGACAAATTTGCACTTTCTATGCAAGATTGATTGATTGTCAATTATGACAAAATATGACAAATTGCTATGCAAGGATTGATTGATTGTCAATTATGACAAATTATGACAAATTGCTATGTCATTCCCATGAAATTAGGAGAAATATAGGAGAAAATTGAAATTAGATGAATTAGAAATTAGGAAAATAGAAATGAGGAAATTAGGAATTAAGTGAATTAATTAACAATTTTTTATTTATTAATTAATTCACAAAAAGGGAGGAATTAGTTAGCCAATTAAATAAACATTTAATTGTGACAAGAAGACTTAGGATAAATAAATAAATTATTTAACCTAGAGGAAAAATGACAAACAAGGTTAAATGAATAAATCATGAAACCTTAGAAGATGAATTAGGAATGTAAGGATGACAATTAGGTCTTGACAAAAGATAATTGATATCGATTCGATTTGATCATGATTCTAATTGACAAAGGACCAATGCTGACAAATGATTTGATTGATAAATGTGCCAATTGATGAGGAACAATGACTAATTGATCCAAATTGACATGATTGAGAAGGATGACGATCGATGACAAATCGATCGCAAGATTGAAAATGACCACGATCGATGACAAATCGATCGCAAGATGACAAGATTGAAAATGACAACGATTGATGATAAATTGATCACAAGATGACAAGATTGAAAATGACCACAATTGATGACAAATCGATCGCAAGACAACAAAATTGAAAATAACAATGATCGATGACAAATCGATTGCAAGATGACAAGATTGAAAATGACAACGATTGATGTCAAATCGATCGCAAGATGACAAGATTGATAATGACAATGATCGATGACAAATCGATCACAAGATTACAAGATTGATAAGAGGACAAAACCCTAATTAGGATTGATGATGTCTAAAATGAAATTGAATTGATGATGTCAAAATATGACAAACGAGCACGCACATTGATGCGACAAGATAAGATTGACCAAAATCATGACAAATATTGCTATCGACAAGACCAAATTCGAAAGCGAGACAAATGAAGAATGCAGAAGAAGGACTTGATGCTTGCAAATGATAAAGACCAAATGGGAATCATAGGAGAAATGTTAATGTGACGCAAAAACCCTAAAATAAGGCAATGCGCAAATGTTAAAGTATGATTCCGCAAGCGTTGACCATTTTTAGACATCTACATTTTGCCCCTCTTTGAGACAATGCGATTTTAAGTGTTGTTTCAAAGAACAATAATAAAAATGCCCCAGACTATGAAAATGACATATGGATGCCCCCTCGAGGAATTGGCTGGAAACATCCAGAAAAGAGGCCAATTGATCAATACGAATGATAGAACATGATAGGTTTGAATGGACTGACAATTGGAGACCGGATGCACGAAGGACAAGCAATTAAAGACACAAAAGACCATGACCAGCATAAGATGGAGAGGGTGCACGTCCATCTATGCACTGACAAAGATCTATAAATGAGACAAAGAGAGTGAAAATTGCTCATTTGCACTAGCCCAAGAAGAGGATTTGTTGCTCTGGAAACAAACACTTGCAGAGAGATGGAAAACATTTCAATGGTAGATCACCTCAGAGAACATGTATGCACCTACAGATGACCGGATGATGCGGGAGTAGCGGTATGTATCTCAAAAACCCATATTGTCAATTTTATGAATTTTGATCGCTTGCGGGACATTGCGGGGCCCACAGGGAATGCAGAAACTGACTTCTGTGCCTATGTGAGCACATCCTGCGCTTGTGTAGGGTATCCTATGCTTGTGTAGGGTACACAAGCATAGGTTTTTACTACACAGGTACAGGACTTAGCACACAGGCACAGTTGTGCAGGGGGAACCCTAATTTGGCCAAAAATAGCATGCGAATGATCCAAAAAAGGGGGATAAGAATAGGATAGGTCAAAATAGATGAAAAAAACCTTGATTTGGACATGAAACAAGGAAATGCAGCCCATAGGAGCAAACCCTAAAACTGACAAAATGTGTCCCAATTGTGATGCAGAGTCAACAGTATCCATTGATCACACGGGAGAACCGACCAGATTGCTTCATGTTACGACATAGACTTAGGAGCATGAACAGAGATACATTAGTAGGACTTGGAATATACTATATCACATTCATGCTCGAGATTAGGGCGAACACAGGACTACTGACCGCATTGGCAGAACGATGGCATTCAGAGACCTCCTCATTCCATCTGGCGACTGGAGAGGCGACTGTAACAGTAGAGGATGTATGGTGTATCCTTCGCATTCTGATTCATGGGGAGATGATAGAGTATGACCTAGTGACAGGGAGAGATGCTTTGTGCAGATTATTTGAGTGTGACGCAGATGATCTGGATATCGTAGAGAGGGAGATTGGCTGGGAGACAATGGCATCAGAGTATGATTGGCGATATGTGGTGATAGCCGTGGTGATAGTATGCCTACTAGTAGGAGATAGATGAGGACATGGATTCCCTATTGGATGGGGAAGAGTGCTAGAGCGAATGGTGACAAAGAGGATGGTGTACACATGGAGACCATGTGTACTAGCCATGCTATATTTTCAGCTACATCAGATAGCATATCAGGGAGTGCAGACTTTGAGTTGTGGAGTCACATTGCTGCAGGTATGGGCATTTGAGCACATAGCCATATGTCGATCGATTGCAGAGAGATAGGTAGTACCACACCAATCATATGTGTATTGCTATGGAGGAGCACTGAGACAGGGTCCTTTTGGATACATATTGTATTGGTGACATGAGCTAGACAGATTGAGAGAGTTCACATGGAGGCCATATCTTGATTGCCCTGGATGGTCAGATGATAGTGATGAGCTATCGTATTGTAGACAGGAGAGGTACTTGATTGGGAAACCAGTGAATTGCCAGAGAGTGATTGAGATGTACCTACTAGAGAGAGTGATTAATGTAGCAAAATGGATGCGTAGCATCATGGCATTGAAGGCCATAGCTGAAATGCAACCCTTTTTGCAAAAGACAGACACATCGTAGACAAACAACAATCACAACAGCAAAAAAGAAAGGGACCATGAACCATCCCGGTCACTCTAAATCACTCAGTGACATCATCAAGCAACATAGGAACATGATTAAAGATAAATCAATAAATGATAAGACTCGCTAATTCCAACAAGTCAAACAAACATCTTGATCTTCATTGTCAAAAGTTGAAAGCGTTGATAGGACGATCATGCTGTCTGGTTTCAGGACATGCGGTACCCCATCTAAGACAGGACATAGTCTGGTTTCGAGTATACCACACCCTATATAAGACCCATGATATTAGTGACAAAGTCAAATGATATTGATGCTGACGTTCGATTGATATGACAATTGTGATCAGTTTGAATGTCTGGTTTGATGGAAAAAGTTCATCTGTGAATACATGATTGCATTAAAGCACAATGTGTGATTGCGTGTCATTGGAGGGATGCTCAGTGATCTGTCTTATGCACAAAGGGGATATTTTTTGTTATGCTTTTCAAATTTTTACAATTTTTTTGTTCATTTTTTCAGGACTTTATTTGACTTTTTAGGGATTTTTTCAGGACATTTTTTGATTTTTAGAGATTTTTTCAGAACATTATTTGATTTTTTTGGATTATTTCAGGACATTTTTCATTTTTTTTGGATTATTTCAGGACATTTTTCATTTCTTTTCTTGGATTATTTTAGGACGTTTTTCAATTTTTTTTGGATTTATTTCAGGACATTTTAAAATTCAAAAGCTCCAATGATTGATCATGACAAAGGGAATGCACCCAATGCACATCTAAAAGACATATATAGAGGCCAGGACCAAAATGTATGCACAAGAAATGGAGTATGCAAGACAATGATGTTGACCAATCACAAGCCGAAAAAGAACATTGGGTCAGGACAAGGGTAGACATGATAAATCTTTAGACATAAAGCATAACTAGAGGTCATGACAGATGACGGAGCAATGATCTCGTTACACATGGTGCTTGATTGCCAGGTTTTCACCATGGTACTTGCCCAAAGCGCCTATTTGCCAAGTTTTCACTAGAGGGCGAATCATTTTTCTTTACTTTTTCGCTCTTTTTCTCTTTTGTTTTTTTTTCACTTTTTTTGTATTTTTTCTGCTTTTTTTTATTTTTATTTTTATTTTTTTGTATTTTTTTGCTTTTTTGATTTTTTTGTATTTTTTTCAGGATCATACTTGAAGAAGTGCTGATAGAAAATTATGCCCAGTACTTGCGAAGGTGCATGCTATTTACAAGATCAGACAAAGGTTCACCTTCTAGAGTGGCAAGCTGATATGCCCCCGAGCCATAGGCTACAGTCACTATGAAAGGCCCAACCCAATTAGGTTCAAACTTGCCTTTGATGATGTTAGTAGATTGTGCATTCTTGGGGTTTGCCTTTAAAACTAGATCTCCCACTTCGAAGTGTCACCCTTTGACCTTCTTATTATAAGAGCGACGGAGACAGTTTTGATATGCTTGCAAATGTGTCAAAGTTGTCTGACGTTTCTCATCTAACATTTCAAGCTGATGCAACTGAGAGACTTTGTGCATCTCATCATCAATCAGATGTTGCAAGGAAACACGCAAAGAAGGAATCTCCACTTCCAAGGGTAAAATGGCTTCCGCACCATACATCAAGGAATAAGGTGTTGTGCCAGTAGGTGTGCGGATAGAAGTGCGATAAGCCCATAGTGCTGGATTCAACTGTACATGCCAATCTCGACCAGCATCATTGACAACCTTTTTCAGGATCTTGATAATGGTTTTATTTGATGCTTCGGCTTGCCCATTACCCTGTGGATAGTATGGACTGGAGAAATGGTGTTGGATATGAAACTTTTCACAGAGTTCCTTGACATCTTTATTCTTGAAGGGATGGCCATTATCTGTGACTATGGCAAGGGGAACCCCATATCGGCATATGATATAATTCAATAGGAATTTTCAAATTTGTACACCAGTGATATAGGTCATGGGGATAGCTTCGATCCATTTTGTAAAATACTATGTGGCTGTAATGATAAACTTGTGTCCATTTGCAGATGTCGGGTGAATCTTGCTGATAAGATCCAATCCCCATTAAGAAAAGGGCCACGGAGATATGACAGAATGAAGCTCTTGGGCTGGTGCATGAATGTAATTTCCATGGATCTGGCATTTGTAGCACTTTTTAACAAAATCATGAACATCTTTTTCTAGAGTGGGCCAATAATACCCAGCACGAATCAACTTTTTGGCTAAGCTCAGACCATTGAAATGGCCCCCACATATACCATCGTGAACCTCATGTAAAGTCATTTGTGCTTCGTCAGAATCCAAACACCTAAGGAGGGTATGGTCAAAGGAATGACGGTAAAGGGTGTCAGCAATGATGACATATTTGGCCATCTGTCAAATGAAAGCTTAGCATTGGTTAGCGGAAAGGTTAGGTGGTAAGGTTTGGGATTTCAAATATTGATATACATCATTGTACCACAGGGAGTTAGGACCAACAAGAACGCACATCACATCTGCTGTCAGAATGTGAAAAGAAGGGACAAGCAATTGTTCGACCAAAAATTCACATTTGTCCATATTGTGGGGCATATTCAACATGGAAGCAATCATAGCCATCGCATCTGCCGACTTGTTTTGAATTCTTGGAACTTGACTGAAATGGATAGCTATGAATTTTGTCTTGAAGAAATCTACCATGTGCTTGTAGGGAATAAGCTTTTCATCTTTTGTTTTGTAGTCATCATTCACTTGATGGATGACTAACTGAGAATCTCCATAGACTTGTAAATGTGTG
Source organism: Cryptomeria japonica (assembly GCF_030272615.1). NCBI lineage: Eukaryota > Viridiplantae > Streptophyta > Pinopsida > Cupressales > Cupressaceae > Cryptomeria > Cryptomeria japonica. The sequence continues at coordinate 66,556,377 of NC_081406.1, read as the reverse complement.
ATGTTCCAGTGGACCGCTACTCAGAGTCCTGTGACCAGTGCTTCATACTCTGCAATGTTATTGGTAAAATGGAAAGTTATTCTGTAGGACTTGGGAATAGCATCACCTTGAGGGGTGATAAACAATATGCCTGCTCCTGACCCAAACTTGGTATGGGATCCATCAAAGTATAACTTCCATTCATTAGAAGATGTGAGAGCAAAGACTGATTCATCCGAAAAATCTGTCAACATGGGATGATCATCATAAATAGGAGCCTCTACAAGTTGATCTGCTATGACTTGTCCTTTTATTGCCTTTTGCTCCATGTACTCAATATCAAATTCACTGAGGATCATAACCCACTTTGCCAAGTGACCCGTCAAAGCTGCTCTGCTAAGAAAGTATTTCAAGGGATCGATTTTTGCAACCAGCAATGTTTGGTGATTTAACATATAGTGTCAGAGTTTCTGTGTTGCAAAGACCACTGCTAAGCATGCTTGTTAAATAGTTGAATAATTCAGCTCATAGCCTACTAATGTCCGGCTGATATAATAAATAGCTCACTCTTTGCCGTTCTCATCCTATTGGGTCAAGAGAACTCCTAGTGTCATTTTAGTTGTAGAAATATACAATATAAATGGCTTTCCTTCTATAGGAGGCATTAGAATAGGTGGCGACAGCAAATAGTCCTTGAGAGCTTGAAAGGCTGATTGACATTGCTCGGTCCATTTAAAAGCGACTCCTTTATGCAATAGATGCTGGAATGGATGACATTTGTCTGCCAACTGAGCTATAAAGTGGCGGATTGATTGTAACTTTCCTTGCAAACTTCTTAATTGCCAGAGTTTGGAAGGAGGAGGCATATCCATTATTGCTTTAACCTTGGTAGGGTCGACTTCAATGCCTCTGTGAGAAACAATGTACCCTAGTAATTTGCCAGCTATGACACCAAAGACACACTTCTTTGGATTGAGTCTAAGCTTGTAAGTTTCCATGCAGTCAAAGATTGGGCCCAGGATGGCTAGATGACTATCTCTTGTGACAGATTTGCATAATAAGTCATCAACATAGTCCTCCATCAAAGTATGCATGAAATCATGGAAAATTATCGTCATCACTCTTTGATATGTTGCGCCTGCATTTTTAAGACCAAAGGGCATCACATTCCAATAGTAGGTACCCCAAGCACATGTGAATGCAGTCTTATGTTGATCTTCAGGAGCAATGCAAATTTGGTTATAGCCAGAGAAACCATCCATCAATGAGAGCATCTCATATCTAGCAGTCATGTCAACTATGATGTCTATATTTGGCAGTGGAAAATCATCTTTAGGGCATGCTTTATTGAGATCCCTAAAATCTATACAGATTCTGATGCCCCCAGTTACTTTTCTAACTAGTACCAAATTTGAAATCCAGTCTGCATAATCAATGGGTCTGATAAAGCCCACATCTAGTAATTTTTTTAGTTCTACCTTGACCAGAAGAGCCACCTGGGGATGCATCTTTCTAAGTTTTTGTTTGACAGGCTTGGCATCTGCTTTTAATGGCAAGTGATGAAGGACTAATTCTGGATCAAGGCCAGGCATATCTACATAGGACCATGCAAAGCTAATCTTCTTCTCAAGAAAGAAATTGACAAAATCTATCTTTTCCTATTTTGATAAAGAAGCAGCGAAATGAATGACCTTAGGGTTGTCAGGTGTACCCAAATTTATCTCTTCAGTCATTTCCACAAGCAATGTTGATTTATCCTGAGTTGATAGTGGTATGTCCACTCTTCCACCTTTGGGCACCTCAGAGAGAATTTCACTCACAGGTACGTCTTTTATTTTTACTTTTTCATGATCAGAGAGTGCCTTACGGTTTTCACTCAAAGTCCTATTCTTTTGATTTTTTACTTTTTCTTTTCTTTTTTCATTTTGATGACTGGAAGATGGAGTTGACTCCCCAAAATATGCTGTGGAATCCAGATCAATAGCAAATCTTGCCTTATGATCACCTTGTGGTATGCCTTCCCGTCGTCCAAGGAATTCTGCAATTGCTTTGTCATTTTGAAAACAATCCAATGTGCGTGGTTCTTGTTGGTCATGTTGGATAAGCTGGGGATAGACGAGGGGCATGCCATCATCAGTTTTAAGGAGGGAGAGGATTGAGATGGTAACGATATAAACATCTATGGTATCACTGTCTAAACTGCTTGTATCTGATTCAGAGCTTGGGTCCCAGAATGACTCTATCCAAGCATTAGGACATGTTTTAGGAGGGGGAGTTATTTCATGTTTGTCTTCCATAGGCAAATCATCAGGGTCAAGGAAAACATTGTCAAGGGCATATGAGCTAGAAGAAAAAGAACTCCACTCCCATTCATTGGAATCAATTTTGGGTCGGGTATCCTCAGGTGTTTTTTCATCATCAGAGTCATGCCCCTTTCCACACGTGGTCACTTTGGTAGATGAGGATCCAATTTGCAATGGTACAAAACCTAACCCTAAAGTTGGAGGTCGCATCTCAAGTATAATAGGTTCTTGCCTTCCATTCTTGTCCGGGCCTAAGCCACTGCAGCCATCATATCCTTTCTTCTACAGCATAGTAAATCCTTTGCCGTATCATTCCACTGGCAACCTGATAGGTGGGGTCTCAGTTGGATCCTTATAAAGCCAATCTATGACATCATCATCTAAAGTTTTTTTGTCAAGTTCACCCCATCTTGTAAATGTAGTGGGAGGCTGATATTGAATAACTACCTTAGGTTCCTTTTGCAACAAATGTGGTTTGCCATACGATTTTGGAGATATTGGTAAATTCCCAATGAGGAATGTTTGATCCATTGAATATTCTCTACATCCTTGGTCCTGTATCTTCATTTTTCCTTTGACAGCATCTAACAATTCATTAGGATCCACATAACTGTGTGAGTGGGCCTCTCTATTGACTGGGACTTGCTGCTGAGGGGAATCCTTTAGAGTAGCACAAAATTGAAATGGATTAGGATCTCCTGGAATTGTTATCTCAGTTCCATTGTAAGGATATTTTAAACATTGATGATAGGTGGATGGAACTGCTTTCATTGCGTGGATCCATGGACGGCCAAGAGTCATATTGTAAGGGAGATCGAGGTCTAAGACCTGCAAGAAAGTGTTTTCTGTCACTGGACCGACTCTGTTAGGTAATGTAATTATCCCTTTAGATGGGTGCTCAACATCATCATATGCTTTGATTGTTATTCTTCTGGAAGCATCAATGTCATTTTTTGTATAACCAAGGCCAATGACCACTCTCAAGGTACAAATATTAAGGCCCGCTCCACCATCTATCAAGACTCGCCAAATTTTGCAATTATGGACAAAGACTTCAAGGTGTAAAGGATCATTATGAGGGAGCTTATCAGGTGAGATATCATTATTAGAAAATGCGACATTTTGGGAAATAGCTAGATGTCCAATTCGGGCTTGAAACTGGTCAACATCAATGTCTGTTGGAACAGTGGACTCAATTAAAGCTTTATCTAGGACTGCATGATGCATGGGGGACATTTTCAACAACTCAAGGATTGATATTTGTGCAGGTGTCTTTCCTAGATGATCGAAGAGATTATACTGACTTGCAGGAGTTGGCTTGGGAGGAACTATAGGAGCTCCTTTCAGGACTATTTTGGATCGACGAGTGGTGACTGCGCAAGAAGGATCTTTTCCCTTTACTCTTAGGGTGGCAACATACTCATTTGACACTTGAAAACAATTGATGACATTGGTATAACTAGTATTTGCATAATTTTCTATTTGGGTAGAGTTTGAAGAAGATGCTTTACCCTTGTCATGATCAAGCAAAGGAGTTTTGAAAATTGTATGATCAGTGTTAGAGGTCGCGTTGGGTGGATCTACCTCAATTACTCCTTGCTTTAACAAGTCTTGAATCATATGTTTCAATTGAAAACATGACGTGGTTTTATGTCCTTTTGACCGATGGTACTCACAATATGCATTATCATTCCACCAATGTGGTTTTACCACTGGTTCGGCCTTGATATCTGGTAACTTGATAAATTTGGCTTGTATTAATTGTTTCATTACTGACTCCCAATGGCGTAAATTGTCGACGAGGCCCATCCCTTGATCGGAAAGGTCTTCATTGCTGGTTTTGTTGCTGACCTTGTTGTTGATTATATTGTTGAGGATGTTGTTGGTATTTCGGCTGTTGAGTAACATTGCTCGCTGGTGTTTGATTTTGTTCCATAGTTGACATATTAGGAGCACTCAATTTTTTTATTGTGAACGGGGGTTGATTTACATTCACCACTCTTGCATCAACAACTCCATCATTAGTGACATTCTTGTTTTTGTACCAAAATCTATTTTGGTCCCCAGAATTGTTTGTGTTGTCACTGTCTTTGTTGAGCTTAATGATTCCTTTAGCTACAAGGGCAGTTTCAATGTTCATCCCTTTCTTAATGAGTTTCTCAATAGTACTGGGACTTTTCAATTTGAGTTCATACATCATTTCTGGGACCAAATTTTGGATAAACAAATTCACTTGTTGTTCTTTAGGTATATCTAGGGAAGAATGACTATACAAGCTTCGCCATCATTGCAAGAAAGTCACTAATGGCTCACCTTGCTTTTGCTTGGTGTTGCATAAATCTGACATGGTCACGTCACTATCAATGTTGAATGCGAAGTGAGATATAAACTTTTGAGCCAATTCCGACCAAGTCTTTATATTTCTTGGCAGATGCGAGTACCAATCCACGGCTTGTCCCATGAGACTTCGTGCAAATAAGCGCATTAAATATGTTTCCTCATAACTCACTTCAGTACATGCCATGAAAAATGCTCGAATGTAATCTTTTGGATTGCCATTCCCTTTATATATCTCAAAATTAGGTGCCTCAAAATGTTTAGGGAATGGAGGCATGTATAAGCTCTTGTCAAATGGATTAGGACATAAATCTTGATCTGTGTACAACTTCTTTGTTCCTTTAGTTTCTAATGCATCAACTTGTCGTTGCAACTTCTCAAGCTGTTGCACAATTGTATCAGATTTTGGAGGTCCATCATTAATCTTGGTGGGTACTCTTTGAAGATATATCATGTTTTCGATCGGTTGTTGATGCTCTGAAATTGCCGTCTTTGGTGTCTTCGGCATATAATGTTCTTGGTACACCTCTTGTTGTTGTGGTTGTGCCATGCCTTGATATTGACCTTGTTGCTGTGCTTCTTGTGGTGGCATCATTGTATGTAGTCTAGGTTGATATTGCAATTGAGTGTGTTGTTGATATTGCACAGGCGTGAATTGCGGTTGTGAAGTATGATGGCTTGTTTGTCTTGGCACATACTGAGACACATGTTGTTGTTGGTGCTGACGAATTGGAATTTGCTGACTTTGTGCCAATTGTTGTTGCGGTGTAAATCCCATCATTTGCAAAAAACTTTGTTTGGGTGGTTTTTGTTGTTTCTCCTTAAGATGGGGTATGGCACTTGCATTAACTTGCTGTGTTGTTTGTCCAATCCATTGTGGTGGTTGCAAGTTTGCATCAACTTGTAAAGGGGGAGAAGGCACTGCAACTTGTTGTCGAATGCAACATTGTTGTTGTTGTACATTGTTTGGTTGCACATTCGATTGTACCTTTTGTGTATTACTCAATTGTTGCAACATTTGTTGTTGGTGCAAACCATTATCTATAGCTCTTTGTGTCACCATTATCGAAGGATCTATCACAATAGTGTTTGGCAAATATATTGAGCTTAACGGGACATAGGAACTTTGTTGCATTGTGGAATTGTTTTGGACATTGGTGATATCAAGCATTCCAGTCGTGAAGCTTTCTTGCATCTTATATTTTGATCCAATTTTATGCATATGAGGAACCACTTCTTGTTGAGGGACAGCTATCAATATTTGCATGGTCTTCATTTGATCTTGTGTTACAGGTGTTGTGTTAAATAATGGATTATTTATTGTCTCAAATGGTGACCTTTGAGGAATAGTCACTGTCAATGCCTTTGAAGCACGTTTACTCATCAAGGTAGGTTGAGTTTCTTGTTGTACATGTTCTTCATTTGGATGCAGAGAGAAACTTAACAACTCACCACCTTGTTGTTTTTGTACATTGATTTTCTCACTTGAGGAGGTCACATTACTCATCATGTCAAGATATTTTTGTGGGAACATCTTGAAGACTTTGTTCAAGAATTTATCCATCTTTTTTGTCAACTTTGGATCTTGAAGGAACATGTCAACATCATCAGAAGCATCAGAATTTGATGAAGAATCTGGTTGGACATTTGGATTTGCCTCCTATTGAATGCCTTGATCTGAACCAAATCCTTGTGAAAGAGTTTGTTCCTCATGTAATGTTTGAATTTCATGTTGCAGGCTTGGTTGATTCCAATCGAAAGGTGCATTTCCTCTTGGTGTTGGTGGAACACTCCCATGTCCTGGTTTCATGGGTACAAATACTAGTTCATATAATGGAGGTGGTCCAAGTTGAATCATTCCATATGGTGGTAATGATGTGTTTGATAAACCTTCAATTTGTACTGTTTGACTAGTTTGAAATTGTGAATTTGATATGTTGTCAATGGGTTGATATGTTGGTTTGCCCATCTTTTTAGATTTTGACCTTGTTTCAACATGCATGTCACTTATGCAAATGCAATATGTTTGGAAATTTTCAAGGATAATATATGATATGCAACTAAATGCAAACTAAATAGATGAAAATGCAATCTAGGGCAAGAGTGCAACCTATGTTTTTGGTTATTTTCCAAGATTTTGACAAACTTTTGAAATGCAAATCTAAAAAGAGACCCTTAGGAAATTGAAATGATGTCTAGACCTCAAAGGACAAAAGGACCAAGTGACAAAAGGACAAAATGACAATGTCTCCCCTATATGCTTGGATACTAAGCTAGGTTTGACCAAATGACATTGATGACAAGAAGAGAAAAGGTTTGATAAGGTCTAGACCTCCTAACAATGACTTAGGGTTGATCAAAGATTTGGATTACTCAAGTATGACAAAACCTAGTTTTGGCACTATATGCAAAGGGACAATTACTATGCAAATGACCCTAATATGATATGATAATGACCTAAGCTTAATGAAGGGACCTAGGGTATGCAAATGCAAATGTATGACAATGTCAACCTAAGGTTGAATTATGAAATGGTATTACTCTAATGCAAGAGGACACATGCAAATGAATGACCCTTATTGATATGCAAAGGAGTATGACCTAGGTGAAACTTAACCTTGGTAGTTGACAATGAATTTGCAAAATGCAAACCTAGGATGAACCTAAATCTAAGTGACATGAATGTTGAGACAAGATTTTGAACAATGTTTGACAACCATGTTTGAAGGTGTTTTGAACTTTGTTGAATGAAATACTCTTGTGTTTAACCTTGTTTTGAATCAATTTATCTTGTTTTCAAAATGAGACACAACTCAACTTTTGACAAGTAAAGAAGACAAGATATTTTAACTTAGACTCAAGACAATCTTGCTCATTCACACATTTCTTATGGATGGCAAGGGAAGTAGGTACTTGAGAGGTAGACTCGTTATGGGATTCAAGGAGAATACATAGATGCTTGACCCCACGGGCTCCCCTCCATGGTACTCACTTCTTAGGGCAGCCAAGCATCAGTCCCCATGGAAATCTCCCCATGGTGAACTTAGTATCTCTTCCAAGTATCCAAACTTGTCCTTCTCAAGAAACTAGAAGGATTTTTGGCCTCTAAATACAAGGTGTTTAGTCAGGATTTTTGTTAAGCGTTACTCCTTGGTGTCACGCAAGTGTGATTAAGACATTAAGCCCACTAAGATACCAAACAAATGTAGCTGCGCAAGCACGATTTACACCTTAAGGACCTACTTAGATGTTGATATGAGAAAGAGTCCAAGGGTCATCACTTCCCAAGTAACTACAATTCCCATGTAACCCTTCCTTCAAAGCTTTCGCTCATTAGGTATTTATTTATAGTGAGTTAGAATGCCAAGGTATTCTAGCCATACTCACTTTGGGTCGTTCCCTTCTCATGATTGTCACTTGCTTGCAAAAGCAAATGGTTAGGAAGGCAGACCCTCTAAAGGTGACACACAATCAAAAACATGAGCATGGTATCAAAGATCTGGATTTCTGATCACCCTAAGAAGGATGAGAGCATACTCTCCTACTCCAATGTCAAACTCAACAATCAAAGAAAACATACATTCATTCCATCCTATTTAGAAATCATACTAGGTGCCTAAATATTAATTACAAACACAAAGTTTAGTTGTAGTCCAAGGCAACCTGCAAATCCACCAAGTTAGAAGTTTGATATGCTTGATCTTTGACTATCAAACCTGCATAAAATGTGTTAGTAGTTTCATTTTTTGTCTTTTTCATGCGTAATGCCAAGGTGCTACACAAAGAATCAGTACCATAAAACCAAAAAGCAAAAATAGAATGCAAAACAAACCAATTTGCAAGTAAAAACACTACTTTTTTACCTCTGTTTCTGGACTTACACAGGCACAGAATGCTTGACACAGGCGCAGAAGGATGTAACATATGTGTAGAATGATGCAACACAAGCATAGATCCCTTTGACACAGGCATAGAAATCTTTGACACAGGCGCAGATTGCTCCTACATAGGCACAAAAGTGCCCAGAAAGGCTTGCATTACCCTGTTTCTTGGGTTTTTCACCTACAAATCATCTCAAAAGCACTCAAGAGCATGGTTAGGGGGTTAGTTCACATCGGGTTCACCAATTAATGTAGCTAGGAATTCTGGAAATCATCAAAGCAATGTTAATTATTAGTCTAGTTCAATCACGAAAACTAAAATGCAGTGACAAGAATCCTAAAAACACTCAATAAAGACATGAAAACAAGACATCAATTCAAATGCAAACCATTGCAAACTTGAATGTATCCTTCATGTGGCTCCATTGTCCTTCTTTCTCCTTCAAATAGATTTGTTTGTGGATCTCACCTACTAGTGCATAAGCATGATGTGAAAGCAAGTAGACAAGATTGTAGCGCAAGAATACTAGAAGCGTGATTGATTTGACCAGGTAGGGACCTTGATTGAAGAAATTCATCCAATTTATAGACAAATTGGAGAAAAGATCGAATTAGCATGAAGAGATTCAAATGGAAATTGCAAATCAAGAATGACAAATATGACAAATTATGACAAATTTGCACTTTCTATGCAAGATTGATTGATTGTCAATTATGACACAATATGACAAATTGCTATGCAAGGATTGATTGATTGTCAATTATGACAAATTATGACAAATTGCTATGTCATTCCCATGAAATTAGGAGAAATATAGGAGAAAATTGAAATTAGATGAATTAGAAATTAGGAAATTAGAAATGAGGAAATTAGGAAATTAGGAATTAAGTGAATTAATTAACAATTATTTATTTATTAATTAATTCACAAAAAGGGAGGAATCAGTTAGCCAATAAAATAAACATTTAATTGTGACAAGAAGACTTAGGATAAATAAATAAATTATTTAACCTAGAGGGAAAATGACAAACAAGGTTAAATGAATAAATCATGAAACCCTAGAAGATGAATTAGGAATGCAAGGATGACAATTAGGTCTTGACAAAAGATAATTGATATCGATTCGATTTGATTTGATCATGATTCTGACTAACAAAGGACCAATGCTGACAAATGATTTGATTGATAAATGCACCAATTAATGAGGAACAAGGACTAATTGATCCAAATTGACATGATTGAGAAGGATGACGATCGATGACAAATCGATCGTAAGATTGAAAATGACCATGATCGATGACAAATCGATCACAAGATGACAAGATTGAAAACAACAATGATCGATGACAAATCGATCGCAAGATGACAAGATTGAAAATGACCATGATCGATGACAAATCAATCGCAAGATGACAAAATTGAAAACAACAACAATCGATGACAAATCGATTGCAAGATGACAAGATTGAAAATGACAACGATCGATGTCAAATTGATCGCAAGATGACAAGATTGATAATGACAATGATCGATGACAAATCGATCACAAGATGACAAAACCCTAATTAGGATTGACAATGTCCAAAATGAAATCAAATTGACGATGTCAAAATATGACAAACGAGCACGCACATTGATGCGACAAGATAAGATCGACCAAAATCATGACAAATATTGCTATCGACAAGACCAAATTCAAAAGCGAGACAAATGAAGAATGTAGAAGAAGGACTCAATGCTCGCAAATTATAAAGACCAAGTGCGAATCATAGGAGAAATGTTAATGTGATGCAAAAACCCTAAAATAAGGCAATGCGCAAATGTTAAAGTATGATTCCGCAAGCATTGAACATTTTTAGATGTCTATAGTGACAATCTTAGGATCTACGCCAGGCATATCAGAATGTATCCAAGCAAAGATCTTCGGAAATTCATGTAACAACTCAGCATATTGTTTTTTCTCTTCTTCATCAAGATATTTCCCTATCTTGATGATCTTATCTTCAACACAAGGATCCATCTTGATATCAGTGGTGTCATTTATTATGAGATTGCTTTGTTGAGGAGCGTCTTTCAATTGAGGGAATTCTTTAACTATCTCATCATTATTTCTTTCTTTCCCAAAGTATTCTTCCACATTTAAACAATAGGGGAAAATGTGATTATGGTGATAATGAGGAAGGTTGTCATAAGCTCCCAAGAATTCAGCTAAGGAATCATCGGTAGAAAAAACATCCAAAGAAAAGACACAAGAATGGTCAAAGTCAATTTAGTATGGATATTTTAGTGAGAGAGAAGCAAAAATGACATTAACACTAATAAACGGTCTCTTAGAGGCTTTAGTACGCTTGAAAGGATCATAACCAAGCCCAAATGCCATATCACAAAAGTTATTTTCCAAGGGAGATTTAATCCCTTGCTCTTGAGCACCACATCCATTTACATTATATCCACACCTAGCTAGGATGTGAAAACCAGGACCATAAAGGTTAGTCATTTCCAAAGAAGAAGGAGGATTTTCAAAAAGTGAACGATCAAAATCCTCTAAACCAGAAATTAAGGGAGATGAAATCTGAGAAGCCGCCACAAATTTATTACTCAATGGCCCAAACAAAGTAGATTGCTTTTTAGGTTCTTCTTCTTTCTTTTTTTCAACCTTAGGTTATTTAGGGGGAATTTTGTATTCCCCTACGAAAGTAGGATTGAAATCAAGGGATCCCCAATCATCTTTTGCAAGAATCTATTCAGGAGATAAAGTATTCTCAATCATAGAGTCAGGCTGAGAAGATTCTTCCCTAAGAACCTTAGGTCCACTTGAGGAAGTATCAAGGATCGATCCAGATATAGGAGACAAATTTGATGAACTAGTCACACTAATCAGAGTAGAAGATTTAGAGGAATTATCTAAGATAGTTGGGGAATAATTGATTGAAGAGGATTTAGAACTTAATGTTTGTAAACAAGCCTAAAAAATTGTGTCACCTAACAAGGTGTATGTTGTATTTTTGTGAATGAATTTGATTTTCCTATGCAATGTAGAGGGAACAACTTGCATGCTATCAATCCAAGGTCTCCCTAGAAACAAGTTGTATGTCAACTCTTCAGACATGACATGGATAGGAGTAGGTGAAGTAACAGGACCTACCTTAATAGGTAAGGTGATCATACCTAGTGAATATCTAGCAACATTATCAAAGCCACAGATGGTGAGAGAATCGGGCTTAATAAGAGATGTATCAACATTGATCTTATGCAACAAGTTAATGCTACAAACATTAAGGCCAGAACCATTGTCCACTAGTGTTTGTCTTATCACACTATCATTTATGATAACCACAATCATTAAGGAATCATGTTGTTTTTGAATTTCACTAGAGGGAATCTCATCTTGTGTAAACACAATCTGAGCCTTAGGTGATGTAATAGAGTGAATCAAGGAAGCCATATTATTGGATTTCACTGCAGGTGGGACATTCAATGTTTTCAAGGCATCTTGTAGCATTCGATGTGAGTTGAGGAAGTTTGAAGCAAATCCCAAAGGGATATCTTGGCAGGAGTAGCTTTAAGTTGTTCAACAAGATCATATTCCTTACCAAGGGTTTTTGAAATACGAGGTGCTTGAGCAAGAATGAGTTGAGGATCAGGTAGAGGAGTTAGAACAATAGGAGGAGGATTAGGTTGCCTATTGTTTCTTGTTTATAGGTATGGGCAACATAATTATAACTCTCCTTAGTTAATTGTCTAGCATAGCTATAAGGACTCTTAGTGGGATTCCTTCCTTGAACCGTAATGATAGGTTTGTTTGTAGTGCTAAAGGAATCATGACCATATCCACCTTGAACCGTGAAAAGAGGTTGATTCAGAAGAGGTGAAGTTGGAGAAGGAAAAGAACCTTAGACAACAAAAAGTGGTTTTCTATTTTCATTCACATTGATCATATTGATTAACCTTTTAGATGCATTATTCTTGTTTAAAAGTTTAGGAAAAGACATAAAGTCATCAAGGGCATCATCCAATAAAGCATGACCTGTTAGGTCCTGAGAGGGACAACTAAGAGGGGGGGGTGAATCAGTTGTGAATCAATTGTCAATTATTTATAATCCAAATGCAAGTTATTCTAATTTAACCTTAATGCTGGTAAACCAAACTTAAGTGTCGGTAAAATAGATTAACAATTATAGTAGGTGCTGGTTTAACTTAATGCATAAAACAAAAAGAGAAACAACATCCACAACACATAACACAAAGATTTTGACGTGGAAACCCGATAATGGAAAAACCATGGTGGGAAACCTTACCCACAATCAGATGATACTACTATAGATAGTATGTGTATACAGATGGGGTCTACACATGTAGAAAGGCCAACTACCTAGAGCTCACTGCTCAATCACAAAATAGGAGTCACACTAACTACACAATTGGATGGTTAAATCCAATGATAATGTACTGCTCAAAATAGCATCTCCAATGTTGGATTCAGTACCGATTAAGATCTGAACATGAGTGTCAAAACACTTTTATAACCTTCCTTCAACCTTCAAATAATTCCTGTGTGATTTGCACAAGGACTTGCTTATTTTTGCTCTTCAATACACACTCATACCATATCCATATCCTCGATCTTCAATAAGATCTTACAATCATTTATACAAAACCTAATTCCAAATGTATAGGCTGACTCACTAAAGATATTACAATTAAATCAATTACAATAAGTCTTGATGCAATACAACATGTCAGCTCAATACATTTACCAATCAATAAACAATCTCCATAATGTGTCGTGCTGATCTGGAGTACCAGTCCATAACCTAGACCTATCTGCCGGTAAAGGAAAATTTGTCAACCCGATTAGACCAATAAGAAAAACACCAAAACCAAACTTCTAATCCATGTCTTCGAGATAATCAAATGATCTCCAAGTTATCATCATTGTCGATGAACCATATAACCTACTGGTGAACATATACCATGACTGTGCATAAGTAACTAACCATACCGTTGAGCACAATGTAAACCTCCAAGAAGATAACTGTTGACATTAATGACAAACCAATGTAGCACATGACAAAGTCATCCATAATACCAACAATCTCCCCCTTTTGCATTGATGGCAACACTAGATGAAAAAACATCTAAGTGCCAAAAACAAAATGCGAAAATAGTAAACCAATCAATCTCCCAAAGATAGATCAATACAAAGTTTGTTACAGAACCAAAACCAAAAATACATATATCCAAAGAGTATATCTCTCCCTAATGAATAATCTTTCCCTCAAGAAATATTTTTTTAATAGATATCTCTCCCCCCTTTGACATCAAATGCCAAAGTAGTTAAGAATTCAAAACTTAACATTTTGCCAACTACTCCCCCTGAGAAGTAGCTCTCCTCCATCAAACCCAGAAAAAGATTCTTCTATTAGTTCATGTTGCTTTGATGCCAATCTTCATCATCTAAGTCTCTTTCAGTGGGGAAATTACCCCAAGCTGCTCTCTGAGATATTCAAATGTTTCCTTAGGCAAAGGCTTTGTAAAGATATCTGCAATTTTCTCTTTAGTATTCACATAAACCAATTTCACTTCATTTGCTTCAACATTCTCTTTCAGAAAATTATACTTAATAGAAATATGCTTTGTCTTAGAGTGAAATACCAGATTCTTTGATATATCAATTGCTGCTGAATTATCACAATAAATGATTATTGGTTCTTTACCTTTCACCTTTATATCCTTCAACATTTGCTTGATCCATAATACCTGAGTACAATTACTTGCTGCTGCAATATATTCTAATTCTACTGTTGATAATGATATACAAGTTTGTTTCTTACTGATCCATGAAATCAATCTTCTACCAAGAAAGAATGCACCACCAGTGGTACTCTTTCTATCATCTACATTACCTGCCCAATTTGCATTGGTGTATGCACATAAATCAAAATTTTCATCTTTAGGATGCCATAAACCAATATTTGTTGTGCCTTGTAGGTATCGGAAAATCCTTTTAACTACTGATTCATGTTTTTCTTTAGGATTTCTTTGAAATCTTGAAACAATACATACTGCATTCATTATATCAAGTCTTGTTTGTGTAAAATGCAGTAAACCTCCAATCATAGATTTCTACCTTGTCGGATTAATAGGAGTTGAATCATCCTTCAATGTGAATTTATCAGTTGTAGTCATAGGAGTACTTACCGGTTTGGAATTTTCCATACCAAATTTCTTCAAAAGTTCCTTCAAGTACTTTGTTTGACATATGAATATACCTTTATCTGTTTGTGAAATCTGCAAACCTAAAAAGAATTTTATCTCTCTAATCATATACATTTCAAATTCTTTTTGCATCTGATTAGCAAAGTCCTTATATAATCCATCTTCACCTCCAAAAATGATATCATCTACAGAGACTTCAATAACCAAAATATCATCATTGGTAACCTTTTAATACAAATTGTTGTCAGCATTACCTTTTGTGTAACCAAGCTTCAAAAGATATTTATCCAATCTAGCATACCAAGCTCTGGGAGCTTGCTTCAATCCATATAAAGCTTTCCTTAACCTGCAAACCATATCCTTATTATCTATCAAAGAAAATCCATCAGGCTGTTCAATGTAGAATTCCTCTTCTAGATCTCCATTAAAAAATGCACATTTTACATCCATTTGATAAACTTTATAGTTCTTATAAGCTGCAAATGCAAGAAATAGTCTAACTGCCTCAATTTTGGCTACTAGTGCAAAGGTTTCATTATAATCTATTCCTTCTTTCTATGAATAACCTTTACAAACTAATATTGCTTTATTCCTAATTACTTCTCCACCTTCATTAAGTTTATTCCTACATACCCATCTAGTTCCAATTACATTTTTGTCTTTAGGTTGGAGAACCAATGTCCAAGTATTATTCTTTTCAATTTGTTCTACTTCATCTTCTATTGCTTTTATCCAATGTTCATCCTTACATGCTTCAATAACAGATGCTGGTTCAACTTGAGAAATTAAACATACCTCTTCATTTTCCAGTCTTCCTCTAGTCATAACACCTTGATTCTTGTTTCCAATTATCCGATTCCCTGAATGATTCAATCTTACATACCTAGGTTTATTCTGATTAACATTCACAGGCTGCAGTTCTTCAGTCACAATTGAGTTTTCTGATGATGCCGGTGTGACTGGGTCATCATTTTGTACCAGTGCAATCTATGTCAGCTGATCTATGATCATTTCAACTATCGGTTCTACAGATCTTGAATCTCCTCTAAAGTGTTCACCTAACTTCACATTAGTACTCTCAATGATTTTCTGTAACCTTTTATTATAACATCTATATGCCTTGCTTTTATATGAATAGCCAAGAAATATTCCTTCATCACTTCTAGGATCAAATTTGCCAATATACTCATCTCTTCTAATATAACATTTTCTTCCAAATATTCTGAAATACTTAAGAGTAGGAATATGACCAAACCATAGTTCATAAGGGGTCTTACCGGTTTCACTTTTGATGTGAACTCTATTGAAAGTATAAACCATTGTATTCACTGCTTGAACTCTATTGAAAGTATAAACCATTGTATTCACTGCTTATCTCCAATACACATGAGGTAGATTTTCTTTTATTAACATTATTCTTGCTGCATCCAGAATAGTTTTGTTCTTCCTTTCCACAACTCCATTCTGTTGGGGTGTCTGGGGTGCTGATAGTTGTCTTTTGATTCCATTCTCTGTATAGAATGCATTAAATTCTCTAGATGTAAATTCTCCTCCTTGATCTGATCTTAAACATTTGATTTTCTTGCCGGTTTCATTCTCTACCATTGCCTTGAATATCTTAAATCTTCCAAAAGCTTTTGATTTCTCCTTGAGAAAAGTAACCCAACACATTCTAGAATAATCATCAATTCTTAGCATAAAGTATCTATCTCCTTGTAGACTTCTTGTTCTTGCTGGACCACATAAATCAGTATAAATTAAATCAAGAATATTATTGGATTTCTCAGTAATGCTCTTAAATGTAGTTCTAACTTGCTTTCCCATTTGACATTCCTTATATACCAGATTATGAGGTTTCACAATCTTAGGTAAATCCCTTACTGCCTTAGTTGAACTTGTTGGAAAATTCACACTCCAATGAGATATTGTAGGTGATTGAATGTACTCTCATTGATGGCAACCTTACAATCATGTGATACCGATAGACAGACACTGACACCAGCACTGATAGACTCTACACCGACATACAAGACACTGGCACCAAAAAGGAAGATTACCGGCCACCCTGGCCGACAACAATTTTGTATTAATGTATTTTGTAATTAATTGTAAAATCTTTTGTAAGACGACATGGCAGATTTTAATATGACTCATATATGTATGAGATCATTGTAGATCACTTTATATATGTTAAGGTATGATACAAAAGATAGAAGGTAGCAGACTTATTATGTGAATTATTGGATAAGGGTTTATGTATGTAGCAAAGCTTAAACCGGTACTGAATCTGGCATAGCAGATGCTAATCTAAAGAAGTACAAGACACTGGAATAGTATAATCCATTTTTGTAAGTCAGTGTGACTTCCTTTGTAATTGAGCAGTGAGCTCTAGGCACTTGGCCTTCTTACATGTGCAGGCCCCTATTGTAGAAGTAATATTCTCTTATTGGCCAGTAAGTGAATATTGTGGGTCACAAATCCCACTGAGGTTTTTCCCACACCGGGTTTCCTCATTATAACATTGTGTTATGGTGTGTTTTTCATGTTGTGGTTGTTATTCTTATTTGCTGCATTATTTCTAGTTTACCAGTACACAGTTTTAATATGCCTTTTATGTTATAAGTTAAGAAAATATTATTACCGGTCAAATACTGATTCCCCCCCCCCCCTCTCAGTATCTTTGGGAATCCTAACAATTGGTATTAGAGCATGGTCCTCTATTTTCAGAAGCCTAACAACTTGAGGAAGATCTTGTCACCGATAGAGATGGAAAACTTGAGAAAGCAATTAGAAACAACTCTTTCAGACTATGATGTAGAAAGAGGAAGATGAAAAGGAAACTCTTAATGATTTGGTAAACAAGCTAAGACAAGAAATCAGTACAACAAAGAATGAGATGCAAGATATGACTATGAGATTTTGTAAAGAAATTGAAGACAGAAAGAACAATGAAGAAGACTTGGTTAGAAGACTAAATGATGCTGGAAATGAAAACACAAGACTCAGTCATCAAAATGATATGTTTAAGATAGATTTAATGCACACACAAAATGACAGAACTGAACTCAAAAGACAGAAAAGAATCGTGGAGAATGAACTGACTATTGCAAATCAACACAAGGAGAAATTCAAGAAAAGTTTAGAAGAACTTGGTGACATGCTGAAGAATCAAAAACCTAATGGTGATACAAATGGCCTTGGCTTTTAAACTGGTGAAAGCTTCAGTACTGCAAACAATCGTGATCATAGAAAACCGGTAAGACAACCTAATGCTTACAAATTCAATGGGAAATGCTTTAATTGTAACAAGTATGGTCATAGAGAAAATCAATGTACATCTAGAAATTATCAGAACATTAATACACCCACCGGTCAATGTTCTAAATGCAACAAAGTTGGTCATAACTCAGAAAATTGTAGAATGAATGTAAGACCTTATGTTTGGGGAAGATTTAGACACTTATCTAATCAATGCATAACACATACCGGCATAGGATATGGGAAAATTATTCAGAAAAACAATGTGAATTGTTATGCTTGTAACAAAATTGGACATATTGCAAAATTTTGTAGAAGCAAGTCCCCACTGGAAAATAACAAAGGTCCTAGTTTGAAAGGTAAAGAAAAGGTTGAAGAGGTAAAGCAAGAATTCTCAAAACTATGGATTAGAAAGTTAGATCAGAATGTTGAAGGGAATACCCCTCCATCGGTAGAATAGAGTATCACTCCACTGGCAGGAGACTCTTCATCTAACTAAAGGAAAATCCTTTGGGTGTTTAGCAACAAAATGAAAAACATGCTATGATTCCCTCAATTGATGGTGAGAAGTTGAAATTACTTCTATATCAATAGATGAGTTAAGTTGTGACTTAACCAGCGAGCATTAAATGTGGTAGTTGGAGAAAATAATATTATAAAGCAAGTGTTTTGACTCCTTTTTCATTCACCGAGCATTCAAACCTTCAAGAGCGTGAAAATTCCCGAGCGAAGGCATCCTTGGTGAAAAAGTGAAGCAGTTCATCAAAGCATTCATCCTAAAGGCAGATTGAGGTATTTATAACTATGCCATCTTCATCCACTCTTGAATTTATTAAGAACCCTACTATTGTTGAGGTTATTAAGCTCCCTAGACCTGTTTTCAAACTGGTTCCTAAAATAGCGAAGAAAGATGATAGTATAGGTGCATTTTCTCAAATTCCTAAGGTAGTAGTATATGTTGAAGACCCTAGGATGTATATACATTGTCATATAGAGGAATTAGGTGATGATGAGATCAAATATATGTATAGGACTGTGATTTGTGACGAGTTTGGAAATATCAAGCCAGAACATAAGATAGTGGAAACCCTAGGTTTTAGGGAAATCCTTAGTGTCCCGGATTTTCCCAAGGATTTTATAAGGATTGTGCTAAGAAGAGTTCATGGTGAATTCTTCTGGTTAGATTCAATCCATAAAATCATAAAGGAGGTCATTAAGGCAGTAACAAGGTTACCTTCCACCGGTAGGAGACCTAACAAAACAAAGAGAGTCTCAAATGACATAGTGATGGATTTAACCGATGCAACATTTGACAAAAGGTCTCTAAGGGTAAATGATGTAGAGGACATAAATGTGAGATTTATCAGTATGATCTTAGGCTACAAAGCTACACATGCAAATAGGTTGAACTCAGTTTCTAGCCTATGTATTAAAAGTGCTTATGACATGGTTAATGATAATGCAAGAATAGATGTATGTGAATGGCTCAAATATGAATTGATAGACAATCTAGGGAAGATTAAAGGAGATAAGAAAGGAACATTCAGATTTCAAAATTTGCTTGTTTGTCTAATGTTGTACATAGCTAAACAAGTACCCGGTATTGGTGCAAGAAATTTTGGTTTTGACATTCCAGTAGGAAAACAACTACTAGATCTATTGAACAACATTGGAGAAAACTGGGAGAAAAACTTAAATGAATACTTTCAAGCATTAAAGGCTCAAATGAAAACTAGAGTAAGACTATCACAAGCTGTTGTCGACAAGTATCAGAAAGAAATTTGTTTTGTAATAAAAAAAGATGAAATCCGGATGGAGGCAGTTGTCCCTGGAACTATCTGGGTAACTGAAATGGGCTATGAGACAGATGACAATATTATTGAAACTTATGCAAAAGCCCTCCTTGAAGCACCCAAGGAACCTACTGAGAAATTTTTTGGAAATGTTGAAACAATAGAAAGTGGAATTCAGTCTAGGAAAAGGGTTAATAAAGTTGAAGTAACAGTAAGGAAAGGAACCCAGTAGGCTAAAGCAACTAAAGAAGATGTTTTGAAGAAAACTGGTATAAGTGAAAGTGAGTTGGAAACACTTCAACCTGAAACTCATCTTTCACTGGTTAGAACTTCTTCTGAGAGTGATATGCTAGAAATAGTTAAAAGGGTAGAAAGGAAAAGAAAACCCTCACTGGTACCCTCACCTACACCAAAGAGAACCAGACAAAAACAACAGGTAGTTAGGCCTCCGGTAAAGAAAATGACTCCAAAGAAAAAGAAGGTAAAATAAAATATTGCTCCACTGGATAAACTCTTGAGCGAAATAACTGAAGATGGAAAATTGAAGAACATTAGAAAAATATACAACACACTATCAACAGATGACAAGGAAAGCATAGAGAACAGTGTAATTTTACACTTAGATATTTATAAGAAATTTTTGATGCAAGTTGCTGATGAAATACCAAATGATCTATATAGGAGATTAGAAGCTAGAAGGTTAGCCATCGTTGAGTTGGACAAGAAAATCAAGATTGAAAAATTACTTGCAGTACATCCAGTCAACTCAACTCATGAAATAGATAAACTAATCAGTGAAGCAAACCAGACAATATTCTCCATTGCTCACCGATATGTAGCACTGATGGAAGGTAGAGTAAATGAAGTCTCTAAGGAAACAACAGATGCATGGGATATATTCTTTGTGGAAAAAGAAAAATAGGAAGAATTACTTAGAAAAAAGACTATTAAAGTATATCAAAAGGACAGGGATAAGGGGAAAGGTAAGGTAGGTGGTCCCCCAAGCCTTAAAATAACTGATAATATACCCCCACCTCCTTCGGATACTCCACCGGTAGATACTAGAGACAGTCAACCGGCCACAGAGAGTATGGAGACTCCACTAGAGGATACTAATCCTAAGTCTGAAGTTTTGTATACCTTAAATATAGACACTCAAGAAGTAAATGTTGTGGTTGATAGAGAAACCACTGAGGACAAGAGGACAAATGTGACTACTGAGTCACCGACTGCAAAAGTCAAGATAAGCATAGAAAAACCTACACAGATAGAGCAATAGACATAGGATACCACTGAGAAACTGGTAGATACAACTAAAAAATCATCAAAAGAATTGCCAAAGGAAAGTACAAAGGTACAAACTGAGACTACATCTGAGAAACTAACAGTTGAAAGCTCAGAGAAACCTTCTGAGACACAGATGGAGAAATCAAAACAAGTTGAGACAGAGATAGTGCTACCGGTCAAAACTGAAAAGCCTAAACCTTTGTTTGTAGAAATGTGAACTCAGACTGACCTACCAGAGGTTGAACCAAGCAAGGTGATTACCACCATAGGTAGCATGGCTATTGTGAAGACAATTGGAAAAACATCTGGTACTTCTATGGCAGAATTCAGACCTACAAATGTAACAGAGGTCCTATTTGATTCAATAAAGAAGATCATAGAGTGCAATGTACAAGCCTATAAGGTTATTGATGATACAATTCCCATTCTTAAATTGATAGCACCAAAGTGCATTGTTGATAATAAGGATTCTTTAGGTCAACTAGACACATTTTCTAAGTTCATCACTGACAACATATTGACTATTGATCAAATAAATGAGGACACATTCAAGGAAAGAATGATTAAAGAAAAAGAGAAATTCTTTGAGGAAATTGTGAAGAAGAATAAGGAGAAAATGGGAACATTATTACCAGAACTTGGAGAGATAATTTTTGACTTCAAGAAACTGTATAGAGATTCTTGTAAAACAAATATTTTAACAGAAGATCTAGACAAGGAAATCAGCAAAGCACAAGACAAGATTAACAATATTGTTGACAATCTGATAGGTACATCGGATTCATTTGGAGATAGAGAAGAAGATTGCAGAGAAAGAAGAGAAAATCAAGCAGTTAGAGAAGGACAAAGAAAGGATAAATAAAGGACTTAAAATGTAGACTTGGTCCAAAACTAGATTACCTCATTTCTTTGAGAAAAGAAATTTTTGAGGCTCTCATTCTTGGACTGAAGACAACAGAAGAGCAAATGCACATACTCACCGGTATAGTGTAGAGAAATCAAGAGGCACTAAAAGATATCAAATCATTCAGTAATGGTTTAAATTTGATTTCAACAGATATTTTTCAGATTGTAACCCACCGGTTACCAGAATCCAGGCAGGACTCCACTGACAGCAAATGACAACCTTTCTCATTGATGTCAAAGGGGGAGTAGTAGAGATGAGAAAAATCCAAAGTAGAGATCATCTACTCAGGGGGAGCACGCATCTGGTACAATTTCTGGTATAGTTTTTGCCAAGATTTTTGGACTTCAATTTTTGGATATATTCTTGAATTTTTCTAATGAGTGTTGCCATCAATGCCAAAGGGGGAGATTGTTGGCAAATGCACACTCCAATGAGATATTGTAGGTGATTGAAGGTATTGTCATTGATGGCAACCTTACAATCATGTGATATCAACAGACAGACATCGACACTGACAAACTCTACATCGGCATACAAGACACCGACACCTTGGCCGACAACAGTTTTGTATTAATGTATTTTGTAATTAATTGTAAAATCTTTTGTAAGCCGACATGGCAGATTGTAATATGACTCATATATGTATTAGATCATTGTAGATCACTTTATATATGTTAAGGTATGATGTGAAAGATAGAAGGTAATAGATCTATTATGTGAATTATTGGATAAGGGTTTATGTATGTAGTAGAGCTTAAATCGGTACTGAATCTGGCATAGCAGATGCTAATCTAAAGCAGTACAAGACACTGGATTAGTATAATCCATTTTTGTAAGTCAATGTGACTTCCTTTGTAATTGAGCAGTGAGCTCTAGGCACTTGGCCTTCCTTCATGTGCAGGCCCCTATTGTAGAAATAATATTCTCTTATTGGCCAGTAAGTGAATATTGTGGGTCACAAATCCCACCAAGGTTTTTCCCACACTGGGTTTCCTTGTTAAAACATTGTGTTATGGTGTGTTTTTCATGTTGTGGTTGTTATTCTTATTTGCTGCATTATTTTTGGTTTATCGGTACACAGTTTTAATATGCCTTTTATGTTATAAGTTAAGAAATTATTATTACCGGTTGGATACTGATTCACCCCCCCCTCTCAGTATCTTTGGGAATCCTAATAGAACTGATCTTTGGAATACAATCAAAATTCGCATGACAGAGTCTTTTATGTTTATGATTACTGGTTGCAACCTCCAATCCAGTTCTGTTTATGATTTTGCATTTCCCATTCTTGAATTGTAACTGAAATCCTTTCTCAACTAATTGACCAACACTCAAAAGATTATGCTTTAAACCTTCTACATAATAAATATTGTCAGTATTGTTCTTACCATCTAAAGATATAGTGCCTTTTCCTTTGATTAAACAAGCTTTATCATCTCCAAACCTTACTAGACCTCCATGAATTTCTTGAAAAGATAAGAATTTGCTTTTATCACCAATCATATGATGTGAGCATCCACTATCTATAATTCATTCATCTTTTTCTTCATTTTCTTTTGCCAGTGCCTGCTCTATTGGTTTGACAATAGGTGTCGGTTGATCTTCCTTTATTGCAACAAAATCCCATCCGCTATCTGTTGGATCTTCATCTGAATCATCTATAGCACCTTCATCTGCATAGTAACATGACTAATCTCTGTTTTTCTTGAATCTATATCTCTGATATTCAGGGTTAGGCTTATATGATCTTTTTGCTTCCACCCTTAATATTGCATGTCTATCAGGACATCTAGATTCTATATGACCAACTTTATTATAATTAAAACATTTGAAAGGTGCTTTACCTTCATACTTACTTCCTATTGGACCTTTAGGCATTTCCCTTGCAAATAGTGCTTCAAGTTCTTCATTTTCTCTCCTCATATCTTCAAGTTCTTTTGCATAAAGTTCTTTCCAATCAGTTTTGTCAGATGATGATGATGTTGATGCTTTGAAAGATAAATCAGTCTTTATAGTAGCAACATGACCAAATTCCTCAAGTTCAAATGCTAAAAGTTTTCCAACCAAAGTATCTCTAGAAACTGAAATATTAGGCATTGTTCTCATTTCATTAATAGTAGTCACTTTCATTTTGTAAGCTAGTGGCAAAGCCCTTAAAAATTTAGACACAATTTCATCTTCACTTAAGGATACTCTACAATATTGTAATCCTAAAACAATTTCATTAACTCTTTCCATAAATGCAGAAATTCTTTCATCTTCTTCCATTTTCAAGTTTCCATACCTGACTCGGTAAAATTCCAGTTTTGCAATTTTGACAGTGGTATCTCCTTCATTTAGTGTTTTTAGTTTATCCCAAATAGCTTTAGTAGTAGATCGGTTTGATAATCCCATGATTTTTTGATCTGATAATGCACTCATAAGTGCTTCTCTTGCTTTACAATCATTGTCTGTGTCCTTAGCCAATGTTGGTGGATGAGGTTGATTCGGAATAGGAGCAACATATCCATTCTTTGTAACATCCCATATATCTCTTCCAATGCAGTTCAAATGTGTTTCCATTCTGATCTTCCACATACCATAGTTAGTTCCATCAAGCTTCAGATTGTCCTTCCTAAAAATATTTGTTGCCATTGGATCTCCTCAAGCTGTTAGGCTTCTCCAAAAAGAGAGATTAGCTCTAATACCAATTGTTAGGTCCTGAGAAGGACAACTAAGAGGGGGGGGGTGAATCAGTTGTGAACCAATTGTCAATAATTTATAATCCAAATACAAGTTATTCCAATTTAACCTTAATGTTGGTAAACCAAACTTAAGTGCCGGTAAAACAAATTAATAGTTATAGCAATACTGGTTTAACTTAATGCATAAAACAGAAAGAGAAACAACATCCACAACACATAACACAGATATTTTGATGTGGAAACTCGGTAAGGGAAAAACCACGGTGGGAAACCTTACCCACAATCAGATGATACTACTGCAGATAGTATGTGTATAAAAATGGGGTCTACATATGCATAAAGGCCAACTTCCTAGAGCTGACTACTCAATCACAAAATAGGAGTCACACTGACTACATAATTGGATGGTTAAATCCAATGATAATGTATTGCTCAAAATAGCATCTCCAATGCTGGATGCAGTACTGGTTAAGCTCTGAACATGAGTGTCAAAACACTTTTATAACCTTCCTTCAACCTTCAATAATGTCTATGTGATTCACACAAGGATCTTCTTATTTTCTCTCTTCAATACACACTCATACCATATCCATATCCCCGATCTTCAATAAGGTCTTACAATCATTTATACAAAACCTAAGACCAAATGTATAGGTCGGCTCACTAAAGATATTACAATTAAATCAATTACAAATAATTCTTGATGCGATACAACATGTCAGCTCAATGCATTTACCAATCATTAAACAATCTCAATAACGTGTCATGCTGATCTGGAGTACCGGTCCATAACCTAGACCTATCTGTCGGTAAAGGAAAATATGTCAACTCGATTAAACCAATAAGCAAAACACCAAAACCAAACTTCTAATCCATGTCTTTGACATAATCAAATGATCTCCAAGTTATCATCGATGTCGGTGAACCATATAACCTGCTGGTGAACATATACTGGTGATTGTGCATAAGTCACTAACCATATCGGTGAACACAATGTAAACCTCGAAGAAGATAAGTGTTGACATCAATGATAAAACCAATGCAACACATGACGAAGTCATCCATAATACCAACACGATCATAGTGATTGAAAGGCTTATCTTTGGACTCAAAAGGAGACATAACATCATAGAGGGAATCATGGGAATCAACTATATTGCTAGATCTAGTGGAGGAGCTGATAGGAATGTACCCATGAGAGGAATTATTCACCTTATCTTTCTCATCAACACGAAATTGCATAGTATCAAGGTTGATTAAATTTTGGCAATATG
The DNA here is from genome assembly GCF_030272615.1 of Cryptomeria japonica. Classification (NCBI taxonomy): domain Eukaryota; kingdom Viridiplantae; phylum Streptophyta; class Pinopsida; order Cupressales; family Cupressaceae; genus Cryptomeria; species Cryptomeria japonica. The sequence continues at coordinate 66,530,454 of NC_081406.1, read as the reverse complement.
AGGGTTTAGAAGGCTTAGGGTTCAAAAACTCATCTAGAGCTTCATCTAATTCATCCTTACTAAACTCATAATCAACAAAATTGCATACATCATCAAATGCATGAACTTATTGCAAATAGAAATCTGACATCTTGAAATGAAAATTGCATGAAACTTAAACAAACTATGCAAGGAAAATGAAAGAAACTTATCTCTTTTTTTTCTCTTTTTTTTTAATGTTTTGAAAGAAAATGAAATAAACTAGATCTAGATCTAAGAATGCAATTCAATGCAATGCAAATGAAATTGGATTCACGTAGGGTTCACCAAAGATGTGTAGGGGAAAAAGTGAGACTAAGTATGAAAACCTTAATCCCACTCTCATACACACTCATGGAATACGAAAGTGTTAGGATAACTAGTGAACAACTGAGAGGGGGGGCGAATCAGTTGTTAACAAATTATATTAATCAAACCACTTTATAACCTTTAACTAGAGCACATAAACATTGAGTACCAGAATAGTAGAAACAGATATCGGTAAGCAATAAAACTTAAGAATGAAATAGAGAATTAACACAATGTAACCATACCACATAACACCATGATTTGTATGTGGAAAACCTGGTAAAGGGAAAAACCATGGTGCAAAGCCTACCCACAGTCAGATGATATTTGTGCATAAAGTATGTGATATGATGAGGGGTTTGAACATGTAGGAAGGCACACTGTCTAGAGCATACTACTCATTACAAAAGAGTCTTACTGACTGTAGAGAAGTTATAACCACCTCAAGATAATTGGACAACAATCTAGAATAATGAACTGCCAGAGAGAGAATCTACCATGCTTGATTACAGTCTCGGTTAAGCTCAATACCGAAGGCCTTTTACCTCTTACTTAAACCCAATTCGATCACCTATAATTGACCAAATCTCCTTTGCATATGATATTGCATTCCATGACCACGACAATCAATATTACAATGAGATTTTATATCAATTTATACAAACCCTAAGGCCTAAACCAATTAGATTGGCCACCTAAAAGATATTACAATAAGATCATTACATACATCCATATTATAATGATATACCATGTCAGATTTAGACCAAAACATCAATAACCAATCCATAAATCATCCCGGTAATGTGTAGAGAACACATTAACATGATACCGGTCCATAACCTAGATAGGTGTCGGACCTTATCTAGTTCCACCATGCCAAAGAGATGTCTCCAATTAGTTGAGGCGTGATCAAGGATCACCTTCTACATCCTGAATTCCATCTAGAAGCCACATCTATACCACTTAGCATTTTGTCAAAGAGTCTTAGTGAAAGCTCTGCCAGTTATACCTTAAACCCTTACCGGTAACACAAGATCTTCTACCGGTAACCAAAACCTTTCTATCCCAACTAAAACAGATAGTGTTGACATCAATGACAAAAAATCAATGCAACACATAATCAATTAATCCATATTGCCAACAATCTCCCCCTTTGGCATTGATGGCAACACTAGATGTGAAAAAACATCTAAGTACCAAGAAATGCCAAACAATTCTCCCCTTATGGAAGACAACCAACAATCTCCTAAATATCAATAACTCTCCCCTTGTGAATAATATCTTTGTAAAGTTCTGAATTTATTTTTTCATATCACTATCTCTCCCCCTGTGACATCAATGCCAGAAATCTAACAAAAATATCAAAGTAAGAATATAAGCCTCTGAATCTCAAAGATGACTACTCCCCTGAGTAGTAGCACCACTCATTAGTGTCAGAATGAATAGTGTCTTTGATAATGCATGCCAGATTGATGCCAAACCGCATCAATCAATTTTTTGTCGGAGGGGTAGAAACCCCTAACCTGTCTCTCAAATACTCAAATGATTCCTTAGACATCGGTTTAGTAAATATATCTACAATATTCTCTTTAGTGTTCACATAAACCAATTTGACTTTCTTTTCTTCCACCTTGTCCTTCAGAAAGTTTTATTTTATTGATATGTGTTTAGTCTTAGAGTGAAATACCAGATTCTTAGACATGTCAATTTCTGCAAAGTTATCACAGTTGTTAACTACCGATTCACTATAATTTACCTTGACATCCTTCAACATTTGCTTCATCTACAAGACTTGAGTGCAATTAGTTTTTGTTGCAACATATTCAACTTTTGTAGTAGATAAAGAAATGCATGACTATTTTTTGCTGATCCATGAAACCAATTTCTTTCCAATAAAGAAGGCTCCACTAGAAGTGCTCTTCCTGTCATCAGTATCTCTTGCCCAATTTGAATCTGTATATGCACATATAGTTAAGTTATCATCTATAGAATACCATAAGCCATATTTTGTTGTTCCTTGTAAATACTAGAATATCCTCTTTACTGCACATTCATGATTTTATTTAGGATTACTTTTATATCTTGAAACAATACTTACTACATTCATAATATCTGGTCTAGTCCAAGTTAGATATAATAGGCCACCAATCATAGACTTATACCTTGTCGGATTTACTGGTGTAGATATGTATCTTTGATAGATAATTTCTCACTTGTCACCATAGGAGTACTTACCAGTTTGGAATTATCCATACCAAACTTCTTCAATAATTCCCTTAGATACTTAGTTTGACAGATAAAAATGCCTTTGTCAGTTTGGGTAATCTTCAAACCTAATAAAAATCTCATCTCACCAATCATGGATATTTCAAATTCATTCTTCATATTATTAGAGAATTCCATGCAAAATTTATCTTCACCTCCAAAAATGATATCATCAACAAATACTTCAATAATCAGAATATCATCATCAGTGATCTTATAATATAAATTACTGTCAGCACTTCCTTTAGTAAAACCAAGATTCAAAAGATATTTATCCAGCCTTTCATACCAAGCTCTAGGAGCTTGATTTAATCCATATAAAGCTTTCTTTAACCTCCAAACCATATCTTTATCATCTGTTAGTGAAAATCCATCAAGCTGCTCAAGGTATACCTCTTCCTCAAGTTCACCATTCAAAAATGCACATTTAACATCCATTTGGTAGACCTTATAGTTCTTATAAGCTGCATAGGAAAAAAATAGTCCAACAACTTCAATTCTAGCTACAGGTGCAAATGTCTCACCATAGTCAATTTCTTCCATTTGAGAATATCCTTTACAAACCAATCTAGTCTTGGTTCTTACAACTTGACCATCCTCATTCAGTTTATTCCTAAAAACCAATTTAGTTCCAATAACATTCTTATTTTTAGGTCAGGGAACTAAAGTCCAAGTCTCATTCTTTTCTATTTGATCTAATTCATCTTCCATAGCCTTTAACCAATGTTTATCTTTACAAGCTTCAATAATAGATGTCGGTTCAATTTGAGAAATAAGACATACCTCTTCATTTGCTAGTCTTCTTCTTGTCATAACTCCCTTGTTCCTATCTCCAATGATTTGATATTTAGAATGATTTAACCTTACATACCTCGGTGTCTTCTAAACTTCAGGTTCATTGCTCTGATCATCAGTCATAGTTGAATTTTTTGATTGTGCCAGTGTAACTATCTCAGTGTCTTGTACCGATTGAGGCATTGTCGGTTTGATTATGACCATTTCCATTGTCGGTTCCCTGTCATATGATATAGATTGATTTATGTATTTCTCATCCACTTTCACATTAGCGCTCTCCATAATTTTCTGCAATTTTTTGTTATAATATCTATATGCTTTGAATTGAATTGAATAACAAGAAATATCCCTTCATCACATCGAGGATCAAACTTCCCAATTGAATCATCCCTTTTGATATAACATTTACTTCTAAAAATTGTGAAATATTTAATAGTAGGTCTATGTCCAAACCATAATTCATAAGGGGTCTTACCGGTTTCACCTTTGATGTGAATCCTGTTGAATGTGTAGATAGTTGTACTCACTGTTTCTCTCCAGTAGATGTGAGGCAATTTGGCTTCCATCATCATAGTTCTTGTTGCATCCAAAATGGTTCTATTCTTCCTTTCCACTACTCCATTCTGCTGAGGAGTCTAGGATGCAGATAATTGTCTCTTAATTCCATTTGTCTCATAATAACTGTTAAATTCATGAGAAGTGAACTCATCGCCTTGATCTGATCTCAGACATTTGATTTTCAGTCCAGTTTATATTTCTACCTTTTCTTTAAAGATCTCGAATTTCTCAAAGGCTTTAGACTTCTCCCTAAGAAAAGTCACCCACGTCATTCTAGAATAGTCATCAATTATCAACATGAAATATCTATCACCCTAAAAGCTTCTAGTCCTTGTTGGACCACATAAGTCAATGTGAATCAAATCAAGTACATCATTAGATTTATCATGTATGCTCTTAAAAGAAGTTCTAACTTGCTTTCCCAATTGACATTCCTTACATACCGGATTATGAGGCTTCATAATCTTAGGTATATCTCTAACTACCTTTGTTAAACTGATCTTAACAATATAATAAAAATTAACATGACACAACCTCTTATTCCATAGCCAACTCTCATCATAATGTGCAATCAAACACGTCTTATTACCAGTGTTCAATTGAAAGATATTACCTCCAGTTTGAGTACCGGTTGCAATCTCCAAACCAGTTTTGTTAATGATTTTGCATTTTCTATCTTTAAACTGAAGTTGGAAGCCCTTGTCCACCAATTGACCAACACTTAAAAGATTATGCTTTAAACCTTCTACATAATGGACATTATCAGTATTATGCTTGCCATCCAGAGAAATAATACCTCAACCTTTGATCAAACATGCTTTGTCATCTCCAAATTTGACTTGACTGCCATTGTATTCTTGCAGGGACAAAATTTTTTCTTTTATCTCCAGTCATATGATCTGAGCATCCACTATCAATTACCCATTCATCCTTGTCTTCAACTTTTGCTTCCAGGGACTTTTCTTCATTCATGATAGCTGGTTCCGGTTCATCTTCCTGTAAATCATAGAACAACCATTTCTTTCCATTGTCGGATCCACTAGCAGAGTCTACTGCCAGTTCATCCTCAGAGTCATCACTTACGCCTTCCTCATCTACTATGTAGCATTGTTTGTTTTTCTTGAATCTATATCTGTTCTGATTAGGCTTAAATGATATCTTAACTCTCTTCAAATCTTGCATTCCTTTCAGGACATCTAGATGCAAAATGACCAATCTTATTACATGCAAAACATTTAAAAGGTGCTTTTCCTTCATACTTACTTCCTGTTAGTCCTTTAGGTACTCTTGTAGCAAATAAGGCTTCAAGTTGCTCAAATTATTCATCCTCTTTCCTCATATCTTCCAATTCTTTCCCATATAAGGATTTATTTGCTGGTAGATGATGATGCATGAAAAACAGGTTCATATTTTGCAGCTCCAGAGGGTCCAAATTCTTCAAGCTCAAAAGTAGATAATTTCCCAATTAGAGTGTCTCTATTAACTGAAGTGTTTGCCATTGTTCTCAATTCATTAATTGTAGTTGCCTTCATCTTGTAAGCCGGTGGAAGGGCTCTCAAGACTTTGGAAACTATTTCATCTTCACTTAGAGATCCTCCACAACATTGAATCCCCATGACAATCTCATTTACTCTTTCCATAAATGTAGCAATTCTTTCATTATCTTCCATCTTCAAGTTCTCATATCTTACCTAATAACCATCAAGTTTAGCAATTTTGACAGTGGGATCACCTTCATTCAGAGTTTGCAATTTATCCCACATAACCTTTGCCAATGATTTATCAATCAATCCCATGATTTGCTGATCAGTAAGTTCACACAAGAGGGCTTCTCTAGCTTTACAATCATTTTCAATATTCTTGTCCAGGTCTGCAGGAGCAAGATTTCCAAATGTCAGATCATAAGGTGTATATTCTTTCTCGGTGATCTCCCAAATATCCTTCCCAAGACATCTAAGATGAGTCTTCATTCAAATTTTCTATATCCCATAATTTGTTCCATCAAGCTTAGGGATTTCTCTTCTGAAAATAGTTGCCCATGGATTAGTTGCCATAAGATCTACCTCAAGAGGTTAAGCTTCTGCAAAAGAGGACCAAAGCTCTGATACCAATTGTTAGGATAGCCAGTGAAGAAATGAGAGGGGGGTGGTGAATCAGTTGTTAACATATTATATTAATCAAACCACTTTATAACCTTGAAGAAGAGCACATAAACATTGAATATCGGAATAGTAGAAACAAATACCGGAAAGCAATAAAACTTAAGAATGAAAAAAAGAATTAACAAAATGCAACCATACCACATAACACCATGATTTGTATGTGGAAAACCTGGTAAAGGGAAAAACCATGGTGGGAAGCCTACCCACAGTCAGATGATACTTCTGCAGAAAGTATGTGATACAATGAGGGGCCTGCACATGCAGGAAGGCACACTGCCTAGAGTGTACTGCTTATTACAAAAGAGTCTCATTGACTATAGAGAGGTTATAACCACATTATAATTGGACAAAAATCCAAAATAATAAACTCCCAGAGATAGCGTCAACAATGCTTGATTATAGTCCTAGTTAAGCTCAATATCGAAGGCCTTTGACCTCTTACTTAAACCCAATTCGATCACCTATGATCGACCAAATATCCTTCACATATGATATTTCATTACATGACCACAACATCCAATCTTACAATGAGATATTACATCAATCTATATAAACCCTAAGGCCTAAACCAATTAGGTCGGCCAACTAAAATATATTACAATAATATCATTACATACATCCATATTACAATGATATGCCATGTTGGCTTTAGACCAAAACAACATTAACCAATCCATAAATCATCTCAGTAACATGTAGAGAACACGTTAACATGATACCAGTCAATAACATAGATAGGTACCAAACCTAATCTGGGTCCACCATGCCAAAGCGATGTCTCCAATCAGTTGAGGCACGATCAAGGATCACCTTCTACATCCTGAATTCCATCTAGAAGCCACACCAACACCACTTAGCATTCTATCAAAGATTATCAGTGAAAGATCTGCTGGTTAAACCTTAAACCCTTATCGGTAACACAATATCTTCTACCGGTAACCCAAACCTATCTGCCAGTAACCAACCAAAACAGATAGTGTTGACATCAATAAGAAAACATCAATGCAACACATAATCAATTCATCAGTATTGCCAACAGAAAGAGCCTAGGGAGGTAATACACATTGACTACTTCTTATGAGAAAGAGAGAGCCATGGATTACCTCTTAGGTTTTCTATTCCTTTTCTGTAAATGAGAGAGAAGAATGATGCACAATGGAATCTAACCTAGAAAGCAAGTAAGAAAGCAAATCCTAATATGAGAATGCAGATCAAAGAACAATTGATACACTACTAAAAAGTACATATCAAAAGGCAAAATCAGAGGTGCACCTATGTCTGAAATATTAGCAAAAATGTTTGGGACCAGGGTGCCACGCCATTGTCTCGATTCTGCAATTTTGGAGCTACAATTGATAGGAGGGATTATGTGATCTCCAAAGTGTTGTTCTATCAAGTCTTGCTGACAGAGGGTAGGACCATGGTGCCATGCCACTATCTTGGGTAGGACCAGGGTGCCACGCCCCTATCCTTGATAGATTTCTACAATTCTGAGACTCCTGGGTGGTGTTGATGCCTTTTCCAGATCTGAAACTGCCACCAGATGCCTTTTTCTGCACCTGCAACTGAAAAGGGAAGGTTTGGGGTGGCTATATAGAGTTTTTCCATAGTCAAACCCCTATGTTGGTGATTTCCACCTCCATGAATAGTCAATAAAGTACTAAAAAATGTGTGTGCAAGAACCTTGTGTATATGCAAGATCCTAAGAATGAAAGTAAACAACCTAGAGCAACCCTAAAGAGTAAACCCTAATTTCTTATAATTGACAATGTAAATGCTCTAAATCCACAATGAAAAGTGATCTAAAGCATGAATATGAATCAAAATGAAGCTTATGCAAAGACATGAAAACAACATGAAACTATACCCAACCCCAAGGGAGAGGTACAAGCCAATCATCAGTCGGTGATCTCCTATTATTCTTCTACCTCTTCAAAATCCCCCAATTGATAAAATGATGCTTGATGAATTTTTGATGGATGAATGTTGAATGTTGTTGAATACTTCAAAGATCTACTCTTTCACTGCAAAGAAGGCTCCAATACTTCAAAAAACCCTACTCTTAGATTTTTCGAAGAAGACCCCTTCAAATGAAGAAAGGGAGCTCTTAAGTATGAAACACTAGATCTTAATTTGATGCTTAGTCCAACCTAGGATTTTAATTTCCTGCTAATATTTTGGGGTTACGCATTATTATATCATAGGATTGTGCTCCCAAAATTTTGGGGAAAAAGTCGCAGACCATGTGCATTCCCGCCATGATTCGACCAACTTTTATCCAAATTTCTGGGGCGATTAGATATGATGATATAGAGGGCATATCAAAGTTATAGCTGATTTTGAGATGTTTTGATATGGGAAATCGGGTCTAAATGGTCAAAATAAGACATAATTAGGGTTTATGATTAAATGATTCATTGGAGGAATAAAATGAAAAGGGGCATGCTTAGGGTAAAGGGCCCAACTTTGTAATATGTAAAGTGATGAGACATGACCTTAGATTCAATTAAATTAATTAATTAAATGCTTAAAGGGGAATGAGAAATGCAAGATGCAAAACACACTAAGGCGGGTGCTAACCTAAGTGTGAAATTGTACCACCCTAGCAAGGGTGTACAGTTTACAACAATACACTAATATAAATTATATATCCAATATGATAGCCTTATTATCTCACTTCCCTTAAAATTTAGGCCTATTTTTCCAGGGCAATGACAACCGTTGTCCCTACCCAATGCTTTTTGGTTCAAATTTTAGGAGGATAAAGTGTCAACCATGACCTTTCCAAATCTATACTCAAAGTTGGGATATGATTGTATGCGGGAAAAGTGGGCTGATAAAACTCAATATGTGAAAATATTTCAAAATACTAGTCCACACACACACACAGGACTTCTTGGTGCAAGCTATGGAGTAATAACATATTACTCAGCTTCCCAAGGAGGGTCCCATGGTTCTCTATCTCACAATGTCCCTCAAACCAATGTTTTGCTCTCAGATCACTGAGCAAAATGGTTCAGGGATGGCAAATGTAAGAACAAGGGATGCTCTGATAGATTTTTAGAAAGAAATGTGTTATAAGCTATGTATGATTTTAAAATGCAATAAACTAAATGATAAGAGGACAAGATTAGTATGAATACTATCCTAGCATGATATATTTAGTCTATGATTGAGCTAAAATGATAAAGAAATTATTCTAAACATGCATATTTAGTCTACTTCCTGATTTAAAGAGAGGCTAAATGATGAGCATATATGAAATGAAAGCTTGAATATATTTGAGCATAAGTGTGATGCTACAAATTTGAAGGATCCTTGTTGAAAATGGAGGAATGAGAGCTCTATTTATAGCACAAACAGGGCAATGGATGGTCAAGATTGAAAGGTTTAATCAAGGGTCGAGTTTGAAAGTTGAGGATCCATGTTTGTAATTGGTACCAATGAAATGGTGACAAGTGTCAACATAGGGTTGGGTTGAGAGAAGAGGTTGGAGGCATTAAAGGCCTGAGAAGACCTCATGGTTATCTAGAGGGTAAGGGTCAAGCTTAAGTTAGGTTTACCCAATGGATTAAGACTTAATCCAAGGATAAACCTTTGTGCAAATGATTAAGAGATAATCATGGTCAAAGCATTAAAGGCCTGATGAGACCCTTGGGTTGGATGAAGGTTGAGTCAAAACAAATGTTTTAACCATGTAGGAGGGTTTGAGTTAACCATTAATGGTTATTGGAGACTTTGGGGGATTAAGTGGTTGAAAGTTGAAAGCCTTTAATGGTTATCAAAGACTTTGAGGAATTAAGTGGTTGAAGACTTGAAGCCTTTAATGGTTATCAAAGACTTTGAGGTTTTGAGAAGTGACTTCCCTTTGCTTAGGGATGTGACAAAGTTTGGAGGAGGGGTTAGGTTAATTAGAAGCGATTAGAAGATTCTAGAAGGGATTAGAAAGGGGTTTAGGAAGGCAAGTGGGAGATGTAGGATTTTGCAAGTGGATGGAGGGATAATAGGATTTAATTGAAATAAATGATTTAATTCAATTTGGTTGCAATTAAATAAATTAGATTTATTTAATTTAGGATAACTATTTAATTAAATTTGAATTTAATTAAAAGTGGATAGGGGGATTTAATTGAATAAAATGATTTATTCATTAAATGGGTATAGTGATTTTTATTTAAATAAATTGAGTAATTTACTTAATAAAATAGAAGAATGTGGATAATTTAATTAAATTGGATTTAATTAAATAGAGAAATGAACATAAAATATTCATTTAGGAATATGGTCATTTTTATACGTCTACATTTTGCCCCTCTTTGAAGTGACGTGTGTGCACATGTTATTTCAAAGAAAATGATGTGTTTTTGTGATTTATGATCAAATGCAATTTTTGTGTCGTTCTTATGATTTGCCAGTCGTGCCCCGGATTTGATTTGATGTGTGATGCCCAAGATTCGATATTTGATGGTGATGCCCCCTCGGGAGATGAATCAATAGTTAGAATTTTTTTTTTTTTTTTGATTTAATTTGATGAGTTGCGTATGATGTGTATGATTTTGTGCATGTGAAATGTGTGCAAATTGATTCATCTCCTGATAAGTTATGAATGTTATGGTATAGGGGAGACTGCGACCATATTACAAGTCCATTTGGCTAACCCTAATTGCATTTTCCTCCTATAAAAGGGGAAAAGGGCTTGAATTAGATTCATTTGTGCTTTGTTGACTTTGGAGAAAGAGAATTTGGTCTGTAGAGAAAATGCCTATTCTGTATCATAGACACCGTTTCGAGCACGTTCGGAGGTATCGGAGACCTGCAGCGCGTGGACCACCAGTAAGTCAACGTTTTTGACCCTTTTTTGACTTTTTATTTTGTCGTTTTTAGGCCTTTTTTGATTTTCAAAGTTCAGGTTTAACGTTTTAGCGCGTCTAGGGTCGAGATCAACGTATAAAAAATTTAAAGTAGCGCATCGAGTCGAATTTCAGGGGTCATGTCCAAAATAGATAGGATAGTGCATAGCACTACTACATTAGTGCGTGTAGGTATAATAGTGCATGGCAGCCATCAGGTAGCGCATCGAGTCAACAGGTTAGCGCGTAGGGGTGACCTAGCGCATAGGGGTCGCAAGAGTTCGCATAGGTAAGGGAGTTTAGCGTGTAGGGTTAACCTAGCGCATAGTGCCAAACGGGTAGCACCTAGGAGGTGTAGATTAGCGTGTAGACAGATTCTAGCACATGGGGTGGGTTAGGTAGCACATGGGGGGAGAAAATTAGTGCGTAGAGTCAGTCTAGCGCATAGGACAAATAGATTAGCATGTAGGAAAGACAACCTAGTGCGTGGGATGGTTTTAGCGCATTGGGTATCTGTTTTAGCACATTAGGAAAAATTTTACGAGATGAGCCGATTTGAAAATGTGTTTTGGTTTGTCTGTCATGTTTTTATGCGTTTTGCCCAGCATGAGTGTTGATATAACTTGTTTTGATTTGCAATTTTTCAAGTTATATGTAGATATCAATGTGTTGTGTTTTATCAAAATATGATTTGTGTTGCATGTTCTGTTTCAAGTTCAATGTGTGAAGCCTGAGTTGTGTTACAAGTCGATATGGGTTGGAAACTTGATTTGTGTTACAAGCTGATATGGGTGGGAAACTTGAGTTGTTTTACAAGTTTATGTGATTTTGGAGACTTGAGTTGTGTTACAAGTTTTGATATGGTTTTTGAGAATTTGAGTTATTTTACAAGTTGATATGAAATGATAGGATTTTGAACTTTGATGTAGATGAGAAAATTGTTTCATGTTGTTGATGTAAGTTTGATTGTGATATCTTTGTTTTGATGTGGAAACTAATATTGGATTTGTTTTGTTTGTTGACAGGAGTGATTGGGCATGGTACAATCGAGGGAGAGATTCCCTAGACCATGGACATTGATACCATGGTTGCCATAGGCCGACCTAGACATTATCGAGAGATGTGGATTGACTTCTCTCTTGGATATGCCTCGGTTCACTGTGAACCGAGGGTTACTAACAGCTTTGGCAGAGAGGTGGCACAGTGATACGAACACCTTCCATTTTGCCACTGGAGAGATGACAGTCACACTTGAGGACTGTTACCGGATTCTGCGCATCCCAGTAGTAGGGGCACTACTACCATACGAGCAGTGAGAGGAGGGTGGCACAGAGGCACTGTGCCTCATTTTTCATGATGATACTGTCTGCGGCTATGAGATCCCATGGCAAGAGTTTTTGGACTTGGACTATGCGTAGCTGCCATCCATTCTAGCAGGGTTCATTGGGGGATTCCTTTGTCCTAATCGCAGGTCAAAGGGATTCTCGGTGGGATGGGGGCTAGTTTTGGAGGAGATGGTCACTCAGGGTCGGAGGTTTGCATGGGGGTCAGCTATGTTGGCTCATCTATACAGGAGTCTGCATGAGGTAGTATACCTCGATTACGACAGTTTGTCAGCTGGCGTGACATTATTACAGGTATGGTGCTGGGAGCACATTCCAGCAGCGAGGCCACTAGCAGACAGGGACAGGCCCATAGGTGCAGCATATGCCTACAGATACAGAGGTCTAGTTGTCCAGCGTAAGCTGGGCCAACTAGAGCATTAGAGGAGGGTTTTTGATGACATAGATACGGTCACCTGGCGACCGTATACAGGATGTGAGGTATGGGCTGGAGATGCCCTTTATTTTCATGACCAGATACTTGATTGGGAGGACCCCGTTCGTGATTGAGCAGTTTGTGGTGACCCAAGTTTTGAGGTAGTTCGGGCACCAGCAGGGTATTCCTCAGGGAGCGTGCCTTTATGCACGGCGGTAGCAGGATGTGGCCGATTGGGGGCCAACTATTGATAATGCCGTGGCAGTGGAGGAGTTTGTGGGGTTGGCTGGGCAAATCTGGGACTATGCCCCAGAGATTCAGGATGTGGGCATGACAGATGAGTTTGCTTGATTGTTTGCTACACGGGTGGTGGCCAGGATATCTGATCCTGAGGAGATGAGGCCAGCATTTGACTTAGATGAGGAGGAGGGAGATGGGGGAGATGATGGAGATGATGGGGAGGATGGAGGAGGATGACGAGGGAGAGGAGGTAGAGGGAGGCGGGGAGATAGAGGTGTGGAGAGAGCAGTGAGACAGGGGAGGATAGACAGGGGGAGAGGTGGATTGGCTATCGGAGCTGGTAGAGAGGGGAGAGTGGGGGAGGTGCTAGCTGTAGTGGGTGGTGAGGAGGAGCCTAGTCGACCAGCACAGAGGAGGAGGATAGATGTACTCCCACCTCTAGTACCGAGGACAGGCTGAGTGGGAGGGGTTCCTCTAGCATAGGTACCATTACGAGTTCGAGTGCCAGGTCATATGGAGGATGCTTAGATACAGACCTTGCAGATTACTGTGCAGCAGCTGCAGGCACAAATTTTGACCTATCAGCAGTAGATTTCTCAGTTGACTACTGAGAAAGATACCGAGATAGAGCGGAGGGGGTAAGCAGAGGAGGTGGTGGCGAGTATGCAGAGAGCAGCGGTGGGTGGTCCGATGAGAGACACCCTTAGAGAGTTGGCACTGAGAGCGCAGGAGGTGGAGTATTATAGGTGGCATTATGAGGCTGCAGTACCTAGGGATCAGTGAGTTGAGAGTTTTGCTCAGTCGAGATCTAGTCGATCTCGAGCCACTGGGTCATGATCTGAGAGCCGAGGTGTGATGGGGCCACCGAGACAGGACCCTCCTGGAGATCCAGGGGCGGGTGCATCTGGAGCGAGACCATCTCCGTTAGGGGATAGTCATACTTGAGAGACATGGTCTCCATTGTATTTTTGAGCATTTGTTATTCTTTGTACTGGACACAGTGTTTGGACACATTTTGTAGATTTTGATAATTTTTGAGATATATATATATATATATATAGATATATATACGGCACCATTTTTGATCATGTGATGTGTTGATATGGATGCATTTTATGTGGGTTATTTTATGTGATGATGCAATGCGTAAAGATATGATGCAGGATGTATGCTATTTATATGCTGTGAGATGTATCTTGAAAATGAGATGTATGTTTTAATATGCTGCTAAATGTATTTTGATATGTAAATGATGTTAAAATGATATGCAAACATGCTTAAATGATATGCAATGATGTTAAATGATATGCAAACATTCTTAAATGATATGCAATGGTGTTAAATGATATGTAACTACTTGTAAAATAATATGCAACTAATTGTAAAATGATATGCAACTAATTGTTTTTGGAGCATCCCTCATTCTGTATTTGCCATCCGATAGAACCATATGTTTGCTTTCTTTGTAGATATCATCATTGAGCATTGATTTGTTTAGGATATGCTGAAAATTTATACAAGCATAATGGTATAATTGAACCATAATGACCTGAGAAAAATTTACATGATATTTGATTTTGCAAGATAGCACAAGCGTCAAGGTATAATTGAACCAAGATGACCTGAGTGCACATTGCATAAACAGATAAGATTAAATCATTTGTATGCGTGAAGTGGAATCAGGCCCTCAATGATATTTGAGGTATCACATCTCGAGGCATGTATTCACACAGTACAAGTGATCACCTCCCAGACAGAAGACTAAGAAAATATTGGAAGTTCCCCTTGACCTCTAGCTGTGAAGCATTTAGTGAGACAAGGAAGAGAATCCAAACATTCAAAAAGTTCAAAATGCAAAACTAGCTAAGATTTTATGCTATAGTGCAACATTCAGTACTTCAGAAAATCATCCATCCTTGGTATTTTTGTGATTTTTTTTGTTTTTGTTTGGCTATGAAGCGTAGTTTTTTGGTTTTTGTGGTTTGTTGGATGTCCTGTTTTTGAGTTTTGCATCTAGTCTTGATGTTTTGAATGTTTGCAATATTGAAACGATTTACATGCCCCTAGCTGAGTGTGCCTCTTAATGTGAATATATACAGTGATTCCAAGCCATGGTGGATTAGTGGTAAGAGGATATATATAGACAAATCAGGATAGTGACTACGCTAAGTATGTCCTGAATGGATATTTGCTAAGTGTTGGGTGATGGCCGATAGTGTTTGTATGGATAAAATGGTAGGGATATAGATGGAGGAGCCATTCTTTCACAAGAGTGCCTATTTACCAGGTTTTCACCATTTGTATTTATTGTACTTTGTTTTTGCTTGTTTTTCTCAATTTTTTTTTTTTTGATTTTTTTTGCTTATTTTGGCTTTTTCCGTGCACTAGGCCACTTAAGTGTAGTACCTTTTCAGATGAATGTTGTTAGTTAGTTCATCAAGCACCTCTCCTTCAGAATTTGTTAGCTGATAGGCACCTGATCCATAAACTGATATGATGACATAGGGACCCAACCAGTTAGGTTCAAATTTCCCTTTCTTTTCGCGATCTTGCTGATTTCTTGGATTTTCTTTGAGGACTAGGTCACCAACCTTGAAGTTACGGGGGATGACTTTATGATTGTAGCTCTTGCACATGTGTTGATGATATGCTTTGAGATGAGTGTAAGCATGTTGACATCTTTCATCTAGGAGTTCAAGTTCTTGCAGTCAGTTAACTCGATACTCTTCATCTGGGATTAATCCTTTCAAAGAGACTCTAAGAGATGGGATTTCTACCTCCAGGGGTAAAATGGCCTTTGATCCATATACCAATGAATATGGTGCTGCTCCTGTAGGTGTGCGGATGCTAGTTCTGTATGCCCAAAGTGCTGGATTGAGTTGTACATGCCAATCTTTTCCTGCGTCATTTACTATTTTCTTGAGGATTTTTAGTATCGTTTTGTTAGATGCTTCCACTTGACCATTGCCCTGTGGGTAATATGGTGTAGAAAACCTATGTTGGATTTTGAATTTTTCACATAGTTCCTGTACATCTTGGTTTTTGAAAGGTTGTCCATTATCTGTGACGATTGAACTTGGAATACCATATCTACAAATCAGATAGTTTAGGATAAAAGAGGCAATTTGTTTCCCAATTACTGTGGTCATGGGGACTGCTTCGATCTATTTGGTAAAGTACTCTGTTGTAGTTATAATGAACTTGTGTCCATTTGAAGATGAAGGATGAATTTTGCCAACCAAGTCCAGTCCCCACTGACAAAAGGGCCAGGAAGTTGTTAATGGCTACAATTCTTGTGCTGGTGCATGTATCAGATTACCATGGATCTGGCATTTAGGACATTTCTTAGCAAAATGATATGAATCTTTCTCCATTGTAGGCCAGTAGTATCCCATCCTTAGAAGATTTTTAGCAAGAGTAGTGCCACTTGAATGTGTGCTGCAAATACCTTCGTGAAGCTCGTGTAAAGCAGAATCAAAATCATTATGATCAAGACAACGAAGAAGAGTACCATCGAGACCTCGACGATACAAAGTATTAGCGGTAAGGGTGTAACGGGCAGCTTGTCGGATAAAGTTACGTTTTTGGTTATGGGATTGGTCAATGGGTAAGATATTGTGTTTGAGGTAGTCGTATATTGGTCCATATAACGGAGAATCTGAACCAGTCAAGGCATAGATAACCTGGGATTCAGAATGGTCATAGGCGGGGGAGAACAATTGCTCTACCAGGAACTCATAACGACTCTGTTGCTCTAGAATTTGTAGTAATGAAGCGATAGTAGCCATTGCATCGGCTGCATTGTTGTTCAACCTTGGTATTTGCTTGAAGGTGATGTGTACAAAATACTGTTTGAAGTCATCCACCATTTGCTTGTAGGGTAGTAGCTTGTCATCCTTTGTCTGATAGTCATTGTTGATTTGATGGACAACCAGTTGCGAGTCCCCATAGACTTTTAACTCTGTGATTTTCCATTCTACAGCCATTTTGATGCCTATAACCAGTGCCTCATATTCAGCCACATTATTGGTGCATGGAAACATAAGTCTGTATGATCTTGGTATAGTGTGTCCTTCAGGAGTGATGAACAGAATGCCAACACCCGAACCATGTTGTGTATAGGATCCATCAAAGTACAGGGTCCATTGTTTAGTAGAAAGAGTAAGAACGTCCCTGTCTGGAAATTCAATCTCCATGGTGTGTTTTCTTGGTAGCGGTGCTTCAGCCAACTGATCTGCAATTGCTTGTCCTTTGATGGCTCGTCTTTCTATGTATTGGATGTCAAATTCACTGAGAATCATGACCCATTTAGCCAATTGACCTGTAAGAGCTGCCTTGCTGAGTAGATATTTGAGAGGATCAATTTTTGCAACTAGCTTGACGGTGTGTGCTAGCATATAATGTCAGAACTTCTGAGATGCGAAGACCACTATTAGGCAAGCCTTTTCAATGAATGTATAGTTGAGTTCATAGCCATTCAATGTTCTACTGATGTAATATATGGTGTGTTCCTTTCCTTGTTGATCTTCTTGTGCCAATAATGCCCCCAGTGATATATCTGTTGTTGAAATATATAAAATAAGAGGCTTTCTTGTGACTGGTGGTACCAAAATCGGTGGATTCATCAGGTACTATTTGATTTGGTAAAAAGATTCTGCACACTTGGCCTCCCATTTGAAGGGTACATTTTTGTGTAGTAAATGGTTAAATGGTAGACTTTTATCTGCTAGCTGAGCGATGAATCGCCTGATTGATTGAAGTCATCCTTGGAGAGATCTAAGTTGACTGATATTCTTTGGTGGTGGCATGTCCATGATGGCTTGTACCTTTGCTGGATCTACTTCAATACCTTTAGCTAAGACTATGTAGCCTAGTAACTTGCCTGATGTAACCCCGAAGACACATTTCTTAGGGTTAAGCCTGACTTGGAATTTCTCCAATCGATCAAAGATTTTTGTTAGGATACCAAGATGTTCTGCTCTGGTGAAGGATTTAGCTAGTAAGTCATCCACATAGTCTTCCATAAATGTGTGCATCATGTCATGGAATATTGTGGTCATTGCTCTTTGATAAGTGGCCCTTGCATTCTTTAAGCCAAAAGGCATAACATTCCAATAGTACGTTCCCCAAGGACAGGTGAATGTGGTTTTATCTTGATCTTCTGGGGCTATTTTGATTTGGTTATATCCTGAGAAACCATCCATTAGTGAGAGCATTGCATGGCCTACTGTGAGATCTACAATGATGTCGATACTGGGCAGAGGAAAGTTGTCCTTTGGACAAGCTTTATTGACGTCTCTGAAGTCAGTGCATATTTTGATACTACCATCTGGTTTTGATACAGGAACGATGTTGGAAATCCATTCCACATAGTCAATGGGTCGAATGAATTCGACATCTAATAGTTTCTTTAGTTCAGTTTTGACCATGAGTGCCACCTATGGATTCATCTTGTGTAGCTTTTTCTTGATTGGCTTAACTCTTGTAGAAATGGACAGATGATGCATGATTAAGTGTGGATCCACTCCAGGCATATCAGCATATGACCAAGCAAAGTTAATTTGTTGTTCTTTAAAGAAAATGATGAATGCTGATCATTCTGCCTCTGTCAGAGATTTTGCAAGGTGTAGGTTCCTAACTATTTCTATGGTACCAATGTTGATTGATTAAGTGGGCTCAACCAATATGGGCGATCGCTCATGAAAGTGCTCAGGAAGAGTGTCAATTCTCCCATCGTTAGGTGCCTTAAAAATGTTTTCACCCTCAGATGCGTCCTTTATTTTTACTTTTTTGTGATCTAGAGCTGCCATTGACTGGTTTTCAGCATCGGATCCTTTATTTGGGTCATTTTTGCGACTGAGAGACTTGGCACTCCCTGGTTTGTAGACATCGTTATTTTGTTCACTGGTAGAGCCTGTTTTTGGATTTATGGTACATAAGTAATGGATAATAGATTCATCGTTTGGGAAAATTGGTATATCATCAATTTCAGGTTCATCCCAGTCGATGAGGTCAGGAAAGACAAGTGGTAAGGAATCATTAGGTGGATCAAGTTCGGCTACTGTGAGTGTCAGGACAGAGTTTTCATCATGATTGTTCTTGGTTTTAAAGAAGTTCAGGATTTTGTCGAGGTCTTCGATGGTATTATCCTCTACATATACTTGCTCATAATGTTCTTGTTTGCTTTCCTCGGTGTCATAGATATTTTGCGGTCCAAATTCAAGAGGTCTATCTTCTACGTTATGTTCTTCTTGGGAGATAGATATAGAATCAGTATCACTAGGGATATCTATAGTAGCATTGGAGTAGGTACCCCATTCATATTCATTGGAATCAGTCTCATAGGCATCATCCCAGATTCTATCTATGTTGTAAATAGGTATGTTGTATGGTGAAAACAAATCTTTGATGATGGATACCATTTTGATGGTTTTTGTTGATTCTGTGTCAGATCCATCCTCTACTTTCTAGATTTGTTCATAGACTGTACTTCCTCGGGGAGGAAGAACGGTATTTGGAGATGACATGATTTGTTCTTGAGATATTGGTGTCTGAATATGAGCTACTACTGCAGATAGGGCCTTCTTATGACTTAGAAGCTTTTCCTGATGTAACTTCTGATCTTGACGTTCCCATGCCTTGCGGATTGTTTCTGCTAATTCAAAGAGTGCTTCCTACCAGGATTCTTCTTTGTACTTTGTCTTTACTTTCCATTGAGGTTTGGTAGGTAGGTGTGGTGGCCGTTTCAATAGGAACGTGAGTTTAGAACCCAATCCTGCTTTGTTTCTGCTAGGTTGTGAAGGAAGATCTATAGGTTCAGTGACTCCTTCTTTGCATTTTCCAATAGGTCCTTTACCGCCATATCCCATTTGCTTCATGATTAAGTAGCCTTTTCCATACAGGTGTGTTGGTAGAACAATGTCTAGAGTGGCTGCTCTATGATCATCTTCTTCATCTTTATATAACCAGCTAAGAACATCTTTGTCTTCTGATTCATGTGCGAGAGTGCCTAGTTGGATGAAAGTACCATCAAATTTGGTGATGGGCTGAGTAACTAGATGTGTTGATGTAGTAGGCAATCCATGAGATCTAGGGGATGTTGACAATTTAGCCAAACATAACGGTTCCAAAGAGTACTCTCCCATACCTTGGTCTTTAATTTGCATTTTCTGTTTGAAGTCTCCCCATAAGGAGTTGGATTTTGCTGTGTGTTGATCTGATGTTGAGGATCGCTGCTTTTCTCTATTATTAGGAACCAAACTATCCTGGGCTGCCCCCATTGCATTGCAATGTTGAAATGGATTGTGATCAACAGATATGGATATTTCTTGTCCATCATAAGGAAACTTGACACACTGGTGATACGTAGAAGGTACTGCTTGCATTTCATGTATCTAGGGTCATCCTAACAAAATATTGTAGGTTAGATCTATGTCTAAGACTTGACATAAAGTATCCTTTTGTACTAGTCCTACTTGAATAGGTAATATCACTATGCCTTTAGAGGACCTTTCCTCATCATCATATGCTTTTATGGTAATCTTCTTGCAGGGATCAATAGATTCTTTTGAGAAGCCTAGTGCACGGATAAGCTTTAAAGTACATATATTAAGGCCGGCTCCTCCATCTATTAGGACTCTTTTGACTCGGTGTTTGCAAACAATGACTTCGATATGGAGAGGAGTATTATGTGGATGGATCAAGGAAGCATCATCATGTTCTGAGAAGGTGAGGTTATGAGGTTCAGTCATATGGGTGACCATGGCTTGAAATCTGTCTATATCTAGATTTTGAGGTACATTGGTTTCCAATAGAGCTTGCCTTAATATGTCTTTGTGCCTTGGTGATAGTTTCAATAATTCCAGGATAGTTATCTGAGCTGGAGTCTTGCGTAGTTGGCTAACCAAGTCATATTGGATTTTTGGTGTGGTAATTGTAGGTGTAGTATGTCCTTTCAAGACATATTTTTGAGTTCGGGTTGTGACATTGACTGATTCATGATCATGTCGATCTCGAATGGTGATGACATTTACTTGATGATCTTCAGCTAATATGTGGTTGATGGTGTTGTTGTAGATGTGATTAATATGAGCTCCATGTGTATCATCTGAAGTTGATGCTCCATCTTTGTTGTAATTTGGGAGAGGATTTTTAAAGGCTCTGTGATCACCATTTGTTTTGAGACCATTGACCGTTAAGTCACCTCGATCAATCATGTCCTGCACTATGTGTTTCAATCTCATGCACTCATTTATTCTATGACCCTTATTGCGATGGAAATCACAATAATGTGAATCATTCCACCAAGGTGGTTTGATTGGGGGTTCATAGTTGTTGATTGGAGGTAAAGAAAGAATCTTGTTTGCCAAAAATTCTCTGAATGCAGATTCTAGTGATTGTCCTAGTGGTGTGAAGATATGCTTTTGGAAATTGTTCGTGTTGTTGTGTGGATTGTTGTTAGGTCCTGGATTCATGTTTTTGCTTTGAGTATCATTGGTGTTGTTTGTGTTGAATTGTCCTTGATCAGTGTTTTGTGCATATGTGTTAGCACTGGGAGTAGCATTTTTAGGATGTTTCATGTTTTGAGGATTTCCAGATAATGCAAGCACTGGTTGTTTAGATTTGGGATCATGTGTTTCATTGTTGCCTTCGTTTTTATTTCGAGTCCAAAATTGAGATTTGTCAAGGTTGGTGTTGTTCTGGTTATTGTAGTTTGATGAGTTTGTTCCTTCCTTGTAGAATTTGAGTGTTCCCTTTTTGACACATGCTTCTTCCACTTGAATGCCATTTTCAATCAATTTAGCGAAAGATGTTATGCATTGAAGTTTTAGTCTGTAACTCATCTCGCCATTCAAGTTATCGATGAAGATTTCCATTTTCTCCTTTTCGGGAATATCTCAAGGATATCATGATACCATGCGTCGCCGGCGTTGGAGGAACACCATGAATGTTTCGTTGTTCTTTTGTTTGGTGTTGCAAACATCTAGCATGGTTATGGCATGTTGGATGTTGTAGGAATAGTGGGTTATAAATTTGTTAACCAACTCATCAAATGATCTGACAAGTGGCAAAATTTTGGATAACCATTCCATGGTTTGCCCTCCTAAGCTTCTGGGGAATAACCTCATCAAATAGGTGTCATCATGAGAAAATTCAAGGCTCAGTGTGCAAAATTCCCGAACATGATCTCGAGGATCACTTTTCCCATCATATTTATCAAATTTGGGAACATCTGAGTTTGGAGGAAAAGGCACCATGTTCAAGCTTCTGTCAAATGGATAAGGACAGATTTCATTTAAAGAGTACCGCACTGTTGTCCCTTGTTGCATATCCTGTATTTACCTTTGCAACATTTGCATTTGTTGAGTAAGGGCTGCCAAAGGTATATTGTCTTGTCGAGGAAAAAGTTCTTGCCTTGTATTGGTTCTCAGCTGAAAAGGTGTGGTAAATGGTATATGTTGCTCTAGTGTTTCTAGCTCAGGTATACACATTTCTGGTATGCGTTGTTCTGGAATGTGTTGTTTTGGAATATGTTGCTCAGGTATGTGAGTTTCTTCTTCTCTTTGTTGTTCTTGATATGCATATTGTCGAGATCCGGTTTGAAAAATGTTTGGGTCTAAATCTTTGGGAAGTTTAACGCCTTTGCTTGTAAGCATCAACAGATATTTTTCTTTGTCATTTTCCATGAGTTTTTCAACAAGTTTTTGGAAGGAAGGGTTTTCTTGACATTCCCGAAGAAGTGCTTCAGTAATTTCAGGTTCTTCTACAGGTGGAACTTCAAAACAATTTGACAATCTTCGATTCATGTTGGACTCAGTGTGTGCCTCTCTTTGTTTGTTACTTTGAGAGCGAGTAACAGGCATTTTAGTAGAAACTTTCGATGACAAAGTGGACAAAATCCTCTTCGATGTGTTGCGCGGGGGAGGGTGGTTCTGGTCGAGATGTGTTATACGTGATGCACTCGTCGGGCAAGAATGCTGGATTGATTTTTCCTCCGCGGTTTATGGTTTGATTTAAAAGCAAACTTTTGACAGTATGCTCTTGTCTTAAAGGGTTCCTTGTCAAATTTGCTAGATTTGTTTTGGATATACTTTTTCACGTGATGAAGGAATACCCGATGAGATTTGAAGAGTTGACGATTGATGTATAAAAACTTATTTCTCTTGATGAATTTGGAAAAACTAGGTTGTTGTTTCTTCAACATGATGCTACGATAGATGTTCTTTCTTCTCAGAATAAAGGGATTAGTCATGCATGAGTGATCAATGGTTTCCTTTGATTGGTTTGGATTCAGTTGATTCTTGTTTTTGAAAATTTCAAATCTTACTCTATCAAAGTGAAGGTTTAGATGCCCCTTCATGACAAAGCGTGTCAAATGATATGGATTGAAAGTCTCCTGATCTGGAAACTTGATTTGACAATTTGAGAATTTTAAACAAGTGTTTTGAAATAAAAATCCATAGGATGGTAAAGGATTCTATTGATACTGATGATGAAATTTCTGGATTATGATAGGAGAGACGTCCTCTATTATGTGATTCGTTTAGGATTCTGACAACTTTTGTTTTGACACAAATTGAGCTCAAGAAATAGGTTTAGTGGTTTGTTTTTGTCACTTTGGTTTGATGAAAAATGGTTCTTGATGAAAAAGTCTTCTAAAAATGTTTTTGAAATTTTAAAAATTTTCTCAGTTTTTGCTCTTTGTTTTTTTGGCCTTGGATCACGCGCTAGAACAGAGTCTATATGCACTACTGAAATAACTTGATGCACTAAAAGACTAACCACACGCACTAGGCTGCCCCCAGACACGTGCTAAAGTTTGAATTTTTTGAAAATTGTTGTCTAACTTGTTGAAAAAGTTATGCACTATCCTGTGCCTGCGACGTGCTAACTGTTTGACTTTATGCGTTAATTTTTGGTTTCCACGGACTAAGTTGTTGCTTCCACACGCTAAAGTTTAGAATGGTTAAAAATTATTGTCTAACTGTGGAAAAATCTACGTGCTACCCTGGACTTGTGACGCGCTAACGGTTTAACTTTATGCACTAATTTTTTGTTTCCACGTGCTAAGATGTTGCGTCCACGCGCTAGACTGTTTTGCAGATGCGCTAAAGGAATTTACACTGTTTTGCATTACGATAGAAATGCTACTGTTTTGAACCAACGTACTAACTTGAGGTTTGGATGCGCTAACAGAAGTATTCCACAAGCTAAGAGATTGCTCTGATGCGCTAAACTGCCTTGATGATTTTTCTTTGGTTCGGTTTTTGTCGATTTTGAGATTTTTTGTGAATTTTTCAAGCTTGATGGATGATTTTCTGAGGTAATAAATGCAAGCACGACACAAAAAGTACAACCATTTTTTCTTAATCTAACAAAAAGTGTATGTTCTGCGAGGATGTGTTCAAATCCCCAATGTTTTAACAGGTTTGGATACAAGTAATACACTTCAGAAAGACTCTTTAGTCAAGGGTCATAAATAATATCATAGCCCACTAGTCTCGATACTCCGTCAGCTCAAATAGCCGTGTCACCCCCTAGAGGGTGCCCATTTTTTTGCCTTTTACCAAAAATTAACTCAAAGTGAATCACTTCACAGTTGAGTAGTTATCTTGGGAGATATATGGTGAGTAATCTTGGGGGCGGATTCTTCCCCACCCTTGTACTATGATGTTATAAATGTCTGGTTATTGACTCGGCTCAAAGTTTCTATTTCTATGGTTCGTAATCAGGCTTCCCGTTTGGCCGTCAATGATAAACTCCCTCAGGAGGCTTCCCAACCTTTAGAACAAAGGCTTTACGTATCTCAAGGATACTGGGGGAAGGTTAATCACTGCGCGCAACCGTTGAAAAGGACTTTCGTCACTTTCCACATTTGATTATAGTGGGTTGGAATTCTTGGCATCAAAGTCGTTCCCCACTTAGGTCGTTCCCTTCACACCAGCCATAAATGGCTTTAAGAGTTGATTCCAACTCCTCGGGAAGGCAGACTTGCTAAAGGTTTTATTGCTTGAATTTAAAGAAAGCTGTAAGAGTGGTCGGGATTTTTGGTCACCCAGTTAAGGGGAGAGCATATTCCTTCCACTTTCGAGACAAAGAAATCAATTTGGTTTATTTTATCCTTTCAAATCAGTGATTTGTTAAAATCTATGTGGAGATGTTGCTCCACAAATACATGGTGTTTGTTTTATCCTTTCAAAGCAATGATTGTCTGATCTATGAAAAAGAAATGGTCAACAAAGCAAATTCGATGTTTTGGTCAGCAAAAGAAATCACTAAAAGGGGAAGAGCTTCCCTCTTTAGTTGTAACTGACTCTGGACTTGTGTGATTCTTTTACTTGACAAAAATTTGAAGTGAATCCTTTTATGCACCAAAGGATGGTAAAGTTCGTTTTAAATCCCTTTGTTGCAAAAATGAAAATTGTTGTGTTGTGGTTCGTTTTACAACCCAAAGTAAGGTGAGTTCAATTTTTTTTTTTTTTTTTAACTAGAATTAAAAAGACTTTAAATTTTAACTAACTTGAACAAGCTAATAAAATTTAAACAATTTATAGCTCTAAAAAAAAGTCACTAAGCTCCTCCCCCTGCAATAAAATGTTAGAAATCCTGCAAAATACCACTATAGTAGTTAGAAAAATAGAGGATTTTGTGGACTTCAACAAGTCTAAAATTTCATTCCTGGTTACAATTTTTGTTTCTGTCTTGGATGCGCTACATAACAGACTACATGTGCTATGATGTACACTTGATGCGCTACTCTGTTTGCTGAATGCGCTACTTTGTATGTTGGAAGCACTGTTATGTCTTTTTCTCTCTCTCGCTGAGACCTGCAGGAAAATTGGAAATTTGATGCGCTAACGTTTGAATCGCACGCGCTGGATGATGACCTACAAGTGTTGAACTATGGGATGGATGCGCTATTCTGCTTATTGCATGCGCTACTATGTGTTTCACCCGCGTCGAGACCTACAGGAAAATATTAGTGGAATTTATGCGCTACAGAAAGGTCTTCAC
This sequence comes from Cryptomeria japonica, assembly GCF_030272615.1. Lineage (NCBI taxonomy): Eukaryota > Viridiplantae > Streptophyta > Pinopsida > Cupressales > Cupressaceae > Cryptomeria > Cryptomeria japonica. The sequence continues at coordinate 66,504,485 of NC_081406.1, read as the reverse complement.
ATGCTAAAGTATAGAGCCCATGCGCTAAACAATGACCATTGTAAGTTGGCCTAAAAGTGAAAATACCTTTAGAACCCTATATAATACATGACACCTAATTCATTTCATTATCTCATTCTTACAAGTCAAAAACAATTATTATTCTTCAAGAGAAAATATAATTTTAAGGAGCATCAAGCTACAACAAGGTGTCTTCAAGTATATTTTTCATGATGGATTTTGTGATGATTTATCATGTTATTTCATCAACACGTGGAGGAATTATCATAAGATCATTGCATAATCAATGGAAGGTATACTCAATTCAATTAAAAATTTCCATTAAAGCATTTTATTTTAGATTTATCCTTTTCCCTAAAAGGGTAAGCTTTCTTTCTAATCATCATTGTTGTAGGGTTAAATACAAATTGAGTTTTGACTCTGACAAACCCCTCTACAACCCAACACATTTTTTCTCCTCTTTTGTACATTTGTAGGCTTGGGAATAGGTTTTAGGTTTAGACTAAAGGTATAGGAGCATGATGCTGGTAGAGATAGAAGCAAGTAAAAAAATCATCAAAAAGGGCAGGACACTGACAATTGCCACATCTATCCATTTGGAATATGGCACCAAGCACCATATTCTAGGTATTTCAACCTAAGTTTTGGCTAGATCGTGTCTTGGACACTCTTGAGACTAGCTAAAATCATGTTCATCACCTAGAGAGTTGTCATGACTGCGACACCTAGCTACAATGTCAAGTCAATTTGAGCTCAGATTTTTGTCACAAGTTCCTCTTTGCATCACCTTTCTAGTTCTATACAACTCAATTCATTTTTCATATTTGCATTTTTCTGATTATGTTTTTTATTGTCAATTTTACACCATTTAGCTTATCTCTTTGCATTGCTTCTAATAAAATCAATCAAATCACTCAAGAAGAATAATCAATCGTTGGTCCTAGCTCTCCCAAGGGTTTGTTTTTGGACCTATTGGTTATTATTTAATGTATGTTTATATGAATAGGTTTGATTCCTAGTTTGCATGATTGGACTAGTAAAACTTATTTCCACTACATTACATTTTAGTGAACTCATCATGTCTTACATTTTCATATTTTCTTATTTTCATTTTTAGATTTGGGTTGTATGCATTTAATGGATTCATATTTTCAATCAATTCTGAAATATATTACCTATGCACTCAAATTATATCTCAAAAATGTTTAAAGCATGCTTTTCTCTCCTAATTTTCACATTCACTATCTTGAAAAATTTGGAAATATCTTGGGTTTCTTAAAAGATTCCTTATGTTTAACATTCACTTCCTTAAAATCTCTATAAGAGGTCTTATAATTCACATTTAATTTCTTAAGAGCCTTGATGCATATCTTATGTTTCCCATTCATGTTCTTGAAAGCTTTGGTAAATGTTTTTAAATTGGTTGATATATGGCCTAGTGATTGCTTTGCAAACTATGCAATATGCTTTGGTAGATGTTTCATCTTATACCTTTAAGGTCAATTATAGTTGCTCTCCCTATTTTTTCTCCCCAATGAGGAAATTTTTGTGCAAGAATAAATTATTAACAATTTCTATAAATATTCTCCCTCTTAGGGATAAAGATTTGAAGAATGATGTCGATCCTTCTCCTTTAATGTACCTCCCCCATGAGGACATATTGGTGCAAGAAGAGATTATTAACACTTCTATCATTAATCTCCCTCTTAGGGATAAATATTTGATAAATGATGTTGATCGTTCTCCTTTAATGTACCTCCCCCATGAGGACATATTGGTGCAAGAAGAGATTATTAACACTTATATCATCAATCTTCCTCTTAGGGATAAAGATTTGATAAACGATGTTGATCCTTCTCCTTTAATGTACCTCCCCCATGAGGACATATTGGTGTAAGAGGATGACATCATTGCTACATTTCCTAGTGATACCTTACCTTCTATCCACTTCAATGACCTCCCTTCTAGAGATGAAGCATTTATGATTTATGCTTGTCCTTCTTCCAAAATTTGTCCTACTCATGAGAATACTTTGGTGTTAGGAGATGATCTATCACTATAATTTTTCCAATTCTCTCTCTCCTAAAGATGAGCCTTTAGTAAGCAAGGAGCCTATTTCAACTCTTGCCAATACAATTCATGTTTCCAATCATACAAATGAACATGAGAATCCTATGCCCAAAACACCTTTTGGTGAACCATCTTACACTTTTATAAATAAATTACTCAGAGAAATTAGATGAAACAACAAATGTTACAACAACCTAGTTATCATACAATGTCTCACACATATAATAATCCAAACAATGTGATGGTATGATGAAAGAATAAGTATCTGGTAGATTACTGAGAGGGGGGGGGGGGGTGAATCAGTATATAGAAAAACTGATACAAACTTCCCAAACTCAAACTCAATCACACAAAGTAAACTTATCAATGAAATACCACTGTCAAGATCAATACTCATAAGAATACCGAATGACTATTATAGCAACTTAAAAGTAAACACAATTCAACTTGTAAACATCCAAATGCTTCATTTCTCAATACTTACATTTATCATACTTTATCAGAAATAGTTAAGTAGTTAATCAAATCAACAATAAGATCATAAACACAAAACATTCACCACATGATACAATTATTTATACGTGGAAAACCCAAATAGGTAAAAAACATGGTGAGATAGGACTCACAAGAAAATATTTGAGCTCTTCTGAAGTTCGCCCTGTTAGGAGCCTAGCCTGTTAAAGTTTTTACAAAAGTTTTGTTAAGAACTGATCCTTTTAGGAATCACCCAGTTAAGGGATTGACTACAAATGCCTTGTTAGAAGTGATTACCCTATAAGGAGTAACCTCAGTAGAGGATTTGAGAATCCAATCTAATGGACCACCTTGTTAGAGGATTTAATAAGTAACCAAGCTTGTTAGAGCTTTTCTGATTACAGGATTTTAATTCTGCTATAATTGTCAGAAAACAATAGGAGTTTCTTGATCTGTCTGAATAGCACTACATTTGCTTGATCAGATCCATTTAAGCTTCTATCTACCTTTACTCAAACTGCAAACTCATTCTCCAGTTAGGCAGCCACACACTCAACTGGTTTCTGCCAACTCTTGCCAACACCTAAACAAAAACAACTTCATCGACCTTAAATACAAATCAATTAGGTCGGTAACACAACAAAAATCTAATCCTCTCATCATCGATATTACAAAAAAGTCGTTACAAGCATGACCATTGGATTTCATAGCAATCTCATCACATCAATCAAGAAAACCTCAACTGCTCCTTGATTACCGCTTCATCGAGCTCAATAACTCATCATGCGCTTTGCATTAGATGCAATACACTTTGCTCCTTCCCTAGAAAAATAATCTTGCCAAAATACTTTGAATTTGTCTTCATACAATGACCTTATGTGTCACCATCATTACCACTCAAATCATAAACCAACATAACCAATTCAACAACCTTAATTGGTTAGGGTTTAGCAAAAACAACTAATAGGGTTTACCAGTTACATAACATAGAAATAGTTTAATGTTATACACCAGTTTACTGATTCAACTCACAAACTTACATACCAGTTTACAATATCCTTTACAAATTTCTTCCTACCGGTTTCAAGACAATATAAACATTAACAACAATAACAGCAATATCATTACTGTTTCAATTGACATCAAGGACAACATAATATATCATTAATGCAATCTTCATGCAAATGCCAACAATCTCCCCCTTTGGCATTGATGGCAATACAAATATCAACACCATTGCTTGCTTCTGTGAATGCGAATAGGAATCATGGCTTACATTACCAAGTATTCACATGCTCTCTTTGTCTTTAGTCTATCACTGGTTTTCCTTCACATAATCACATAATTCTTCTCCCCCTTTGACAACAATGCCAAATTGAAAGTAGAACATGTAATATCAAATTTTCACTGTGCATCAACAACATACTACAACTTGATGCTCCCCCTGTGGAATACATCCACTTCTACATCAACCCTTGTAAAAATTGTGCAAGTAATTAAGGGACTGATATAGTCAACCTCATATTCAACTAACTTCATGAAGAGGGACACCCCCTAACTGACTTCTAAGATACTCAAAAGTAGTCTTAGGCAGAGGTTTGGTAAAAACATCTACAAGCTACTCCTTGGTAGAAACATGCTCTAAGATAACATTTTTACTCTGAACTTTTTCCCTCAAGAAATGATACTTCAATTCAATGTGCTTGGTTCGTGCATGCAAAAAAAGTTTCTTAGAAATATTAATGGCACTTGTGTTATCACATAAGATCTTTATAGGTTCTGAGATCTTCATCTTAAAACCTTCCAAAATGTGCCTCATCCAAATATCCTGCATGCAATTCATATAAGTTGCAACATACTCAGCTTCGGCAGTAGATTGTGAAGTACAACTCTTCTTTTTACTACTCCATGAAACAAGCCTTCCTCCAAGAAAAAATGCTCCACCAGTTGTTCTTTTCTGGTCATCAACATTGCCTGCCCAATCAACATCTGTGTATGCCTTCAAATCAAAGTTTCCTCCATATGGATACCATAATCCATAGTCAACAGTACCTTTCAGGTATCTAAAGATTCTCTTGGTTGCTATAAGGTGTGTTTCCTTAGGATTCTTTTGGAATCTAGTAACTATGCAACTACATGGGCAATGTTCGGTCTGCTGTGAACAACATAGTGTAACTTGCCAATCATTGACCTGTATTCCTTCTCATCAACAGACTTAGATTCATCTTCTTTGGATAATTTACAACCTGAAACCATTGGTGTCTCAACTGGTTTACAGTCACTCATGCCAAATGTCTTTGAAACCTCTTTCACATACTTAGACTGTGTAATGAAAATACCATTCTTCATTTGCTATATCTGCAAGCCTATGAAATTTTTTATTTCTCCTAATAAAGACATTTCAAACTCATTTTTCATTTCATCTGCAAAACTGTTGCTCATGACATCATTACCTCCAAATACAATATCATCAACAAATACTTCATTGACTAGTATTTCATCTCCTTCAGACTTGATATATATGTTACTATCATCACTAGTTCTTAGAAAGCCTATCATCATTAGATGTGTATGAATCCTTTCATACCATGCCTTGGGTGTCTACTTTAATCCATATACAACCTTATGCAATCTACATACCATGTCTTTCTCATTAGTAAACGCATAACCATCAAGCTTCTCTATGTATACCTCTTCTTCCAATATCCCATTCAAAAATATAGACTTAACATCCATCTGATATACCTTGAACTTCTTATGGGCTGCAAATATAAGTAAAGTTCTGACACCTTCCAGTCTTGCTACTGGTGCAAAATTTTTTCCATAATCTTCTCCTTCTTCTTGTGCATAACCCTTATAGACTAATCTTTCCTTGTTGTGAACTACAACACAATCTTCATTCAATTTGTTCCTGTATACCCATTTAGTACCTATAACATTGTTATTTACCAGTTGGGGTACTAGGGTCCAAGTGTTGTTCTTCTCAATTTGATCCAATTACTCCTCCATAGCTTTAACCCAATAATCATCACCAAATGCCTCCTTAGTAGTTCTTGGATCAATGGTGGAGATCATGCAAGAGTTCTATCTGATTCTTCTTCTGGTTAGTACTCCAGCATCCTTATCTCCAATAATCTACTCAGGATTGTGATTCAGTCTCACATATCTAGGAGTAGTGTGATCATTATCTTCAGGTTCAACTTCTTCTTTGTCATCATCTTCTTCTGAATTTATCTATTCCAGTTGGACTATTCCCGGTTTCAAATTTCACAGTTTCTGGTTCCAAAAACAAAATGCAAGGATCTTCATCCTTTTTCTCTGAATTGGTTTCTTCTGAGACTTCAGTAAATTTATCCACTCAAACATCAACATTCTCAACAATTCTTTGTGTCCGGTTGTTAAAACATTTGTAGGCCTTACTATTGGTGGAATAGCCAAGAAATATGCCTTCATCACTCTTAGCCTCAAATTTGCTAATGTAATCACCTCTCTTAATAAAACATTTGCTTCCAAATATCTTAAAATAGATAATATCAGGTGATCTTCCATACCAGTATTCATAAGGAGTCTTTTCCCTACCTCTCTTTACCAGAACCTGGTTCATTGTGTAGATAGTTGTGCTGACAGCTTCTCTCTACAACGTTTTCTTTACACCTCCTTGTACCAACATTGTCCTAGCAGCTTCAACAACTGGCCAATTATTTCTTTCTACAATGCCATTCTGTTGTGGTATCCTTGGTGCAGAAAGTTGCTGTTTGATACCATTCTCTTCACAGTACCTAGTGAAATCCTCAGAAGTAAACTGACTTCCTTGATCTATCCTTAGACATTTTATCTTCTTACTACTCTCTTTCTCAGCTAAGGCCCTAAATGCCTTGAACTTATCAAAAGCTTCAGTCTTGTCTTTCAATAATGTGACTCACATCATCCTTGAGAAATCATCAGTGAGAATCATGAAATATCTATCACCTTGAATTATTTTAGTTCTTATGGGTCCACATAGATCTGTATGAACCAAATATAACAAGTGCTCTACTGAAAAGGATTTGCTTTTGAAAGTTGAAGAATTCATCTTTCCCAACTGACATTCTTTGCAAAGAGAATTAATCAGTTTGTCTAACTGAGGCAAACCTCTCACTATCTTGGACTTACTCACTTTAACAATGTTATCAAAGTTTATATGACAAAATATCCTATGCCAAAGCTAGCTATCATCTATTTTTGCAATAAAACAGTTGCTAACTTTAGAATTGAGATGAAACAAGCTACCTTTAGTTTGTTTACCGATTGCAATCAATTCACCTTTGTTGTCAAAGATTTTGCACATGCCATTTTTAAACTCCAGTGGGTATCCTTTATCATTGAGTTGTGTCAAACTCAAAATATTGTGCTTTAGACTCTCAACCCAATAGACATCGTCTGCACTGCTCTTCCCATTAAGAGAAATAACTCCTTTACCTTTAACCATGTAGGGTGAGTAATTGCCAGATCTAACAACACCGCTATCAAATTCCTTCAGGAAAGAAATTTGCTTCGATCACCAGCCATTTGATGTGAACAACCACTATCAATGATCCAAGCATTAGAGTTATCCATCCTGGATACTAATGCCTTCTAGTCTGATATCTCTTCCTTAATAGCTACAAACACAATATCCTCACTAGCATCATCATCAAATTCTTCATCAATGATACCACTATCAATAGCAATAAGACAATCTATCTTGCCTTTACCCTTATACTTCTTGAATTTGTCTCTCTTGTATTCATTTTCACCATTAGGACAATTAGCCACTATGTGACCAATCTTGTTGCATGCAAAACATTTTAAAGGTAGTTTACCTCTATATTTACCAGTGCCTCTGGGCAACCACTTTGCCAGCAATGCTTCAAGCTCCACTAAACTATCTTCATCATTAGCATCTCTGCTGGATCTATATTCATAACCATGACTAGTATATCTACTTCTTCTCACAGATGGCTTAGAAATAGAAGTTCTAAATGTAGACTCAAATTTCTGTATACTACTATTATAACTGTTTAGTTCAAAAGCAGTAAGCTTGCCAATGATGGAGTCAAGAGTTACCTTAGTTTTGTCAATGGACTTCATCTCTTGAATAGCTACAACTTGAATAGCATAGACCAGTAGCAGGGTTCTCAGTACCTTACTGATCATTGTGGCATCTTCCACTTTCCCTCCTGCACTCTTAATTTCACTGACTATCTCTTTTATCCTTTGACCATGCTACTAGATATTCTCACATTCAGACATCCTCATGTCATCAAATTTTCCTCTTAGACTCTCTTTAGCAATCTTAACATATTCATCACCGCTATAAATCTCTTCAAGTTTTTTCCATACTTCATATGCAGTTTCAAGACCATGAATATCCATATATTCAACATCAAACATGGAACTGATAATAGATTCCAGTGCTTGATGATTTTCTTGTTGTTCTTTCTTTTTATCATCAGTCAGAGTTCCAGTAGGTGCAATATACCTAGTTTCTACAAGATCCCAATACTAACTTCCTAGACTCTTGATGTAAATATTCACTATGTCGCTTCATATCCTATAGTTATCTTTGTTGAACTTCAAACCTTTCTTCTTCATCATGATCTAGCAGATCTTTTCCTCAAGCTATTATTCTTAGATCTTAGAGGACCTGAGATTCTCTGATACCAATTGATGGTATGATGAAAGAATAAGTATCAGGTAGATTACTGAGAGGGGGGGGTGAATCAGTATATAGAAAAATTGATACAAACTTCCCAAACTCAAACTCAATCACACAAAGTAAACTTATCAATGAAATACCACTGTCAAGATCAATACTCATAATAATACCAGTTGAATGTTATATAAACTTAACAGTAAATAGCATTCAACTTGTAAACATCCAAATGCTTCATTTCTCAACACTTCTGGTTATCATACTTTATCAGAAATAGTTAAGTAGTTAATCAAATCAACAATAAGATCATAACCACAAAACATTCACCACGTGACACAAGTATTTATACATGGAAAGCCCAAATAGGTAAAAACAATGGTAAGATGGGACTCACAAGAAAATATTTGAACTCTTTTGAAGTTCTCCCTATTAGGAGCCTATCCTATTAAAGCTTTTACAAAAGTCCTATTAATAATTGATCCTATTAGGAATCACTCGGTTAAGGGATTGACTATAAATTCCTTGTTAGAAGAAAATACCCTATAAGGAGTAACCTCAGTAGAGGATTGGAGAATCCAATCTAATGGACCACCTTGTTAGAGGATTTAATAAGTAACCAAGCTTGTTAGAGCTTACTCGGTTAGGGGATTTCAATTCTGCTGTAATTGTCAGAAAACAACAGGAGTTTCTTGATCTATTTGAATAGAACTACATTTGCTTGATCAGATCCATTTAAGCTTCTATTTTCCTTTACCCAAATTGCAGACTCATTCTCCGGTTAGGCAGCCACACACTCAACTAATTTCTGCCAACTCTTGCCAACACCTATACAAAAACAACTTCATCGACCTTAAATATAAATCAGTTAGGTCGGTAACACAACAAAAATCTAATCCTCTCATCATCGAGATTACAAACAAGTTGGTACAAGCATGATTGTTGGATTTCATAGAAATCTTATCACAACAATCAAGAAAATCTCAACTGCTCCTTGATTGCTGCTTCATTGAGCTCAGTAACTCATCATGCACTTTGCATTAGATGCAATACACTTTTCTCCTTCCCTAGACAAATAATCGTGCCAAAACACTTTGAACTTGTCTTCATACAACGACCTTATGTGTCACCATCATTACCACTCAAATCATAAACCAAAATAACCAATTCAACAATCTTAATCTGTTAGGGTTTAGCAAAAACAACTGACATGGTTTACCGGTTACATAACATAGAAAGGGTTTAACCTTATACACCAGTTTACTGATTCAACTCACAAACTTACATACCAGTTTACAATATCGTTTACAAATTTCTTCCTACTGGTTTCAAGACAATATCAACATTAACAACAATATCAGCAATATCATTACCGGTTCAATTGACATCAATGACAACATAACATATCATTAATGCAATCTTCATGCAAATGCCAACACAATGTTCTTCCTAATTCTTCCCCCCCTCATCTTTTACAACATCTTAGTAGGGAGCCTAATCTTGTTGAACAACTTCATGCTACTTTAGCTAAGATTTGATTCAAATTTCATCTTCATATGATGGGTTGATCCAAGAAGCCTTACAAAAGGTAGTTTCCCCTCCTTCCATTAGACCAAATGATATTGTGTTCTTACAAGATGAATTTTCTTCTTTAGAGATTGAAAATCAAAATGATCCCCTCATGATCACACCTTGCATACATGAACATAAGATAAGATGCCCCTTAATTGACAATGGTTCAAGCCTTAATGTTTATAGCATAATTAAATTATTAGATATGATTAATTAGGATTATCCATCATTCAACCTAATTCTCTCTATGCCTATGGCTTTGACAATGTTGGTATATTGTCATTTGGTATAGTCTATAAGGTGGGAAAAATTAGGGTTCCACCACCTTAATGGGTAAAGCCACTAATTTCTATGGGATCACCTTACATTAAGGAAATGGAATTGAACTTGATTGATCCAATCTTAAGAGGACTGAATTCAGATCAAATTAATTCTTCCCTTGTTAGAGTTGAAATTGAATTGTAATGAGGATTGATTTGTAATGCTAGATCTAGGTCAAACAATGAGAAATTGGCATAAAAAATAACAATAGAATGTTCTAAATGTCCAACAAAACCTATATTTTAGGAGGGAAATGGATCAAAACCTATGACAAAAGATCTAGGATAAATGGTCAAGACTAAGGGGATTAGGCCACCTTGGTCCTCTAAATATCAACGACGAATAGATTGGATGTTTTTCAGATCAAGATGACACATTGAATCCACTATCAGAAGGTCATCGGGTTTTTCTTAGTACCGAGGGGATTCAGCCACCCTGGTCCTCCCTTCTTTGCACCTTCAAAATTTGAGTCTGATTGTCATCGTTTACATTGATTGATTCCTCACTTGCAACTTCTAATTCAATTCCCTACATGCAAAAAGAAGGAAATATTCTTGATTGATGAGAGTTTTCCTTAGGTCAAACTCTAGTTTAGTAATAAACCTTGAATTGAATTGTTTATTGAGATGTAATTGAAATAGAATGCTTTCCTTTTGATGGAAAGGCTAGATCTGATCTGAGAATGCTTGAACTTGATACCTTGATGAATTATGCTTGAATCCTCATGCAAAGGTCTACAATCTCTTCAAGAAGGTTGATCATGGATACTTGAACTTGAATTCTTGATCTTGACTTCACCTTCTCCTTCTAGGCTTGATGAATACTTGAATGCTTGCTTACATAAACTTGAATTGATTTTTCTTTAGCATAATTGAGAGTTCAAACTTATGATTTCCTATCTCATTTGTAGTTACCAAATGGGAGGGTAGGCTTCCTTTTATACCTAATTGTGCATCAAATGTTTGAATTTTTAGAGCAGGCTAAAACAAAGACAAATTTACCACCCACATTAGGTGACCATTGTGAGGCCCTATTTTGGGTCTTGATTGGGAGGACTAGGGCATCCTGGTCTTGTAAATAAGGACTCAAAATGGGATAGTGGCAGAATCAGGAGTTGAATATGCAGATTTCAAGATAGTATGAGAAGGTTCTAGGAAAACACTAAGTATCAAAGGCCGAAATGCTAAGGCGAGGGCTCAACAAGGATGAAATTATATAATGCTACATTTTGCCCCCACTTTAGTGAGAGTATGAACCTATGTCCATATTCATGGTAAAGTACACACTCACATTGAATTTTTTTACCAAGATACCAAAGAGATGAGACACACCAAGCACCTAGGGACTTTGGATCTTATCAATCTAATATCGAGATAAAAGGAGAAATACATGAAGAGGATAGAAAAGCATGATTGTACTTGACCTAGTAAGGCTTGTGCTTACTATGAGTCATGTAGGTTTGAAAATTTTGAAAAAGATTACAAAGTAAGAGGTTGATTTTTGAAAGTAAATTGAAGATTGAATTGAAGTGATGATAAAATGGTAGTTGTAGCATGTACCAAACATGTCAAGGTGTGTGAACAGAGTGTACAACAAGTCTCATGGTGTGTACACACAGTGTAACATTTAGTGGAGTGTATGTCCCCATGTTAAAGTGATTGTACATGCTTTATTGAGAGCAAAAACTTTAAGGTAGTATACATGCATCTAAAAGACAAGAATGTTTCCACAATGAGATGTCCCCAAGAAAGGACAAATCAAAGGTCAATGATCATAAAAAATATAGGAAAAATCACACAAGGGATCCACTGTCTAAGGTCAGTATGCACTTTTGATAAATAATTTATATCAAGAATAATTGAATTGAATTGACCTCATCCCCCAAAGGTAGTGGAACTATGAACATTGTGAAGTAAGAGCACATAATATGAACAAACAAAGGTCTTTTTGAGTCAACATGGAAGAGACCAAAAAGAGATCTCAACACTTTACATCATCTCTAAGTACACAACACAAAGGCACATTTACAAATACTAGAACATGTACGACATAACATTAATACGAAATATAAAAGAATTGAGATACAAATAGAGGAATGTGACAACAGGGTAAGTGCACCGAGATGGTGAGCAAAAAAATGAACACCATCTTAAAAAAACCAAAAAATGAACATAATGTGTATGAGTTATTTGAAAAAAAAAAATAACGTGCACAAATTATTGTCGGGAAAATCCAAACCGTAACCCGTACGCATTATTAATTTTATTAGTAACCCATACACATTACTATTAATAATATTATTAATGCATTCGCAGTGTTTTACTTTTATTAACCCATAAGCATTTTTCTGATCTTATAATTTTTTTGGAAAAATGTCTAGGACCATTCTACCCATGACCTCCACCAAAAATTGATGATGGTGAGTTTATAGTGCCCAAATTATGATCGCAATTTTATTCCTATAAGCCAAAACAAAATGCCAAGTTGTCAAAGAGGATTGTTTACAATTTATTTATCCATTTTTATTGTTCTCTATTTTGAATTTCGCTATAGTTTTCTAGTTTGTGATTAATTTTATTCTATTTTGTAAATTTGATATCAGATGCTCAACAAAACAAACCCCCTTAGAAAAATATGCCTTGTAATCCTCCTAATCCTCTGATAAATCCTTCCCAAATCACATTAGAGGATTTACTAGGTTGACTAGAAAAAAATAGGTTAACCATTTCCAACCTAGTGGCTAGATTGAAAGCATCAGAATATCAACACCATGCAAACCTTGCCCAAGCCCTAGAAAAAATGGTGGATATTGTTGACAAAGTTTAAAAACAAGTCATTGAATGGGATGCATATAGAAACTAATGTCACAACTTTTATGCACAAGGTCTCTCATATGATGCTACAAAAAATAAAGAAATAAGCAAAGAACAAATATGTACTCTTTTCACCGATCCCCGAACCCAGGAGACCCTACCTCTTAATTCAAAGAGGTTTCCATGTGGCCATGAAAACACAATTTTGGGATAGGTGGTGGATGCTCTTTGATCTCCTTGCAATAACTTTGAGGTGCCTTTATATTTTTTGAGAAAACTATACTACAAGTTCATCCTGAATGAGATCCCTAATTATTTTGATATGAGGGAATTCTAGGGTACAAGTAGAGGCTCTGCCCAAGATAGACCAGGGGCTCGATGGGTACAGAACTCCTAGAGTCGATTTCCACTAGTTGTGAAACCCTTGGTGCATGTGAAAATACCTGTAGGAGTCTATGGAGATGGAGACTCTTCAAGAAGATGCCACACTAATTGATACCATCATCCAGTATGGGACACAATTATCACATCCTCTTGGCCCAGATGATGGTGTAGGAGCACACAATGGTGCAACAACTATACTACCTACTTCTAGCATGTCTGGGGATCACTAGTGCATCACCTACTACAAGGTAGATATTATTACACATGTAGTTGGTTCGAGCTACCATGAGTGCACACGTTGTGGGGCTAGTTGTGAGGTTGTGTACCAAATGTCATGGCTCTCACAGATGACCTAATGTAGCAAGTCTTTGCTAGTCAGGTATGTTGATATAATGTTTTATTTATTAAATATTTTAAATTTTTGAATGTAAATATATTTTTAATTATAGTTCAAATTAAAATAATGTAAACATTATGCATTTTAGGATGTAGCAAATTTTGGTATGTCATCCACCGCACCTACCACAACTCTTGCACTTGTATCTTCATCAAAGGTAAAAAAATTACAATTCATGTCAAAATAGAATAAGACCTTGAACTCAAGTTAATGTTTTATAATGTATATTAAATTTCTAATTTATCTTTGTGTGGGGTTTGATAGATCTTGACTATAGACCAACTTTCATAGGTTTATGATGCCACCGTTATGACCATTTCATTTGGCCTAGAGAGCTATATGGTATTCTTCTTTGCACACTTCTTGTTTATAGTTTGTATAATTAAATATACATCTCATTCAAATTTTGACTAGTTAACTTTATGATAGCATTATATGTTTGTGTATATTAGTTATGTTACTATTTTAAATAAGGTATGTCACATGTGGCTGAGATTTTTTTCCTTTGCAAAGATCATTCTTGAGGATGCCTAATCGGAAAAAGGTAATTGAGCATAATTTTAATCAAGATATAATAGTTTTAAGAGCTTACATGAGTTATTGTAGCATGATTTAGATTTTATTTTTTCAAATTATTTTGATTATACACTTTCATTTATATTGATCGAGTCTAACATATTTTGTCTTGTACATGTACAACGACGACTAGGATTGTTTACAATAATGATGAATGCACCTGATCATGCATTGGAAGAAGATCTATGCAAGATGTTTTTTTTATTAAATTTTCTCACTTTCATTATTATCTACACATGTACATTCATTATATTACAATCTTATCATTTGACATATAGGGAACATCATACCTATTTCATCAGTGATAACCCCTCCCAAGACAAAAAGAGAACCATCAGAGCCTATGGTACACATTTATTCTATATTATAAATATTTGTTTAAATAGAAGTGTGTGTGTGTGTGTGTGTGTGTGTGTGCGCGCGCGCGTGCGATATGAGCATACCATGGATCCTCTACCTCACCGATTTGGTAGGACTCTTAATTGTCAAAGGGGATCATCATTTGCAAAATGAATCTAAAAAAAAAAATACCACAACATGAGGTAATCAACAATTAAATTGTAGAGAAATTATAGTACAATATAGTTATTTTGATGTTAATGTGACAATTGTAAATTATTATTGATATAAGTAATCTAACTTATTGTTTGAATTATTGTTCAGTAGGCATCTATAGAGCCACGTAGTACTTCAAAGAGGCTTGATTTTGATGATCCACCACAACTATAGGATTTGTTAGATTTATATACTATTAGTTGTGGCCATTGTATATCAATTTTGAGAGAGTATATGCCATAGTTTTGTAAAACCTGTATTCATTTGGCACATATGTCATTTTTGTACATTTTATTAAGTTGGCACATATACCATTTTTGTACATTTTGTTGAGTTGGCACATATGCCACATTTTTGTAAAACTTTTATTCTATATTTGGATATATATAAAAGGTGATATTCATTCTAATTTGTTTGTTGTGTGTATACCTCATACTTTGAACAATTTATTAACATATTAAGAATTGTTAAGTTATGAACAATGTATATTCATTTGAATAAGAATGGTTATTGTATGCAAGTAAAATTCATCTTAAAAACAAGTATTCAATTACAATCAAAGGGAAATCATGAATCCCTATCTAATCAAAGAATTCTAATAAACAGACAATAAAATAATGCAATATCAAACAAATAGGAATTAAAATCATTCAATAAAACTCCCTATTCCAAGATCACATATAGCTTCCATTGCTCTTATCTTCTCTGTGGTATGATGGCTCTCAGATATTGCACTGGTAACCTGCAAGTGACACAAAGATTCGAAGTTCATGATTATTGAAAATGGAGATTCAATGCTCAATTTATAGATTTTTTGAGAAGATTGATTGAAAGGTGGAACAGATTGATCAAGAGGTGGAACTCAGGTGAGCTCAAATGAAAATTGATAGTTGAACTGCTGATTTAGAGGTGAAACAAAATAGATTGAATAGATTAATTGAGTCAACTGATTGAGAAAAAGCTAACTGAAGGAAGGAAAAGGATGATTGGAGGAAATAAAGAGGATGACAAAGAAAGCTTAATTTAGAAAAATCTAATTGAAAGATGGAAATAGAGATTGGAGAGATAAATGATTTAATTAATTAATTTAGCATGTGCTTGCATTTAGACTTAGATTTTCAATTTAATCTTTGCATGATATTTATTCAAATAATTGAATTTATTTAATTCAATTTATTATTTGAATATATTTAGAACTTGACTTTGATTTTCAATTTGGTTTTGAAATCTTGCACATGTAACCGAATTTGGAAGAAATTAGAAGAAATAAGAAATTAAATGAAATTAGAATTTGGGGATTTGGAAATAGAAGAATTAATTAGCTAATTAAATAATTTAAAGAAACTTTTTAATTATGTAGAAATGGAATTTAATTAAATAATAAAGATTATTTAAATTAAATGATTAAATTATAATTAATTAAATAATAAATATTTAATTAATATTTAAAAAAGAGTTAATGATTAGATGATGATAGGATTGAGATAGAAATTGAGAATTAATTTATTTAAATAATAAAGATTATTTAAATTGGGGAATTAATCATAATTAACTAAATAATAAATATTTAATTAATATTTAGAAAATGATTAAAATGATTAAATGATGAAAGAATAAGAAATAGAACAATTAGTAAGATTATGAGGAAATATGAAATTAGAAGAATATGATTAATTAACTTAATTAAATAATTAAAGAATTATTTAACTAACTAGAGGAATAATTAGTACATGATCAAAGAGACATTTTTTAGGTGTCTACATTTGCCTGTCTTTGAGACAAAGTTGAAACAACCTTGTTTCAAAAAAAAACAAAAAATTCTGCCGTAGTATGCCTTGGTACTATTGTATAGTGTAGACATGCCCCCTTAGAAAAGGTGGTCAGAAAATTCAAAAAATGAGACCATGTTTTCGATACTAGTGTAATGAGGAAGCGTGTGAAGTTTCATGCAATTCCAAGATTGTTTGAGTAGGCTATAAGGTATTTGAAGCTGGCGGGGACCATGGGTGTCGAGGTGTCAAAAAACCCTAATTTTAAGTTATAAATAGATATTTTAGGTTTTCATTTGCTCATCTTGGTTTTCTTTGTAATTTGTGTGCTTTCTTTCGAGTTTTTTGATCATCATGGCTAGTTATAGAGCTCGATTGCACCTGTCTGACCGAGTACGTTCATATCAGAGACCTCCTGAGACTGGCGGCATGGTATTTATCCAAAATTTTCTTGATATTTTTGCCTTTTTATGCTATTTTCCAAAAAAATTCAGTGATCATTTTTTCCTTTTCTTCACACATTAGCATATCATTTTTCATGCATTCGCATTAAATGTACCACAAACGCTTTAACTATTACACAATCACCTTAACTGTTACGCATTAGTGTAGAATGTGCTGCATTCATGCATATCATTATGCATAAGTGTTTATTGTTACGCATGCGCTCATATCATTACGCATTAGCTCTTAATGTCATGCAAAAGCTATAAGTATACTGCATTAGTAATAACTATCACGCATTCGTGGTATGTGTAATTTTTGTCATGCATTTGAATTTTTTTTTGTTTTTCAAGATCCGATCTCTAATATTTTCAACATATTCTTGTTGTAGGAGAATGTTGGAGTGTTATACTGTCGACAAAGCAGATCCAGTGGACTTGATCTTCATGCTAACTTACTTGATGGGGAGATTGAGTGTATCTGCCAGCTCGGTTTATATCATGTATTACACTTACCAGAGGTTACGACCAACAGGGCCATGATTATAGCTTTGATAGAGTGGTGGCATTCTAAGACTTGTTCATTCCATCTTCTGACTGGGGAGGCATCAATTACTTTAGAGGATGTATGGCGTATACTCCGTATTTCGATTCATGGTGAGAGAGTTGTGTATGACCATGATGATAGCATTGTTGGATTGTGTACACTTTTCGAGTGTGAGATACAGGACTTACATATCAGTGGCCGATATGACATCCCTTGGGCCCGGTTAGATTATGAGGACATGACTATTGTACTATGCGGTATTGTCGGTGAATTGTTGATACCTGACAGATGAGGTCATGGATTTCCAATTGTATGGGGAAGAGTGCTCCATGATATGATTGTTCATCGACAAGTGTATGCGTGGGGTCCATGTCTACTGGCCATGTTGTATTATCAGATGCATGGGATTGTATATCTTGGATATTGGTCTATCAGTTGTGGTGTGACACTGCTCCAGACTTGGGCATGAGAGCATATTTCTATTTTGAGGCCTGTTATTCATGTTGATTTGCAGCCTGGTGAGCCGTATGCTTTTAGGTAGACAATAGGCATCAGACACAGGGGTTCAGGTAACACCTTGTATTGGAGACATCAGTTGGACATACTGCAGCATTTTATTTGGAGACCATACTTAGATTGTCCCAGTTGGGTGGATGATGCAGTGCACTTGCCTTTCTACCGATAGCAGAGATATCTGATCAGTAGGACTTTCGAGACCCAGTAGATTATTGAGATGTATCTTCTAGGGAAGGTACTGAGACAGTTTGGTGAGGTACAGGTGACACCAGTGGTTATCACTTCCTTTGCTCGTGTATCTTGAAAGGCATATGATTGGGGTGTTTGTAGTCAGCCACATGTTGCTTCTGCTGAGTTTGATGCTCTTCAGCCATTACTCTAGGGTTGGGGTAGAGGTGCAATGGATCTAGGGACGATGCCAGAGTATGGTGCATGGTTTGCCAGACAGAGGTCGGTGCCATTGACTGATCTTGTTGTTCCAATTATAGCACAACAGATTCGCCATCCCAGATAGCGCTTGAGGATAGATGTAGGGGAGAGAGTCAGAGGAGGAGAGGAGGGTGGAGCTGAGGGAGGAGGCAAGGGAGATGAGGGTGTAGAGGTAGAGGATGTAGACATTGGAGGAGACACCAAGTCTATCAGCAGTGGGGATAGCGATGATTCTTCAAAGTCATCTAGCAGCAAGGATGGAGATGATGATGATGATGATGATGATGATGATGATGATGATATGCCGGAGTTGGAGGATGTGCCTGCTGTAGAGGGTGGGAGAGGATAGGTGGGTGATGAGGATGATCCACAGATTCATAGAGTGCGGATCCAGAGTTTGGAGGATGAGGTCGCTAGATGAGATGTTGAGCGGGAGGCCTACCATGCAAATTATGGTGCACTTGAGGCTGAGAGGGATGATCTCTAGAGGGAGAGAGATGAGGTAGTCCAAAGAGGTTAGATTACCATGGATGCATTTGATAAGCTTTTTAGATCAGGTATAGATGCTTGTAACCAGGCAGATAGGTATTTCACTACTGCATAGGAGGCTATTTACTATCGGCAGGCTTATGAGAGAGCTATCCCCGAGGACCAAAGAGAGCCTAGTTTTAGTGCCTTTATGGGGAGGAGATTGAGTAGATCTACTTCTCGACGGAATAGCAATGGTGGTGTTATGGGACCACCTTGACATCCTGGGGCATGATCTAGTGGACAGGATCCACCTATTGACAGAGGCAGTGTTGGTTGAGACATTTTTTGATCATGTTATCTGAGCCTTCAGGCCTGTTTATTATATTCATACACATTATCATTTTTGAGTTATATATATATGATATGCAATTTTGACAGTGATCTATTTATGTTTTGTTTTCCATGTATGCTTATATGATGCTATGAGTTTTATGATGCATATATGATGCTATGAGTTTTATGATGCATATCTATTTGATTCTATATGATTATGAAATGCAATGGTAGTTATGTATGTATCAATGATGCTAATGAATGTAATGGTAGTTATATGAATGCATATTAACTAATATTTATGAATGCAATGGTACCTATATGAATGTAATGGAATCTCTTTTGAATGTTTAATGAAATATATATGGATGTTTTTGTTTTTGTATGATAATTCCAAAACAAATTTTTGACTCGGATACACCGTGAAGAAATGTTAGTAAGATGATAGAGAGAAGAGATCGATGATAGAAAGAATGTTAGAAAGAATGTGATTTAGAGAGAAGACAAGAAATCAACAAAATATCAATAAGCATATGAGATGAGAATGAAATTGAAAGAATCACGAACCCATGTCACCTATTTTATTGTGCAATATATATTCATCACTGAGCCTTATTATTGAACAATGAAGCTTAGCACATCAGGGTATAAGGAACCAAGATGTAAAGATATCTCATTGTAGAAACAAACACGTAGCAGACAAGGAGTGAACCCTCCATTATGGGAATTACACTAGGGGTTGAGGTATGTGTGGCATCCAATAGCTGAATGCTCCTATCACAGATACCCACTAGAGCAATTTCCCTAGAATTTTATCGGTTCACACCACAAACAACAAACAAAGAAAAAGATAATGCACATCATAGCTCCTCTAGTCACTTGAGTAGCATAGGAACATAATCTATTGCCAAATGATAAAAGATAAAGACTGACCTAGACAAAATTCAGCAGCTATACTGACCTTATGCTTTTGTTCTCAGTTGCTTGATGTGATTGTTGTAAATGTCCGATCTCAGAAAGTTGTGGACCCCGTTTAAGACTGACCTGTTTGATTTCGAGTGTATCCTCTTCTATTTAAGACAAGATAATGATCACTTGATATGGATATGATACGATTGATAAGATAGGTTGATCAATTGATTGTAGATGTTTGACAGGATAGTCATATCCTTTGTTAACTTCGTGTGAAGTGTTTGCTGGATATCTGCTAGGGTATTTGTTTCTCGTGAGACATTTTATTGCAAGTTTTTTTTTGATTGTTTTGTGAATTTTAGTTCTTTTCCAAGAGCTTTTTTGATGTTTTTGGATTATGTGGATCAATATTTGAATGTTTTTGGCTGATTTTCTTAGGACATTTTGTAGATGTTTTTGGTTTTGGAAGGATTGTTTTGTAGATATTTTTGGTTGATTTTTTTCAGGACATTATATGGATGTTTTTGGATTTTATGGTTTTCACTGTTTTTGGATTTTAAGTTTTGCATTGTTTTTGGATTTTGAGTTTTTCATTGTTTTTGGATTTTTTCAGGACTTTATCTGATTTTTAGGATTTTTCAGGACTTTATATGATTTTTTAGGATTTTTTCAGGACTTTATATGATTTTTAGAATTTTTTCAGGACTTTATATGATTTTTTTTCAGTTATGCCCCCATTGTGTAGATCTGTATGACATGATGATCTGCAGAATGCATGTGGAGACAAATGAATTTTGGACATGACCTATGTTAATGCAATATGCATGATGAAGATGCTTTTCCTATTCAAACAAGGTCGACTGTGTTTGTTTTAGCATTTGTAATACACCAATTGAAATGGAGGTGCAAAATATTTCATAGAGAAGCAGCAATCGATCCCTAAGGCCCTTTGGAACATTCAACTCAACACACTTAGTGACTAGGATTTACAAATGGAGACGTGAAAAACTTCTCCATTGGTTCTCAAAACTTTGATCTTCTTTTGCCCATGTGTGTGTAGATGAGTTAAATCCTTCTCTTGTGTTCACTAAAGATCCTTAGCATCCTATATGACTAGCTACATGGAGTATCCTAGCTTCAAAAGCATCTTGAATAGAGCCTCACTGCCAGCAAGCCTTGAGAGCTCTGATGAGGTTATAGACTATAATTTCTCAAATATTGCTCCATTGCCAATAGGTGTTCATAGCCTTGATGGAGTTACTCACATGTTCCCATAGTAAAGCTTTTTTGTCGCACTTTGTATGCGTGATATATCAGTTATATATCATTTATCTTTTGCCTTAAGATGAATTTGGCATTGTCTTTGTCTTTTCTTTTTTCTTGCCTTGACTTGTAAGTAATGAAACCTACTTGGGTGTGACAATTACAGTGGCACAAAATTTTAGATTTTTCACTAGTCATATGATCAACTAGGTGTCTAGAATGAATTAGAGATCTTCTTAATATGATTTGAGATATAGCAATTGATAGATTTTGGTTTGACAAGTCTCAAATAGTGAAATCACTACCCAACCATAAGTAAAGCGTCATCACAAGGTAATGTTGAAAATGAATGACCTTAGGATCTCAAAGACTTCATGTCTGAATATCTAAGAAAGGAGATGACCCTTGCTTCTCTTGAATGCAAACAAATGATAAACTTGAACAGTTGCCTTGTTTTATTGATGTTTCTATATGAAAATGAAGAAACTTTGAGAATGTGATGCATTCTAAAAAGAAACTATATGTAATGCAATGCTTTGAATAATATGATATGCAATGCAGAAAATAAAACCCAAACTAACCCATCCCTTAGGTATAATATCATTTAAGGTGCATGTTGTTCATAGGGTCAGAGAGTGGATCTCCCTCCATGGTAGCCAAATTATATGCTCCATTGCCTATAACCCTTGTTATGATGAAAGGACCTAGCTAGTTAGGTTTGAATTTCCCTGGATTTTCTCTTTCTGCTAGGTTCCTTTGATTCTTTTTAAGAACTAGATCTCCCACTTCAAAAATTCATGGGTGGACCTGTTTATTATAACTCCGTCTCAATCTATTTTGATATCCTTGTAGATGATTGAATGTTGTCTTTTTTCATCAAGCGTTTCTAGTTCTTGTAACCTTGTTACCTGGTAGTCTTCCTTTGTTATGATGTTCTGTAAGGAGACTCTTAGAGACGGTATTTCTATTTCAATGGGGAGTATTTCTTCTATACCATAGACCAAGGAATATGGTATTGCTCCTGTAGGTGTGTGTACTCCTATTCTGTAAGCCCAAAGAGCGATATTTAACTAGATATGCCAGTCCCGTCCTATGTCAGTGACAACTTTCTTAAGAATTTTCAATATTGTTTTATTTGTTGCCTCTGCTTGTCCATTGCTTTGTGGATAATATGGCGTGGCAAATCTCTATTGTATGTGAAATTTTTCACACCTCTTTCACTTCCTGGTTTTTAAATGGACATCCATTATCTGTAACGAAGCACAGTGGAATCCCATATCTACATATAATGTAGTTGAGCATGAATTTTGCTATCTATTTTCCAGTAGTGTATGTAAGAGGAATTGCCTCAAACCATTTGGTAAAGTACTCAGTGGCCGTTAAGATGAACTTGTGCCCATTGGAAGAAGTAGTGTTGATTTTACCCACTAGATCTAATCCCCATTGTGAAAATGGCCATGGTGACGTAATGGGTTGAAGATCTTGTGTTGGTGCATGAATGAGATCCCCATGCATTTGGCATTGCTTACATTTCTATACATACTTATAAGCATCCTTTTCCATAGTTGGCCAGTAGTAACATGTTCTCAACAATTTCTTTGACAATGGTGGACCACTTTGGTGAGCCCCACAAATTCCATCATGGCCTTCCTTGAAAGCAAGTTGCGCTTCATTCTCATCAAGACATCGGAGAAGAGTTCCATCGAAGCCCTTCTTGTACAAAGTATTAGCTATAATGGTGTATCTAGATGCTTGACAAATAAAGGTCTTCTTTTGATTTCTAGATAAATCCGATGACATGTACTGAGTATGTAAATATGTATATTTCATTGTACCAAGGTGATTTTGGACCCACAATTGCTCATACATATTCTGATAGGGGAGTCTCATATGCTGGTAGCATCAACTGTTCTATGATGAACTCAAACTGAGTTTTCTTAGCAGGCATATTCAAAAGAGATCCTATGGTAGCCATTGCATCTGTTGCCTTGTTTTGTATCCTTGGGATCTGTTCAAAGGTAATATTTATGAAGTGCTCCTTGTAATATTCTACCAACTTCTTATAAGGCACGAGTTTGTCATCCTATGTGTTGTAATCATCATTGAACTGGTTTACAATCAATTGTGAATCACCATAGACCTATAATTCTTGTATTATCCACTGTATAGTTGTACAAAGCCCTATGACGAGAGCTTCATATTCAACTATATTGTTTGTGCATTGGAAATTGATCCTAAATGACTTAGGTATAGCATCCCCTTAAGGGGTGACAAAAAGAATCCCTCTCCAGATCCATGACTTGTATATGACCCATCAAAATATAATTTCCACATTATAGATGCAGTTAATGTAAACATAGATTTGTTTGGAAAGTTTATCAGCAATGGGTGATTGTCTTGTAAAGGAGCCTCTATTGATTGATCTGCTATATTTTTTCCTTTGATGGCTTTTTTGTCTATCTATTGTATATCAAACTTGCTCAGGATCATAACCCACTTAGCTAATCATCTGGTCAATGTTGCTCTGCTCAATAGGTACTTGAGTGGGTCAAAGTGTGCAATGACTTGTACCTTATGACTCAGCATGTAATGTTTGAGCTTTTGGGATGCAAAGATTACTACTAAGCATGATCGCTCTATAGGGGTATAATTAAGCTCATAGCCGATCAAAGTCCTACTTATATAATAAATGGCTATTTCTTTTCCTTTTTCATCATGTTGTGCCAACAGAGCTCTAAGAGCTGGGTTTGTTGCTGATATGTATAACAATAGAGGTTTTCTTAGATTAGGGGATATTAACACTAGTGTGTTTAAAAGATAATCTTTTAGAGCTTGGAAAGCTTCTTGGCATTGTTCTATCCATTTAAAAGTAACTTCTTTCCTGAGTAAATGCTAGAATGGGTGACACTTATCTGCCAACTACGCTATGAATCTCCTTATGGATTACAGTCTTCCTTGTAACCCTATTAGTTGTTTAAGTGTTGATGGAGGTTGCATATCAATGACTGCCTTGACCTTGGTAGGGTCTATTTCAATTCCTCTATTTGACACTATAAACCGTAATAGTTTACCTGTTCTTACGTCAAACACACACTTCTTGGGTTTAGTCTAACATTATACTGCTCCAATCGATCAAATATATGTGCAAGGACCGTAAGGTGACCTTCCCTTGTCTGTGATTTAGCCAATATGTCATTCACATAATCTTCCATTATGTTGTGGATCATGTCATAAAACAACGTTGTCATGGCTCTTTGGTATGCTGCTCCAGCATTTTTGAGACCAAATGGTATTACCTTCCAACAGTATGTTCCCCATGGGCATGTAAAAGTCATTTTATGTTGATCTTCTGGTGCAATTTTAATCTGGTTGTATCCTGAAAAACCATCCTTTAAGGATATCATTTCATTTCTAGCTGTTAGGTCAACTATCATATCGATATTGGGTAGCGGGAAGTCATCCTTAGGACAAGCTTTATTTAGATCCCGAAAATCCGTACAAATTCGTATTCCTCTTATGGGCTTAGTCATAGGTACTACGTTGGATATCCATTCCGCATAGTCAATAGGTCTAATGAAACCTACATCCAACAACTTTTGTAATTCTATTTTAACCAGTAATGCAATACTTGGATGCATTTTTCTCAATTTTTTCTTGTAAGGTTTGACTCCCGATATCAAAGGTAAGTGATGCAACACTAATTCAGGGTCTAATCTTGGCATATCTACATAGGAACAAGCAAAATTGATAGGTCGTTGCTTGAAAAAATGAATGAATCTATCTTTTTCTTCTTTTCTTAATAATTTTGCCAGATGGATGTTATGTACAATCTCCCCTTCTGCTATGTTTACTTCTTCTGTTTCTTCTATAAGAAATGCTGAACTTTCTCTTTCAATAGGAAGGTTACCTAACGCGTTCTTGCCATTATGGGTGTTTTGATCTTTATCTTCTGTTGTAAAGGTACTTTCTTCTCCAAAGTATGTTGTTCTATCCAAGTCTACAACAAACCTTGCTTTGTGATCACCTTGTGGAGACCCCTCTCTGACTCCGAGAAATTCTGCAATTGCTTCATCATTTTCAAACCAATCCAGCATTGGTTTTCCTTCTTGCCCCCAATCAATCAAGTGTGAATGTACAAGGGGTAAATCATTACTCTCTTCCATAGTAGACTTTGATAACATGAAGACTTGATTGTTTGAATGACTTTGTGTATTTTCATCTTGTATAGGCTTTATTTGATACCTTAATATGACACTTGCTAGTGGGCTAGAATCATGGAGTGATAAGAACTTGTAGTCATAAGAGTCTGTCTCAGTTTCAATTTATGTTTCATCATGTGAGCTATCATCACTTATTTGTTCTTGTTCCTACCACTGATTTCGTTGTAGATTGACTGGTCTTCTTTGGACAATAGTTACCCTTCTTAACCCTAGTATAAACCTTTGCAATCTTTCTTCATCTGATTTGTTAGGTTGAGCGTGAGTCATTTCTCATGGCAAAAGTAGTGACAATAACTATGGATCAGATTCATTTGGTGGTGGTAAACCTACATCTGTTGCAACATTAGCTTGTACTGTTGTGTCAACAACTGCATCATTTTGTGATTCAGTGCTAGGTTCTTGCAGGAGTTGTCTCATATCTTCCCCATATGATTCTGTGCTAGGTGATGTGGGTACTTGATTACTTGTTTGAGATGAATATGGAAGTACCTGCATAGAAAAATCCCTTTGTGGTATGTTGTCTGACGGTTTCATTGGTCAATTTAATATATCAAGGGTATGATGTCTTTCCTTTGTGATATGTGGTACATGCTTATACCCCAATCCTTGATTTCATAGATTATCATCAAGAACAATAGGCTCTAGTCTTCCTTGTTTCTGTAACCCTAGGCTTGTGGTACCATCATATACATGTCTCTGAAGCATTTTGAATCCATTACCATACTAATTTGTGGGTATTTTGGGTATCGTCATGTGATCTTCTTCTCTATATATCCAATGATTAACATCTTCATTCAGGGATTCTTCTTGTAAGTCACCCCATCTAATGAAAGAGCATGAGTCTGTGTATTTGACAATTTCTTTTCCTTTGTCTTGTTTTTGTACTGTATTTTGAGGTTTCCCAAAAGAATTAGGAGATAGAGACAACTGTTTCCCACTTAAATTATTTGCAATAGAATACTCTCCACAACCCATATCTTGTATTTGTAAGGTTGATGTTGAAGGCATATCCTTTTTTGTTTATGTGATTGTTAATGCCTTCAATTGTGTAGTGAGAGAAGCTGCTTGATTAATAGGTACCTGATTATCCACACTTTCTTTCAAGTAATTGCAGTTTTGGAAGGAATTTGGATCACCCTTTATGGTGATTTCAATACCATTATATGGTAATTTGACACACTCATGAAATGTGGATGGTACTACTTGCATGGTGTGGATCCATGGGTGGCCCAATAACATGTTATATCCCAGTTCTTTGTCCAAGACTTGAAAAGTGACCTTTGTTGTTATAGGTCCCACTTGTATGGGTAATGTTACAATTCCTTTTGATGGAAGTTCTTCATCATCTTATGCCTTGATATTTATCCTCTTGGATGAATCAATGTGAAGTTTAGAATATCCTAGTGCCTTAACCAGTTTTAAAGTACAAATGTTGAGACTAACTCTTTCATCTATGAGTACTCTTCTGATTCTTCTCTTATGAATGTAAGCTTCTAGATGTAGTGGGTCATTATGAAGCAGTCTATCACTAAAAATATCCTATTTTGTGAATGCAATACATGTGCCTTGTATCAAATTTCCTACCATAGATTGGAAGGCATTTTCATCTATATCTCTGTCCACTACCGAATATTGAAGTGCTTTGTCCAGTATAGCTCTATGAGTGGGTGAAATATGCAAAAGTTCAAATAATGATATATGTGCCAGAGTTTTCTTAAGTTGCTCAACAACATTATAGGTCCCTACTGCTGGTGGTTGATTTTGTGGTACTCCTTGTAAAGTTACCTTTGATTTGTGAGTAACTACTGCACAATCTCTGTCTCTGGGAGTTATGGTGATCATAGCCACTATATCATATGACTTACAAGTTTTGTCGGTATCATATGCTCTGTTATCAAGATTTATGTTAAAATCCCTCTTCATAGTCTTTATGTGTATGTTTGACATCCATGATGTGTTCTATGAGTCCATCTTCAAACCAACTTGAATGAAATGGTTGATCATGCCCCCAGTCTCTAAGACAAGATTTCTATCATCATCGTATTTTGGTGCCTCTGATATAATGTAGATTTGTTTATCATATGTGTGTGTCTAGATATTACTCATCTTGATCAAGTGTTTCTTGTGAATCCTTGTTTACTATATCTCCTGACATAATGGCATGAATAGTGTAGTCATATGAGACCTTTGTGTAGTTAGTTGTATTGTCTTGAGTACCTGATGTGGTAGCTTTCCCTATGTCATGCTTAACAAATGGATCCTTAAAAATTATATGATTTGTGTTTGTTGAGGTTTTATTGGTATCGATTGTGATGTCCCCTTGGTCTATCATATCTTGGACCAAGTTTTTCAATTTGTAGCAACTTTTTGTTTTGTGACCTTTAGTCCAATGATAATCATAGAAATCATTATCATTCCACCATGTGGGTTTGAAATGACCTGGTTCATATACTCTTATTTTTGGTAAAGTGATCATGTTTATTTTTATTAACTTTTTGAGTGCTGACTCAATAGGTTCTCCTAGAGGAGTGTAATTTCTTCTTGGAGCATTTACCCTGGGGTACCTTGTGTTCATGTTTTGTGTAGCGTTTACATTTATGGAGATCGTGTTACTCCCTATATGTGGATTAGATGACTGACTTGTTCCCATAGATAAAATTGGTTGAGTTATGTTTATCATTCTAGCATCTACAATACCATCATTGGTCACATTTTTGTTTTTTGACCAAAACTTGGACTTGTTATTGTTGTTGGTGTTGCCATACTTAATAAGACCTTGTTCCACTACTCCCTTCTCACATTTTTAAGCTTTTTCTATGATTTGTTTGAATGTGGTTAAACATTGCATTTGTATCGGATATTTAATCTTGGGAATCAAGTTTTCTGTGAACATATCCACTTGCTCTGTTTCTGGGATAACTGTCTTACACCTCCTATAAAGAGCCCTCCATCATTGTATGAAGGATGCAAATGTTTCATTCTCATATTGTTTAGCGACACACAAGTCCATCAAAGTAACTGGGGTTTCAATATTATGCAAGAAGTTTGCAATAAATTGTTTAGCTAATTCTCCCCATGATGTGATGGTTGGTGGTAAATGTGAAAACCACTCTAAAGTTGGACCCCCTAGACTTTTAGGAAATAGTCTCATTAAGCAAGTATGTTCTATGGCAACCTCTATACATGCCATAAAAAACTCTTTGATATGATCTCTAGGGTCACCCTTCCCTCGATATCTGTCAAATTTGGGTATTTCAAAATGTTGTGGGAAAGGCGGCATGTATAATGTGTGATCGAATGGATAAGGACGTAAGCCCTGCATTGTGTAGCTCTTTTTATCGTTATCGGTCTGCATGGTTATCATTTGTTGTTGCAGATTCAGTAATTGTTGCGTTAGAATATTTGTTTGTGTCAAAGGTACACCTTGCATTTGTGTGTGTCCTACAAAAGGATTAGTGGTTGCATAACTAGGAGTTTGTTGGAAGGTACTACGATTATAACATTGTGTGTTGTGCATTCCACTAGGTACTATGAAATAAGTGAGATGCGAACCCATGTTTGGTTGAGTTGTACTTGTTGTATTGGCAAGACCTAGATTTGCATTTTGATGACTACATGTTGATCCTATAGAATAGGAAACTAGAGGTTGGGTTGCACTTGTTGCTTGTGTTTGAATAGGTGTTGAGACACTTGATATTATCGGTATGTTTTGTGTTGGTATACTAACATTGATCGCCAAAGATGACACACTTGTTTGAAAGTTTGCATTCGTGTCGACATTTGTTTGGATGGGTACATTTTGAGGAAAACTGGAGGTCGTTGCTTGTATTTGTGTTATGGGTGGTGTTTGACTGTTATCTTGACCTAAAGTTTTTCCCAATGGTAAGATCTTTGTGACATCAAAATATTCAGGTAGTTTCACCCCATTTTGTAATAACAACGATAGATATTTGTCCCTATCACTATTTATAATTGCATCTAAGATCATAGGGACATGTGGATCTTATTGAGCTGAGTCAATTTCTTCTTTTGTTAAATGTTGTTGTAATTCGTTTAGGGTAGACATTGTCTGAGAACCTGATTGTTGACCAGTTGATATGTCCATATTCCTGTTGGCATATGTGCAAAGTGTTATGACATGATGATATTATATGTTGTCATTGATGTCAATATGCTGAAGTATGAACTGGTATATTGAAGTAGGCAAACTGGCAAGAGAACCAGTATGATGATGTGAACTAGTATATGTGAAAAAATGAAGCAGTATGTTTGTTCAAGTGAACCGATATGTTGGAATGTGAACTGGTATATGGAAAGTTTTTTATCAGGGTTTCATTTGGTATGACTACCGGTTGGTAGTCTCAGCTTCAGGGTTTCTGGTTGATGCATTCCAAGTCTGTATGATTCGACCGATGACATTCTGTGATGAGTTAGCATTGCAATGAAGATCAGATCATGTTACCATGTCAGCCTTGTGCACGTGAAGGATTTCCTTAAGGATCTTGCATGAAGAAGATTGATTCTATCTACCTCGAGAATGTGTGAAGTCTCAGTAAATGGTGGAGAGCACGTGATGGGTTATCAGCTTCCAGAAGAGGCAAAGAACAAATGATGGAGAACATCTTGAGATATGTTCAAGACTATTTTATTCAATGCAATGTGTTTGAACAGTCAGGATTGGACCGACTGTATTGATAACCTAAATGTTTAGGGTTTAGGGTTTATGCTATCGACCTATCTGTTTCCTATAAGGTTGATGATGATTTGCATTGTGAAGTTGTTGGCAAATGTTATGTGTGTATCCAAGTGAAAAGATACTTGATTCTTTCCAGACCGGAGAAGTGTGTTGATACCTATAGAGTGTGATTGCAGAAGCAAAGGAACTAAAGTGGATCTGCCTTGGCATTGAGTGTTATCAGATCAGTGTATTACCTATTGACTTCTAACCATTTTAGTAGTTGGAAAATCCCTTAACCAGGTAGCTTTAATAGGCTTTCTGTAAATCCTTTAATAGGGTGACTCAAACTCATTGAGTTCTTCAAATCCTCTTGCGAGGTAACCTTTAGCAGGGTTCTAACCTTTAATCGAGTATTTAGCCATCCCTTAACTGGGTGATCCCTAGTAGGATCAGTTCCTAATAGAACCTATTGTAAAGTCCTTAACTAGATTAGGCTCCTAACAGAGCAGACTTCAGAAGAGTTCAAGAACAACTTGTGGGTATTCATCCCCACCATGGTTTTTCCCAGTTGGGTTTCCACGTGAAAAATAAGTGTGTTATGTGTGATGCTTTCATGTGATGTCTTAGTATTTTCTGTCAAGTGGTAAAGCATGCTGATCCAGTGGTCTTTATATTTCTGATGATGTATTACTTGTTTAAGCATATGGGTGAAGTGGAAATTAGTTATTAGGCTTTGTGAAGATCTAAGTGTTACCAGTTTATGTGTTTCATAGTCTCACTGTGTTTTATCGGTAGTGCCCTGATTTAGATTGGTGATCCTGTTTACCAGTTAATGCAATCTTTGCAGTCAAAGTGGTTTTAGGAAGTTTTTGTCTATACTGATTCACCACCCCCTCTCATTATCTATTGAGTACTTACTGTTCATCATTATTCATCAATTCCAAGTTGGGTTTACAGACTAGGCATTGTTTGGGTCCATTATACCTTTTGCCTTTTGTGACCTTGTGATGGGAATTTAAGACTACTATATGAGTGTGGTTTTATGCGAGACGACGACTAATGCTAGACTATAGATGTAAGTATAAGGTATGCAAAACTAGACTAGACTCTCTATTGAGTATTTTGACGCGAGACTTGTTGAGTATTTCTGGATTTCTCTAATTCAAGTTTTTCCATGTGTTCTCTTAGACGTTCCACAAGAATTTCTCTGTCAATCCTATGGGAAATTTTATACTCAATATTAATCTTGTACTTGAATCCTATATATTGAGGTGCATTTCTCCTTGAGTCCCAAGCTAAGTTAGCTAGACCATCAATGATTTCTCACTAACCACCATTTGGCACTAGATTAGGTTGCTTGAAGGGGAGAAAACCATCACTTGGGAGACCCATTACAACACATGCTATGACTCTACAATTGGCAATGGACTAAGATAGACGCCTATGAATTCTAGATGAAGACATATATGAGGATGATAATGCAGACTCACAATTAGGACTATGAAATGACTATGGATGATAATGAAAACGTGAATGAGGACTATGCAAAGACTTTAGGACAATAATGAGGACGTAAGTGGGGACTATGCAAGGAATTAGGATGATAATGAGGATGTAAGTGGGGACTATGCAAGGACTTAGGATGATAATGAGGATGTAAGTGGGGACTATGCAAGGA
This sequence comes from Cryptomeria japonica, assembly GCF_030272615.1. NCBI lineage: Eukaryota > Viridiplantae > Streptophyta > Pinopsida > Cupressales > Cupressaceae > Cryptomeria > Cryptomeria japonica. The sequence goes on along the minus strand of NC_081406.1, from coordinate 66,472,393 downwards.
ATTAGGACGATAATTAGGATGTAAGTGGGGACTATGCAAGGACTTCCTAGGGTCACAAGTATGTAAAACTTTGAGTTTTTGTTTTCAAAATGGACCTTGTTTTTAGTAACTCCATGTGTGGGACAAGTTTTATAGTTTTCCAAATCTGAGAACAATTGCTTGGAGGTAGGTATAGCTAATTGACTCAATTTTCACACAATCTCAGAAAATTTAGAGATATGTAGGATAGGGCTTGAAATAGCCCAAAGGATTGACTCAATACTGGTCCAACACAATGATACATAAAAAAGCACAGAATACAATCTTAGGCTAGAAAGTGGACACCATTCAATGAGGCCTCCATAGTAAAATACTGAAACAAGATGAATAGATAGAGAGTCTGGCAGCACTGGCTCCACTCCACAGCACACACTTCTCGGGCATGCCAGTCTCTCTTACCCCGATGATCCGAATATCTTATCACCAAGGAATTTCTATCTCATAATGTCTGGTACATGAGAGGTATCTACGGGGTACGATCCACACTCCTAAAATCACTGAATGTTGGATTTTGGGCTACTAAATTGGTTCGTAGTATAAGGTTTCAAGGGGTCCTGATGCAATGACGGATTGTCAAAGAAAGCCACTTAAGACTTTAGTTGAGCTTATCGGTGTAGGGAAGGCCACCACACACATTGAATTCACTCAACGCTCTAGCCGCCTGACCAATATATTTATATAGCGGCTCAAAAAATCCACTTGAGAGTATGCTAGGAGAGATGATATCCCCAACGCATCCCGATTTGAAGTACCTCCGTGGGGTGATGGAATCCTTAGTCAAAGATACCCCTCACTACATGGAATAAAATAAAATTGGATGTCGTTGTCACCTCCTTCCCAAGACCCCAAAGGCAGGTGGAAAGTTAGTTAATGCAACAGTAGGTCCACCCCAAACACGATAAAAATTCTTTACCTTAAGAGAAACAAATATGATTTAATCTAATGCAACCTAATTCACATTCATTTTATAACCCAAATTGAGGTGTTGAATACGCGTGTGCATGTCCATTTTAAACACCAAATTGAAATATGAAGGCATGCATGTCAATTTTAACCATTTGTTTATTTTAAGCACCAAAAGGCGAAGTGTGAGATTATGCATGCATGTCCATTTTAACTATTGTTGATTTTAAGCACCAAAAGATGAAGTGTGAGATTATGCATGAAATTGATCTAATACTAATCCGATCCTTTTTGTAAATTCACCACAGGCTGCAAACAAGAGATTAGTAGTAAAATCAAATCAACAGAAGACAGAAAATCAAAATTTGACAGAAACGAATGTGTGACAATACCTATGTGATTGCATGACACTGACAAATCAAATGTGTGAACATAAAATAGCGTATGCGTAATCCTGGTAGCCCGAATGCATGATGATTATTAATAACAAGATTTATCTTTATTCTTCTTGAATTTGTATCTCTGATAATCAAGGTTAGGTTTATATGTTCTTTTAGCTTCTTCTCTTAATCTTGCATGTCTATCAGGATGCCTTGAAGCCATATGACCAAATTTATTGCAGTTGAAACAATTAAAGGGTGCTTTACCTTCATACTTACTTCCAGCTAGACCTTTAGGCATTTTCCTTGCAAATAGTGCTTCAAGTTCTTCCAGTTCTTCATTTTCCTTTCTAATTTCTTCAAGTTCTCTTGCATAAAAGGATTTCCAATCAGATTTCTCAAATGATGATGATTATGATGCTTTGAAAGCTAAATCTATCTTAATAGTGGCAATAGGACCAAATTCTTAAAGTTCAAAAGCTGAAAGTTTTCCAACCAAAGTGTCTCTAGATACTGATGCATTAGGCATTGTTCTTAATTCATTTATAGTAGTAAATTTCATTTTATATGATGGTGGCAAAGCTCTTAAAACTTTAGAAACAATCTCATCTTCACTAAAGGTTCCTCCACAACATTGTATACCCAAAACAATTTCATTTACTCTTTCCATAAAAGTGGAAATTCTTTCATCTTCTTCCATTTTCAGATTTTCATACCTGAGCCGGAAGCATTCAAGTTTTGCAATTTTGATTGTGGAATCTCCTTCATTCAATGTTTCCAATTTATCCCAAATAGCTTTAGTAGTAGATCTATCTGATAGTCCCATGATTTGCTGATTTGATAATGCACTCAACAATGCTTCTCTTACTTTGCAATCATTTTCCTCATCTTTAGCCAAGTTTGGTGGATTAGGTTGACCTTGAGTAGGAGCAGTATAACCATTCTTTGTAACATCCCCTATGTCCTTTCCAATGCAATTCAAATGTGTCTCCATCCTGATCTTCCATATGCCATAGTTGGTTCCATCAAGTTTCTGTCCTTCCTAAAATAGTTAGAAGACATTGGATCTCCTCAAGCTGTTAAACTTCTACAAAAAGAGTACTAGGCTCTGATACCAATTGTTAGGTCCTGGAGACAAATGAGATGGGGGGGGGGGGGGGGTGAATCAGTTGTCCAATAAATTTAAACCAAAATTAACTTAACCAGAACTAAATGCTTAATACTGGTAAACCAAACTTTATGTTGATAGATAGTTTTATTAGTTAATTGTAGTATCGGTAAAGATTAATGCATGAAACAAAAAGACAATAACATCCACAACACATAACACAAATATTTGTACGTGGAAACCCTGTAAGGGGAAAAACCACAGTGGGAAACCTTACCCACAATTAAATGATACTACTGTAGATAGTATGTGTGTACAATATGGAGTCTGCACATGCAGAAAGGCCAGTTGCCTAGAGCTCACTGCTCAATCACAAAATGGGATTCACACTTACTACAATTGGATGGTTAAATCCAATGATAATGTACTGCTCAAAATAGCATCTTCATATGCTGGATTCAGTATCGATTTAGCTTTGATATACCTTCTTCAAACCTTCCTTCAATCTTCAAATGATGTTTGCATGTATAGCTCTTCTTATTTCCGCATATACCTTATTCGAACTTCCTTACATTCCCATATCAATCTCACAAATGAGATCTTACATATATACTGAAGCCTAAGACCAAATGTGTAGGTCGGCTTACAAGTAATATTATAATAAAATCAATTACAAATAAATCAATATGTGATGCATCATGTCGGCTCAATGTATTTACAATAATAATAAATCATCTCCATAATGTGTTGTACTGATCTGGAATAGATATGCTTTCTAGTGCATATCATGGACCTGTTTGCCGGTAATAGCAAATATGCAAACTCAAATAAATCAATAACCAAATCACCAAAACCAAGTGATCAAATCATGTCTTTGACATTCCAAGTGTTGGTGAACACTATAACCTACAGATGAACTAAATAGCGGTGACTGTGTATAAGTCACTGACATGTCGGTGGACAAAACCAAAGATCTCCAAGTGCTGATAAGTGTTGACAAGTGTTGACATCAATGAAAAAACCATATCAACATATCCAAAATACCAACAGATTCCATGGATTGTCATTAGGTACAATGGGTTCTAATCTTCCTTGTTTCTGTAATTCCAAGCTTGTGGTGCCATCATACCCATGTTTTTGGAGCATTTTGAACCCATTTCTGTACTGATCTAGAGGCAATTTTGGTATTATCATGTCATCTTCTTCTTTGTATATCCAATGATTGACATCTTCATTCAGAGATTGTTCTTGTAAATCACCCCATCTAATGAAAGAGCATGAGTCTGAGTATCTAACAATTTCCTTTCCTTTGTCTTGTTTCATTACTGCATTTTGAGGTTTCCCAAAAGACCTAGGAGAGAGAGAAAACTATTTTTCATTTGAGGTACTTGAAATAGAATACTCTCCACAACCAATATCTTTTATCTATAAAGAAGATGTTGTAGGCACATTCTTTTGTGTAGTGAGAGGTGCTTCTTGATTAATTGGTACCTGATTATCCACACTTTCTTTTAAGTAATTACAGTGTTGGAATGGATTTGGATCACCTTTTATGGTGATTTCAATGTTGTTATACTGGAATTTGACACATTGATGAAATGTCGATGGTACGGCTTGCATGGTGTGAATCCACGGGCGGCCCAATAACATGTTGTATCCTAGTTCTTTGTCCAACACTTTAAAAGTAACCACTATAGTTATAGGTCCTATTTGCACTGGTAGTGTAACTATACCTTTTGAGGGACATTCTTCATCATCATATGCTTTGATATTTATTCTCTTTGATGAATCAATATGAATCTCAGAATATCCCAATGCCTTAACCAGCTTTAAAGTACAAATGTTGAGATCGGTTCCTCCATCTATGAGTACTCTTTTGATTCTTCTCTTATGTATGTAAGCTTCTAGATGTAGCGGGTCATTATGGAGAAGTCTATCACTAGGAACATCTTGTTTTGTGAATGCAATGTGGGTGCCCTATGCCAAATTCCCTAGCATGGATTAGAAGACATTTTCATCTATATCTTTGTCCACTACTGAATCTTGAAACGTTTTGTCCAGAATGGCTTTATGAGTGGGTGAAATATGCAAGAGTTCAAAAAGTGATATCTGTGTCGAGGTTTTCTTGAGTTGCTCAACAACATTATAAGTCCCTACTGCTTGTGGTAGATTTGGTGGTACTCCTTGTAAAGTTACCTTTGATTTGTGAGTAACTATTGCACAGTCTTTGTCTTTGGGAGTTATTGTGATCGTAGCCACTATATCATCTCTTGTGCAGGAATTGTTTGTACCATATGTTGTGATCATAGCCACTATATCATCTCTTGTACAAGAATTGTCTGTAACATATGTTGTGTTGTCAAGGTTTATGTTATATCCCTCCTTATAGTCTTCATGTGTAAGTTTGACATCCATGACATGTGCTATAAGTTCATCTTCAAACCAACCTGAATGAAATGGTTTGTCATGCACCCAGTCCATGAGACAAAGATTTATGTCTTCGTCATATTTTGGTGCCTCTGACAGCATGCAAATTTGGTTATCATTTTTGTGAATCTCTGGATATTGCTCATCTTTATCAATTGTATCTTGTGAATCATCTTTTACTACATCCCTTGAGCTAATGGCATGAATAGTATAGTTGTATGAAACTTTTGTGTAGTTAGTTGTATTATCTTGTGTTCCTAATGTAGTAACCTTCCCCTTGTCATGTTTAACAAATGGATCCTTAAATATTGTGTGATTTGTGTTTGCTGAATTTTTATCGGTATCAATCGTGATGTCACCTTGATCGATCATATCTTGGACCAAGTTTTTCAACTTATAGCAACTCTCCATTTTGTGACCTTTAGTATGATGATAATCATAGTAATCATTATCATTCCACCATGTATGTTTGAAAGGACTTAGTTCATATACTCTTATTTCTAGAAAAGTAATCATGTTTGTCAGTATTAACTTTTTTAGTGCTGATTCAATAGGTTCCCCTAGAGGTGTGTAATTTCTTCTTGGAGCATTTACCCTTGGATATTTTGTGTTCACATTTTGTGTAGCATTCATTTTTGTTGAGACAGTTTTATTCTCTATATCTAGATTTAATGATTGACTTGTGCCTTGTAAAGATAAAACTGGTTGAGTTCTATTCACCATACAGGCGTCTACAACACCATCATTGGTCACATTTTTGTTTTTTGACAAAACTTTAGATTTATCATTATTGTTTTTGTTGCCATACTTAATGAGACCTTGTTCCACTAGTCTTTTCTCACACTTGAGGGTTTTTTCAGTGATTTTTTTAAATGTGGTCAAACATTGCATTTATTTTGGGTACTTGATCTTAGGGATTAAGTTTTTTGTGAACATATCCACTTGCTCTATTTCTGGAATAATAGTCTTGCACCTCCAATAGAGAGCTCTCCATCAATGTATGAAGGAGGTGAATGTTTCATTCTCATATTGTTTCATGGTGCACAAGTCCATCAAAGTGACTGGGGTTTCTATGTTATGTGAAAAATTTGCAATGAAGTGTTCAGCTAATTCTCCCCATGATGTGATAGTTGGTGGTAAATATGAAAACCACTCTAAGGCTGGGCCTCCTAGACTTTTAGGAAATAGTTTCATTAGGTAAGTATCTTTAGTTGCAACCTCTATGTATGCCATAAAAAACTCTTTGATGTGGTCTCTAGGATCACCTTTCCCTTGATATCTGTCTTATTTTGGTGTTTCAAAATGTGATGGGAAAGGCAACATGTATAATATATGATCAAAAGGATAAGGATGTAAGTCCTACATTGTGTAGCTCTTTTTATCATTACCAGTTTGCATATGTTGGCAAATGAACACTCCAATGAGAAATTTTAGGTGATTTAAGGTATTGTCATTGATAGCAACCTTACAATCATATGATACTGGCAAGCACCAGCACCGACAGACTCTACACCGGCATACAATTCACCGACACCAAAAAGAAAGATTACCAGCACCATGGCTGGCAATAATTTTGGTTAATTGTATTTTGTATTTAATTGTAAAATATTTTTGTAAGCCGACATGGCGGATTGTAATATGACTCATATAAGTATGAGATCTTAGAGACCATTTGTAAGAAGGATATAGGAAGTGGATATGGAAGGATTATTACAGACCTAATGTGTGAATTGTAAGGTAGATTTTGGATAAGGGTTTATGAATATTGTAGAGCTTAAACTGGTACTAAACCTGGCATAGTAGATGCTAATCTGAAGTAGTACATGACATTGGATTTGTATAATCCATTTTTGTAATTTAGTGAGACTTCTTTTGTAACTGAGCAGTGAGCTCTAGGCACTTGGCTTTCCTGCATGTGTAGGCCCCTATTGTATCAGTAATATTCTCTTATTGGCCAGTAAGACAATATTGTGGGTCACAAATCCCACCAAGGTTTTTCCCACACCGGGTTTCCTCGTTAAAAATATTGTGTTATGGTGTGTCTTTCATGTTGTGGATATTGCTCTTATTTACTGCATTATTTTTGGTTTACCGGTACACAGTGTTGAAATGCTTTTCATGTTATAATTCAAGAAAACTCATATACCGGTCAGATACTGATTCACCCCCCCTCTTAGTATCTTTGGGAATCCTAACAATTGGTATCAAAGCCTGGTCCTCTATTTTCAAAAGCCTAACAACTTGAGGAAGATTCTGACACCGGTAGAGATGGAAAACTTAGGAAAGCAATTGGAAACAACTCTTTCAGACTATGATGCAGAAAAGGTGAAGAATATAAATCTTGAAGATGATCTGAAGGTTGCACAGGATATCATTCGAGGACCTCAAGAAAATCTCACTATTGCAAGGAATAAGAGAAGAGAACTTTGTGAAAAGATGCAGAATGATGATGATGAAAAAGAAACTCTTAATGGCCTGGTGAACAAACTAAGACAAGAAAACAGTACAATGAAAAATGAGATGCAGGATATGACTATGAGATTTTGCAAAGAGAATAAAAACTGGAAGAAGTATGAAGATTTCTTGGCTAGAAGAATCAATGATGCTGCAAATGAAATCTAAGACTCAATCATGAGAATGATATGCTAAAGACATATCTAATTCACTTAGAACATGACAAAATTGAACTCATGAGACAAAAAGATTTCTTGGAAAATGAGTTGGCTACTGCAAATCAACACAAGGAGAAATTCAAGAAAAGTTCAGAAGAATTTGATGACATGCTGAAGAATCAAAAACTTAATGGTGATACAAATGGCCTTGGCTTTGAAGTTGGTGAAAGCTCGGCTACTGCAAACAATCATGATCATAGTAAATTGGTAAGACAACCTAATGCTTACAAATTTAATGGGAAATGCTTTAACTATAACAAGTATGGTCATAGAGAAAATCAGTGTAGATCTAGAAATTATCAGAACACTAATGCACCCATCGGTCAATGTTCTAAATGCAACAAAGTTGGTCACAATTCATAAAATTGCAGAATGAATGTAAGATGTTATGTTTGTGGAAAATTTGGACACTTATCTAATCAATGCAGAACACATACCGGTACAGGATATGGAAAAGCTATTCAGAAAAACAATGTGACTTGTTATGCTTGTAACAAGATTGGACATATTGTAAAATTATGTAGAAGTAAGATATCACCGACAAATAACAAAGGACCCAGATTGAAAGGTAAAGAAAAGGTTGAAGAGGTAAAGCAAGAATTCTCAAAGCAATGGATCAGAAAGTCGGATCAGAATGTTGATGGGAATACTCCTCCACTAATAGCACAAAGTATCACTCCACCGATAGGAGACTCTTCATCTAACTGAAGGAAAATCCTTTGGGGGTTTGGCAACTAATTGAAAAACATGCTAATATACCCTCGGTTGATGGTGAGAAGTTAAATTACTTCTTTACTGGGAGATGAGTTAAGTTTGACTTAATCGACAAGCATTAAATGTGGTAGTTGAAGATAATAACATTATAAAGCAAGTGCTTTGGCTCCTTTTTTCATTCACCGAGCATTCAAATCTTCGAGAGCATGAAAATTTCCGAGCGAAGGAATCCTTAGCGAAAAGTGAAGCAGTTCATTCAAGCACTCATCCTAAAGGTAGATTGAGGTATTTATAACTATGGCTTCTTCATTTGCACCTAAATTTATTACAAACCCTACTGTGATTGAGGTTATCAAGCATCCTAGACCCGTATTCAAACTTATTCCTGAAATTGCAAAGAAGGATGATGGTGCAGGAGCAACCAGGAACACAAGGTGGAGCAGGGTCACTGATAGGCCCTATGGAGGATTTGATGAAAAATTAAGACAAACAAGACCTATAAGGTCTTTAAATGATGTAACATGGCCATGTGAGCCATAAAATATAGTGAAATGCAATGTAATGGTCAAAAAGTGTAAAATTGTCATTTTGAGAAATTAGGCTTAGAAAAGGCTAAAATTGGGTTTTTGGGGTAGAAGTATGTTTATGTGGATAAAATATGTTTATAAGGTCATATAATGACCATTTTAATGTTTTAGAAGGTACAGATATGGGTTTGGCAAGCTGACATACATAGTTGTCAAACTTGACAACTTTGGAGCAACTTTTTGTTGTCAAAAAGTTGTCATAAGTTAGTTATAAGTTGGTTTTAGGTTGGATTTCGGCCTAGAAGGCCTTGAGGGTTATAAATGGATGAAATTGAATCATTTTTTGGTTGTTGGTAAAGGTTTTTTGTTCGGGTTTGGAGTTTTGAAACAATAAAAATCAAATTTTCATGTGTATTTTCTAGGTTTCCACGTAGAACAATATGATTTTCCATTGTTTTGAGTGCTTTTATGAATTAGTTTTCATTCCTTCATGGTTGAAGATGTTTCTATAATGAACTGAGTTTATTTTATCTTTGGTTTGAAGTGATTTGGTTTTGTTTTGGTGAAGATGTCTAATTACTTGTGAAAACAGTCATATCCCTGCCCTAGGGTTAATAGTGAGCATGAAAATGTTTTATATTTTATTTCCAGATTGATATAATCCCACAAATGGGTATGATGGTTTATTATATTGTATATTTTCATAATTTTTGGTTTTAGGAGGCCATGCACAAGATGTCATGTGCATTGTGTTAGTAAAGGTCTGAAATTTTAGGGGCAGACTGTTGCAGAAAATAAAGTCCTAATACAGGGGCCATATCTCACATTTCCACCATTGTATTTTTCTAAGTTTTGTATATGTTTTGTATAACCAAGTTACGAATAATTTCAGTAGAGCGATCGAATAAATTTGTTCTGTTGCAAAAGTTATGGGTGACTGTGTAAGGGTATATCAATATGGCAGCAAGGTGGTAGTTTTGCAATGATTTTTCTTTGTCAATGCATTGAGGTAGTTTGTAAAGTCTCAAAGGGTCATGTTTCTCTTGATTGAGTATTATTACACCATTTGTTTCAACTTGATCATCAAATAGTCTTGTATTTTTAAGTTTGAGTTGGGTCCTTTGAAGCTCTGCGTCAAAGTGGTATCAGAGCAAGTGAAAGGTCTGGGATATAGGGGTGAAGATGGAGTTAACAAAATCTGAGAAAGAGATAGTAGGAGCTTACAAGAAGTGGAAATAACTAATGTTTGGTGGAAAGAAGAAAAGAGAGGAGGAAGAGTTGAGGAAACAAGAAGTAGAAATAATGAAGAGAGAAGAAGAAGAAAAGAAACGAGATGAGTTGAGAAGTTTAAGAAGGGCTTTAGAAGCAAATGAAGCAAGATTGGGGGAGCTTAAAGAGGAACTAGAGAAAAAGAGAAAGGAAGGTGAACTTAGGGAAGCACAAATGAAGTTGAAATTAGAAAACCTAGAGGGTACAACAAAGAGTTGGCACTTGAGGGTGCACAAGAAGGTAGTTTAGCCTGTGAAGAGGCTAGTTGCAACAAAGAAGAAGGCTCATGATGAAGCCTTGATGATGGGTGAGGTTATGGTAACATGCCAAGGAGAATGGAATTTTAAATATGAAGAGATTTTATTGGGTTTTCTGGAACAAGATGATATTGTAATCAATGAAGAAGATGTTTTTGTTTATCCTAATATTTTGTATACAGGTTTGCTGAGTGTTTACAAGGATGATCATGTTGGAGGTGCTTACCTTGAGTACCATTTTTTTGAGAGGAGGTGCCATGAGTTGCCAAAGAATGTACAATTTTTTGCAGGGAATACAATGCAAGTTCCAATGAATTGGAAAACCAGGAAGAGGAGACAGCCATGCAAGGGGACTTGCATTCTTTTTATCCCCAGGAGTATGGTGCAGGAGCACCCAGGAACACAAGGTGGAGTAGGGTCACTGATAGGCCTTATGGAGGATTTGATGAAAAATTAGGATAAACAAGACCTATAAGGTCTTTAAATGATGTAACATGGCCATGTGAGCCATAAAATGTAGTGAAATGCAATGCAATGGTCAAAAAGTGTAAAATTGCCATTTTGAGAAATTAGGCCTAGAAAAGGCTAAAATTGGGTTTCTGTGGTAGAAGTGTGTTTATGTGGATAAAATATGTTTATAAGGTCATATAATGACCATTTTAATGTTTCAGAAGGTACAGATATGGGCTTGGCAAGCTAACATACATAGTTGTCAAACTTGACAACTTTGGAGCAACTTTTTGATGTCAAAAAGTTGTCATAAGTTAGTTATAAGTTGGTTTTAGGTTGGATTTAGGCCTAGAAGGCCTTGAGGGTTATAAATGGATGAAATTGAATCATTTTGTGGTTGTTGATAAAGGTGTTTTATTCGGGTTTGGAGTTTTGAAGCAATAAAAATCTAATTTTCATGTGTATTTTCTAGGTTTCCATGTAGAACAATCTGATTTTTGATTATTTTGAGTGCTTTTATGAATTAGTTTTCATTCCTTCATGGTTGGAGATGTTTCTATAATGAACTAAGTTTATTTTGGCTTTGGTTTTAAGTGCTTTGGTTTTGTTTTGGTGAAGATGTCTAATTTCTTGTGAAAATAGTCATACCCCTGCCCTAGGGTTAATAGTGAGCATGAAAATGTTTTATATTTTATTTCCAGATTGATCTAACCCCACAAATGGGTATGATGGTTTATTATATTGTATATTTTCATAATTTTTGGTTTCAGGAGGCCATGCACAAGATGGAATGTGCATTATGGGGGTAAAGGTCTAAACTTTTAGGGGCAGACTGTTGCAGAAAATACAGTCCTAATACTGGGGCCATATCTCACATTTCCACCATTGGATTTTTCTGAGTTTTAGATATGTTTTGTATAACCAAGTTAAAAATAATTTCATTGGAGTGATCAAATAAATTTTTTCAATTGCAAAATTTATGGGTGACTGTGTAAGGGTATATCAATATGACAGCAAGGTGGTAGTTTTGCAATGATTTTTCTTTGTCATTGCATTGAGGCAGTTTGTAAAGTCTTAAAGGGTTGTGTTTCTCTTGATTGAGTATTATGAAACCATTTGTGTCAACTTGATCATCAAATAGTCTTGTATTGTTAAGTTTGAGTTGGGTCCTTTGAAGCTCCACATTAGATGATACCCTAGGAGCATTTTTGAAAATACCCAAGGGAGTAGTTTATGCAGAGGATCCTAGAATGTATATACATTGTCATATTGAGGAATTAGGAGATGATGAAATCAAGAACATGTAAAGGACTATAATCTGTGATGAAAATGTTAATGTTAAACTGGAACACAAGGTAGTGGAAACCCTAGGTTTTGTGGATATTCTTAACATCCCTAATTTTCCTGAAGATGTGATAAGAATAGTCCTAAGCAGAGTCCATGGTGAATTATTTTGGTTGGATTTCATCCATAAGATCACTAAAGAAGAAGTTAGGGCAGTAATAGGCATACCTTCCACCGATAGCAGGCCTGACATAACTAAGAAAGTTTCAAATGACACTGTGATGAACTTAACTGGCACAACATTTGACAAAATATCCCTAAGAGTCAACGATGTGAAAGATATAAATGTCATATTTGTTAGTATAATTCTTGGTTATAAGGCTACACATGCAAATAGGTTAAACTTAGTATCTAGCCTATGTATTAAAAGTGCATATGACATGGTGAATATCAATAAAAGAATATATGTGTGTGAATGGCTTAAAGATGAGTTGATAGACAACCTGAAGAAAATCAAAGGTGATAAGAAGGGAACTTTTAGATTTGGAAATCTCCTTGTATGTTTAATGCTATACATTACCAAGGAAGTACCCAGTATTGGTAAGAAAGACTGGTTTTGATATACCGGTAGGAAAGCAACTTTTGGACATATTGAACAACATGGGAGATAACAAAGAGAAACATATAAATGAACTTTTTCAAGCACTGAAGGCCCGAATGAAGACAAGAATAATGCTATCTCAAGCAATTGTTGACAAATATCAAAAGGAGATATGCTTTGTAATTAAGAAAGATGAAATCTAGATGGAGGCAGTTGTCCCTAGAACTCTTTGGGTAACCAAGATGGGATATGAAATAGATGATAACATAATTGAGACATATGAAAAATCCCTCCTTGAAGCACCAAAAGAACCATCTAAGAAAGTATTTGGCAATGCAGAAACAATTGAGAGTGGCATCCAATCTCAGAAAAGAGTCAAGAAAATTGAACAAATAGTGAGAAAAGGCACAATACAAGCTAAAGCAATTAAAGAAGATGTACTTTTAAAGCAGAAAAATCGAACCCTAGTTGTTCTCCCCTCCCCAACTCCAAGGAGAGAGAAGGGAGAGTCACTAGGGTTGATGGTTTTCACTTAGGAGAGACTTTACATTCAAAAGAGGGGTTGAAACCCACAAGATCCAATCCCATGCAATGCAAGATTGGATTCTATATGAGTTTCAAGGGTTAAGACATCAAGGATACCCTCTTTTGTAAAGAATGTATATAGAAAGATTGAACTAGGAATGCATGTAGAAGCAAGAAAGATTCACTTATAAACAGAGATAGGGATACGGGATGAAGCTGCGGACCTGGAATTAGCAGTAAAATGTCGAGACGGTGCTATTCTGCAAATTTGAGTGAAATTTGACGGGACGATGGCACCCGGCGTGCACACGGTCCTCCGAAAAATCCACGAAATGAAGGGGGATCTGTTCGTCTCTGCACAAGGATTCTAGATCTTCAATTACAGCCGCGTACCTGCAACCTTGTTGTAAGAATGTTTGTATTCTTACATGCGAAGGTGTAATGTATGTAGTATGTTGTGTGTTGTATGTGATCTCCTCTTCAATGGTTGAATCCTTGTCTTGAATGCAACACTTAGCCTTGAATGGAGACTTAGAATGCTCAATTGCTTGAAGGAAATGCTTGAATGCTTGAATGTTTGAATATCATTTCCGCCTTTTTTTCATCTACCAAAATGGGAGAGGAAATGTAGTTTATATACTTGTTAATTAGGGCTGATAGACTGATTTTCCCGACCTTAGGCCGACCAGGAAACATTATTTTCCAATTTGCAAACTTAAAGACCCGAAGCCCCAAAAGAGACCAGGCCCAAAATAGGGCCAGGGACCAGGGTGCTGGGCGCCATGGTCCTGGGGGACCAGGACGCTGGGCGCCCTAGTCTTGAAGGACCAGGGCATTGGGCACCATGGTCCCACCTCCAGGGACAACAGGGTGCAAGGAGGATCAGGCCAGGGTGCTGAAAAATGAAGTTTTTGGTGTCATAAGAAAGTTTCGGGGTCTCCATTCAGGTTCTGTGTTGCATCGCCATCGTGAAGACCCAAATGCAGTCAAAATTGCAAGTGTCACAATTTTAGGATGCTACATTTAGCCCCCACTTTAGTGGGAGTATAAGCGTACGCTCATACTTCCGGTAAAGTATAAGGAAACAACTTTGAAAAACTTTCACCACATCAAGGAGGCAAGATACACCAAGCCCCCAGTGGACTAAGGATCTTATGACTTCGATTGAGAAAGTAAAAGGGAAGATCACGAGGGAGAACCATGACTGTCAGTAGTAAGGTTCCCTCACTATGAGTCATGCAAGAAAGATATCAAAAATTTTCAAGGCAAAGCTAAATTTGTCAAGAAATTTTCAAGTATCTTGAAAAGATATGAACAGGATGTATGCCCCCCTACGTTAAATCGATCGTACACACCTCACCGGGGGTGATTGCTTTAAGGTAGTGATACATATAAGAAATGAGAACGGAAAGAAGCACGTTATCACAAGGATTTAGCCCCCAAGTGTGAGATAAGCCCAAGGATAATAGACACAAAACACAAAGCACAAGGTGACTTCGCTTTCCTTGGGGTCAGTATGTTGTATGATAATTCATGTATATCATATGTATGTATGCATAATTGTTCTTCATTCCCCAATCAAGGAAGGTCGCCTAGAAGAAGGGAACACATGTGTCTTTTGAGTCAACATGAGAGAGACCAAAAGAGATCTCAATGCTTTGCATCGTCCTCAAGTAGACAACACCAAGGACAACAAATAGAAGAATGAGAGTAACGCATAGAAGAAGTAACACAAGAGAGGAGGAGAGAGTCTGCTATGCTAATGAACTAGTCTAGCATGTCATCTACCCCCCGATCTTGCTGATCAATATTTCAGGAAGGTAGGAAACACGCTAGAGGAGGAACATCCAACACAATAGATGGAGCTATCAAAAGATCCAAACAAGGGCTATGTTCATACCCCAAGCCACAGTGTTCTTGTCTAGGAGCTAGGATAAGTGTTTTCGAAAATTCGTTAGATAGATGGTTATCAACATCAACATATTGATACTCACTATTAGAATGAACAGGAGTAACATTTTCATCATGAATAACATTTTCATCTATATCATCATCAAGATTTATAAAAATAGGATCTTTAACTCGCACAGGATCAAGACCATCATGAATCTTATGTTTAGGAGATTTCAGCTCAATCGTCGGCTGAGGAGAAAATGGAATACTATTGGCTGAAGGTGTTTTTGGGGATTGCAAAGTTTGAGAAGTAGCTACCTGAGCTCTAAGATGACACTTTCATCGGCGTTCACATGCAGAACGATTCTATCTAGTCTTAGTAGGAAGTTGAGAAGATTGAGGAGGAGGAATATTCTCATCCTTATCACTTGGGTGTTTAGGTTGTGGTCTCTTAGGTTGAATAATAGGAGAAGAGGAAGGTCTCTTCTCTCCATAAGAGGAAGGAGGAGGAACTGCTCCATATAAGGGAGGAATATTTGGTTTAGGAAGGAGTCACATCCATAGGGATGGGTTGGGTATCTTCTTGAGGAAAGACATTAGTTTTATCTTTCAAAGGAAGAACTTCCTTCTCAAGAACGATAGGAATATCAAGTTTGGGTGTTCTAGGTTCACTTAGAGATAGGATCATATCTTTTTTCAACTTTTGATAAGATTTGAAAAGATGATCACTTCGCGGAGGAAGAGATTGGAATTGTTTAGGCCAAAAGTAATCAATAGGAACGCTAGAAGTTCTTTCAGCTGGTTTAAAGAGACTATGATTGATAGTAACAACTTCACCATTATGGGGAAATTTCAAACACTTGTGAATAGGAGAAGCAATAACTTTCATGGAAGACAGCCAAGAATAGCCTAGCTTCACATGAAATTGTTCGGATGATGGAATAATAGCAAAGTCCACATCAAGGGATTTGTTATGGACCTCAATAGGTGATGTAATAGAACCAACTGCAGGAGAAGAAAATGCATCAAATAGTTTCACAACCACATTTTTTTCATCATAGATCACTTGATTCAATTGCAAAGTAAAAAGAAATTCTTCAGTAATGATATTAACCATACAAGAAGGATCAATAAGCACTCCACGACAAGGTGTATTCTTGACTTTTGCAACTATATATAAAGGACCATCAGGTGCCCTGATAGTTTCACTAGAATCAAATGTGATCAAAAGTTCTTTAGGGATTTTCTGCTGCTCTACAAAGTTAATCACATTCGGAGTCATGGACACAAGATCATTAGGTGAGACAGAGGAATCATTAGTATCAATCGCATTAGAGGTATGAGAAGGCAATGGATCAGTAAAAATCTGAAGATTTTGGTTAGGAGGAGCTACAAATGTGTTGCCTTTATCATTCACTCCAGAAACAGAGATAGTATTATTATCAATCAAATCTTGATTTTTACCTTTTAAAGAAAAACATTTTTCAGTATCATGCCCAGGATGATGATGAAATTGACAAAAAGATTTGTTATCAAAATAGGGTGAATTAATCTTTGTAGGATCTATTTGCCTTATAGGAGGAAGAGTAAGCACATTTTGTTCTAATAACTTATTCATAATACTATGCAATGATTCATTCAAAGGAGTAAACTTTCTTTCTTTCTTGAAAAACTTAGAAATAGGAGGCACACCTGATGCCGCATTCACATTGTTGTTGATGATGTGTTCATTGCATTTAATGGACTCTTTGTTTGGTTTAAACTTCCCAAATGGTTGTTGACTACTATCACCCTTATCACTTGGAGTCATAGGATTTTCTTGTTCCATTTGACTCATAGTCAGTTGATAATTGTGAAGAGTTGCGCACAACTGTTGGAAAGAAGTAAACTCAGAAAACAGAAGTTTTTCTCTAATATCTTTTTGTAAATTAGAAATAAAGATTCTTTGAATATCATTGTCAGGCACTGGAAAAGAAATTTGAGCATACAAATGCTTATATCTACCAATGAAATCAGTCACTTTTTCTTTAACACCTTGTTTACAATGCATTAAATCAATCAAAGTAACCTTAGGACTTATATTGTTTTGAAATTGTTGAATAAAAGCATTTGCAAGTTGTTCGAAAGAAGAAATAGAATAAGAAGGCAACGAGCAATACCATTGTAGGGCTTTATCTCTTAATGTTCTAGTAAACAGTTTTGCAAGCAACCTTTGGTCATAAGCAAAATCAGTACATATTGTTTGAAAGGTCTTAACATGTGTTAGAGGATCACCCTTACCATTATAAAGCTCCAAATGTGGAATTTCAACATGTTTAGGGGGAATAGCTCGAACAATGTCAAGAGAAAGTGGGCTCGCAACATCAAATGTGGGCACACTAAACTTAGATTGATTCATAGAGGCAATTTGTTGCTGTAAAGAAGAGATAGTTTGTGCAAGATTGTTAATGGTCGCTTCAGTCGAAGAGTTCATATTAGACGTGTTAGATTGTGATGGAGGTGTTATTTTATTGAAATAAGGTAGAGAGTAAGGTGGTGGGACACTATGATAGTTAGTCATAGGAGATTATTGGAAAGGAGGAACACTACAAGGAGGAATGGAAGGGTTAAATGAATTTCCCCTTTGCGTCATGTTCATTTGTGGAGATATAATAGGAACACTCATTGAAGGAATGAATGAAGAAGTCAGATTGAATGAAGGAAGAGGGTTGATTGAAGAAGAAGGAATGCCCCCATGACTAGTGATCATAGGAGGAATGTCTTGTGTTGAAGTAGTCATAATGTTTGATGTAAAAGTAGGTATACTAGCAATAGAAGTTGTCAAAGGAATAGAATGATTAACTTGAGTAGGAGGTTGTGTGTAACCTAAGGTTTCGGCACAACTTTTCATAGGCATCACATTTAAATCCACAATGTGTGCAATACCACGCAAAATATCAATTCCATTCTTATCACTTTGAACCATACGTTTTAGACCCTCAATTAATGAAAGAGCTTGACTATCGGGGTATTCTTGAGACATCCATTGTCGAAAATCATCAAATTGGTTATCCAATTTTGAAAGTTGTTCTACAGAAACCTCATGGAGAGCTTCTTCATCATTAAGAGGATTAGAGGAATTACCCATGTCCTCGTTAAAAAGGCCATTCAAGTTAGGTTCCATCTCCTCTGTAATTACACCTTGGAAAGACTTAATTCTAAGGCTTCGTCTAACGGGAATAGTGTAAGTAGGACTTATTGTTGTAAAACTCATGCACTAAAGAAAGAGAGAAGATTTTGAATTTTAGAGGTAGAAAATTTCAATAAAACCAGCCAATCTCCTAGATTTAAGCAATTAAATGCAATCAGGACAATCTCCCGAAATTTCGGAAAAAATGTCCGGGACCGTGGTGAACGGAGTGCACACGGTCCTCGCAACCTTTTTCAAAATTTTTAGGGATGAAAGTTGTGATGATTTTAAAGCTAATCTGAAAAAATTGAGTGATTTTACAATTTGTAGATAGGCCAAATTAAAGTTGCAATCTCAAAATTGAACCCTACCAAGATTGTTGAAAAATGTAAAATTTGAATTTTGAAAAAGAGGGGGAAACTAAAATTTTGAATTTTATGATTTTAGAAGGAATACTGAAAGCAATGCAGGCTTTGAAATTTAAAAGTTGACTCGATTTCATGCGAAATTCGAATTTGAAAGTGGAAATCAAGGTTGTTGCAATTAAACACTTAATTTCAAAAGTCACGAATTGTAAAGATTTGAATAAAATACTGAAATTTCGAATGAATGCCAACACACTTTTTAGATTTAGGAATGTAAGAAACACAATTTTGATAGAAATTTCAATTTCAACAATTTTTGAATGATTAGAAGCCTCAATCCAAGCAATCACTAGACCAACTTTGATTTTAATTTTGAAGGTGTTAAAATTGATAAAATCAGCCAAAATTCTGGATTTTAGCAGAAAAATACAGTAAGATCTAGCTCCCGAAATTTTGGAAAAAATGTCGGGGACGATGGCGCTCAGGGTGCACATGGTCCTCACAACTTTTTTCCAAATTTTCAGGGATGAAAGATATTGTGATTTTATTGTGGAATCCAAAGTTACAGCCGATTTGGAGGTGTTTTGATTAGTGAAATTATCAGTCAAAGGTTGAATCAAGAAGGTTTTAAAAATTAGGGTTTTGACATTTAACCACTTAATTTTCAGAATTAAAGCACAAATATGAATTGACAATTTGCAATAGAAGGGTAGATCTGAAACAAGCATCAACAATTAAACATTTCACAAGTTTAATTACTAAAAAGAAAATTTTAGGGTTTTTATGCAATCAACCTCTAAAATTTGCAAAAGATCAAACACGGAAATATAATTAGGAAAGCAAAATTTTCAGATCTAACCATGAATAATCAGAATGAGGATGTTCACGTCGGGTTCACCAAAATGTAAAGCGGAAAAATCGAACCCTTGTTGTTCTCCCCTCCCCAACTCCAAGGAGAGAGAAGGGAGAGTCACTAGGGTTGATGGTTTTCACTTAGGAGAGACTTTACATTCAAAAGAGGGGTTGAAACCCACAAGATCCAATCCCATGCAATGCAAGATTGGATTCTATATGAGTTTCAAGGGTTAAGACATCAAGGATACCCTCTTTTGTAAAGAATGTAGATAGAAAGATTGAACTAGGAATGCATGTAGAAGCAAGAAAGATTCACTTATAAACAGAGATAGGGATACGGGATGAAGCTGTGGACCTGGAATTAGCAGTAAAATGTTGAGATGGTGCTATTCTACAAATTTGAGCGAAAGTTGACGGGACGATGGCGCCCGGTGTGCACACGGTCCTCCGAAAAATCCGCGAAATGAAGGGGGATCTGTTCGTCTTTGCACAAGGATTCCAGATCTTCAATTATAGCCGCGTACCTGCAACCTTGTTGTAAGAATGTTTGTATTCTTACATGCGAAGGTGTAATGTATGTAGTATGTTGTGTGTTGTATGTGATATCCTCTTCAATGGTTGAATCCTTGTCTTGAATGCAACACTTAGCCTTGAATGGAGACTTAGAATGCTCAATTGCTTGAAGGAAATGCTTGAATGTTTGAATATCGTTTCCGCCTTTTTTTCATCTACCAAAATGGGAGAGGAAATGTAGTTTATATACTTGTTAATTAGGGCTGATAGACTGATTTTCCCGACCTTAGGCCGACTAGGAAACATTATTTTCCAATTTGCAAACTTAAAGACCCGAAGCCCCAAAAGAGACTGGGCCCAAAATAGGGCCAGGGACTAGGGAGCTGGGCACCATGGTCCTGGGGGACCAGGGCGCTGGGTGCCCTAGTCTTGAAGGACCAAGGTGCTGGGCGCCATGGTCCCACCTCCAGGGACAGCAGGGTGCAAGGAGGATCAGGCCAGGGTGCTGAAAAATGCAGTTTTTGGTGTCATAAGCAAGTTTCGGGGTCTCCATTCAGGTTCTATGTTGCATCACCATCATGAAGACCTAAATGCAGTTGAAATTGCAAGTGTCACAATTTTGGGATGCTACAGTACTTAACAAAACTGGTATCAAGTAAAGTGAGTTGGAAGGACTTCAACTGGAAGCTCATCTTTCACCAGTTGCAATTTCTTCTGAAAGTGATATACTGACTGAGTTCAAAAGGGTAGTAAGGAAAATAAAACCCTCACCTACACCCAGAAGAATAAGACAAAAGCAATAGGCAGTTAAGCCTCCAACTAAGAAGTTAACTCCAAAGAAAAAGAAGGTAAAACATGCTATTGCTCCACTGGACAAACTTCTAAATGAAATAACCGAGGATGGAAAATTGAAAAATATTAGCAAGTTGTATAATACACTTTCTAATGATGATAAAGAGAGCATAGAGAATAGTGTAATTTTACACTTAGACATTTACAAGAAAATTTTTGATGGAGATTGTTGATGATATACCCAATGATTTATACAAAAGACTAGAAGCTAGAAGGGTAGCTATTGTTGAGATAGATAAAAAGATATAGATAGAAAAATTACTTGCAGTTCACCCAGTGAACTCCACTAAAGAGATAGATGAATTAATCAGTGAGGCCAAATGGACAATATTTTCAACTGGTCACCGACATGTAGCACTTATGGCAGGCAGAGTGAATGAAATCACTAAAGAAACTACAGATCAATGGGATATATTCTTTGTTGAAAAGGAGAAACAAGAAGAACTTAAAAGACCCAAGACTATCAGAGTCTACCAAAAGGACAAGAATAAGGGGAAAGGTAAGGTAGGTGGACCTCCAAGCCTAAAGATAACTGATAACCTTCCCCCACCTCTTTCTGATACTCTATCGGTACATACTATTGATAAACAAACGGCAATAGAGAGTATGGAGATTCCTCGTGAGGTTACAAATCCTGAGTCTGAAATTTTGTACACTATGAGCATAGACACCCAAGAGGTAAATATTGTTGTTGATAAAGAGACCACTAAAGATAAGAAGAAAGATATGGCTACTGAGCCACTGACTGTAGATATTGAGATTGGGGTTGAGACATAAACTAAACAATCAATTGATTCCCTGTCTACTAGAATGGTGACTGATACTAAACCCACTGAGCTAGAGCAACTAGCTGACAACACAGAGAAACCAGTTGAGATATCAACAATGGACAATATAGAGGTACATACTAAGAAACCGATAGTGAATATTGAGACTTCATTAGAGAAACTGTCAGCAGAGAGCAGAGTGAAACCCACTGAGGCACAAGTTGAGAAATAGGAACAAAAAAAGGTTGAGGCACAGGTTCTTGCAAAGATAGTGCCACCGACAACAACTGAGAAACCCAAGCCTTTTCTAGTATAAATGCAAACACAAACTGACCTACCAGAGGTCAATACAAGCAAAGAGGTTACTCACACCGGTGGAATGCAGATTGTTAAGGTAGTTGGACAATCATCTAGTTCTTCCATGACAAAACTCAGACAAACAAATGTGACAGAGGTATTATTGGATTCCATTAAGAAAATCACAGTGTAGTGCACAAGCATATAAGGCTATTGATGATACAATTTCTATTCTAAAATTGATAGCACCCAATTGCAATATGAAAAATAAAGATTCTTTAAATCAACTAGACACATTATCTAAGTATCACCAGTAACATTGTGACAGTTGATCGAATTAATGAGGAGACATTTAAAGAGAAAATGGATAAAGAAAAACATAAATTCTTCAATGAGAAAATAAAGAAGTGCATGGAACACATTGATACCCTTTTACCGACACTAAGAAAAACAATAAAGGAGTTTAAGGAGTTGTATAGAGACACATGTAAAACTAATATCTTGATAGTAGATATAGACAAGGAGATCAGTAAGGTATAGAAAGAAATAAATGATATAGCTGACAATTTCATTGATTCATCTGAACCATTATCAGTTATAGAGCAGGAAATAGCGGGTTTTGAGGAGAAACTTGAAAAATTGGAAAAAGAGAAGGAAAGAATAAAAGGAAAGGCAAAAGATCTTAAATGCAGACTCAGTCCCAAATTGGACTACCTCATCTCTTTGAGAAAAGAGATCTCAGAGGCACTTGTTCAAGGATTGAAGACACTGGAAGAGAAAATGCATCACCTCACCGGTACAATTCAAAGAATAGAGGCAACTTTGAAGGACAATGAAACGTTCACTGAGAGCCTGAATCTTATATTGGTAGACCTTTTCCAAATTGTAACCAATCGGTTACAAGGATCAAGTTGAAACTGCACTCAGTTGACACTTTGACAACCTTTGTCATTGATGTCAAAGGGGGAGTAGTGGAATTGAGAAAAATGATTAGAAGAAAGACATCATCAGCTTAGGGGGAGCACACATTTTGGTAACACAGTTTCGGTAAGACAATTTTGGCAAAAAGTTTTTGGATAACATTTTTGGATACTTTGGATTTTTTTCATGAGTGTTGCCATCAATGCCAAAGGGGGAGATTGTTGGAAAATGCACACTCCAATGAGAAATTGTAGGTGATTTAAGGTGTTGTCATTGATGGAAACCTTACAATCATATGATACCGGCAGGCACCAGCACTGACAAACTCTACATCGACATACAGTTCACTGGCACCAAAAAGAAAGATTACTGGCACCATGCTTGACATGAATTTTGTTTAATTGTATTTTGTATTTAATTGTAAAATATTTTTGTAAGCCGACATGGAAGATTGTAATATGACTCATATAAGTATGAGATCTTAGAGACCATTTATAAGAAGGATATAGGAAGTGAATATGGAAGGATTATTGCAGACCTAATGTGTGAATTATAAGGCAGATTTTGGATAAGGGTTTATGAATATTGCAGAGCTTAAACCAGTACTGAACCTGGCATAGTAGATGCTAATCTGAAGTAGTACATGACTTTGGATTTGTATAATCCATTTTTGTAAGTCAGTGAGACTTCTTTTGTAACTAAGCAGTGAGCTCTAGGCACTTGTCTTTCCTACATGTGCAGGCCCCTATTGTATCAGTAATATTCTCTTATTGGCCAGTAAGTGAATATTGTGGGTCACAAATCCCACCAAGTTTTTTCCCACTTCAGGTTTCCTCATTAAAAATATTGTGTTATGGTGTGTCTTTCATGTTGTGGTTATTGCTCTTATTTATTGCATTATTTTTGGTTTACTGGTACATAGTGTTGAAATGCTTTTCATGTTATAATTCAAGAAAACTCATATACCGATCAGATACTGATTCACCCCCCCTACCTCTCAATATCTTTGGGAATCCTAACAGCATAGTCATTACCTATTGTTGCAAACTCTATAATTGTTGTGATAGAATATCCATTTGAGTCAAAGGTACACTTTCTGCATGTATATTTCCCACAAAAGGGTTTGTGGTAGTATAACTAGGAGGTTGTTGGAAGGTGACATGATTATAATTTCACGTGTTGTACATTCCACTAGGTACTATGAAATAAGTGATATGTGAACCCATGTTTGGCTGAGTTGTACTTGTTGTATTGGCAAGACCTAGATTTGCATTTTGATAACTATATGTTGATCCTATAGAATAGGAAATTGGAGGTTGGGTTGCACTTGTTGTATGAGGAACTTGTGTTTGAATACGTGCTGAGACACTTGATATTATTGGTATGGTCTATGTTGGTGCACTAAAATTTATTGTTGAAGATGATGCACTTGACTGAGAGTTTGTGTTTGAACTAACATTTGTTTGTATAGATGATGTTGGTGCATTCTGAGGAAAACTTGAGGTTGTTGTTTGTGTTTGTGTCATATGTGGTATTTGACTGCTATCTTGACCTAGAATATTTCCTAGTGGTAAGATTTTTGTGCCATCAAAATCTTCAGGTAATTTTGCCCCATTCTGTAATAACAACGAGATATACTTGTCCCTATCACTATATATAGGTGCACCTAAGATCATAAGGACATGTGGGTCTTGTTGAGCTAATTCAATCTCTTCACATGTTAAATGTTGTTGTAGTTCATGTATTGTGGGCATTGCCTGAGAATTTGACTGTTGACTAGTTGATATGTCCATATTCCAAGTTAGGTTTACAAACTGGTCCTTGTTTGGGTCCATTGTACCCTTTTCCTTTTGTGACCTTGTGACGGGCATTTAAGACTTCTATATGAGGGTGGTTTTAGAACTTTATGCAAGACAACAACTAATGGTAGACTCTAGACCTAAGTATGGGGTATGCAAGACCAAAATAGACTCTCTATTAAGGATTTGGATGTGAGACTTGTTGAGTATTTTGAGATTTTTGCAACAGAAGTTTTTCAAGTTCTTCTCTTAGACATTCTACAACAATTTCTCTATCAATCCTACTAGCAATTTTATACTTGATATTTATCTCATACTCGAATCCTATATACTGGGGTGCATTTCTCCTTGATTCCTAGGCTAAGTTAGCTAGACCATCAATAATTTCTCATTGACCACCATTTGGCACTAGATTAGGTTGCTTGAAGGGGAGAAAACCATCACCTGGGAGACCCATTAAAACACATGCTAATACTTTCTAGGATGATTATGCAAATGATGATGTACTAAGATAGACATATATGAGGTCTAGACAAGGACTTAAATGAGGACATAAATAGAGATTATGCAACTTCTAAGGGTGATAATAAGGATATAAATGATGACTATGTAAGGACTTAGGACGTAAATGAGGACTATGAAAGGACTAAGGACAATAATAAGGATGTAATGAGGACTATGCAAGGACTTAGGATGTAAATAAGGACTATGCAAGGACTAAGGATGATAATAAGGATGTAATTGAGGATTATGCAAGGACTTAGGATGATGTAAATGAGGACTATGCAATGACTAAGGATGATAATAAGGATGGAAATGAGGATTATGCAAGGACTTTGGATGATATAAATGAGGACTATGCAAGGACTACCTATGGTCACAAGTGTGTAAACTTTTGAGTTTTGACGTTTCAAAAATGGACTTTGTTTTCAGTAATTCCGTGTGTAGGACAAGTTTTGTGGTTTTCCAAGTCTAAGAACAATTGTTTGGAGGTAGATATAGCTGACTGATCTGGTTTTCAAACAATCTCAAAAAATTCAGAGATACGTAGGATAGGGCCTAAAATAGCCCAAATAATTGACTCAATACTAGTCTGATACAATGATACATAAAAAGACACAAAAGACAATATTAGGCTAGAAAGTGGACACCATTCAATGAATCCCCCACAACAAAATACCAAAACAAGACAGACAGATAGAGAGTCTGGCAGCACTGGCTCCACTCCATGGTACACACTTCTCAGGCATGCTAGTCTCTCTTACCCCAAAGATCCGAAGATCTTATCACCGAGGGATTTTTGTCTCATAATGCAAGGTACATGAGGGGTATCTATGGGGTACAATCCACACTCCCGAAATCACTGAATGTAGGATTTTGGGCTACTAAGTTGGTTCTTATTATAATATTTTGAGGGGCCTTGATCCAACGATGGATTCTCAGAGCAAGCCACTTAAGACTTTAGTTGAGCTTATTGGTATAGGGAAGGCCCCCATATACGTTGAATTCACTCAACACTCTAGCCGCATGATCAGTATGTTTATATAGCGGCTCGAAAAACCCACTCAAGAGTATGCTGGGAGAGATGATATCCCCAATGCATCCCAATTCAAAGTACCTCTATGGGGTGATGAATTCCCCAGTCAAAGATACCCCTCTCTACTTGAAATAAAATAAAATTGAGCGTCATTGTCACCTTCTCCCTTTCTCCCAAGACCCTGAAGGTGGGTGGAAAGGTAGTTAATGCAACAATAGGTCCATCCTAGACATGATAAAAGTTCTTTCCTTTAAGAAAATAAAATGTGAGTTAATCTATGTGCAACTTGATTCATGTTCATTTTAAAGCCCAAATTGAGGTGTTGAATACGCATGCACATGTCAATTTTAAACACCAAACTGAAATGTGAAGGCATGCATGTCAACTTTAACCATTGTTAATTTTAAGCCCAAACTGAAGTGTTACACATGCATATCCATTTTAAATCAGTATTAATTTTAAGCCCAAACTGAAGTGTTACACATGCATGTCCATTTTAAACCATTGTTAATTTTAAGCCCAAAAAATGAAGTGTGAGAGCATGAGTGTTTATGATCTAATGCTAATCCAATCCTCTCTGTAAATTTGCCACAAGCTGCAAATAGATGATTAGTAACCAAATAAAATCCACTGAAAACAAAGAACTCAATTATGACAGAAACAAATGTGTGATGATACCTGTGCGATAATGTGACCCTGAATAAGCGATTGCGTGATTTTGTCAAAGCGATTGCGTGATCCTGGCAAAGCAATTGTGTGATCCACAGGAAGACAACACAAAAAATTAAACCAAACCTAATTTTGATTAGAAACCTACAAAACAGATTGTGAGGCTCTAGCAAGATCTCTCATCATCCATTCAATGTTAATCAAATCATATTTCACCCTATATGAGAGAACTAGGCTATTGTATCTGTCTATGGCTGGTTGGTCTTCTAGATTTTATATCTTCTTTTCCGCTTTGAGAATTTGCTGATGGCATTTGGCTTGTCTTCTTTGCTCCTTTGTCCTCCTGGCACCTGAAATTCTGAATTGTACCTTATGTGCCATAAACTATCATAACCAAAACATGCAATAAAAATAATTTATTTCCAGATTTACTCAATTTCATGTAGAATTACACAGATCGGAGGATAGAAAAGAAATAAAAATAACAATAATAGAACAACAATATTCCTAACGAATGCGTAATAATGTCAGAGCGATTGCGTGATCCTGTGTAGGCGATTGTGTTATCCTGTAAGGTCTTTTACATGATGGGTTCTGCACAAATGCATAACCATGTCTACTTGATTGCGTAGCCCTATCTATGCGATTGCATGACGATGCAAGCGTGATTGCGTGATGAAAAGATCTTCTTTGAAATCCATGCAAAACTTGCAAAAAAGGAAAAAAATCGTACGATCTGCAAAAAATAACACATAAAATAGAGAAGGTTAATTAGCTGTTGTTCACATCGGGTTCACCAAAATGTGCTATGCTCAGATTCATCATTGCTAAATAGGAAATAAGGAAAATCACGAATCCTTTGACTATCTAAGCAATTCAAACACAAACCAATGAAATAATACGATTAAGAAATAGGAATGTAAAATATGTTAATCAAAACTCCCTATTCCATGATCGCATATGACTTCTATTGTTCTTCTCCTCTTTGTGGTATGATGGTTCTCAGATATCGCGCTGGCAACCTGCAAATGACACAAAGATTTGAAGTTCGTGATTGTTGAAAATGGAGATTGAATGCTCAATTCATAGATAATTGGAGAAGATTGATTGAAAGGTAGAACAAATTGATCAAGAGGTGGAACTTAGGTGAGCTCACATATTTATTGATAGTTGAACTGCTAATTTGGAGGTGAAATATAATAGATTGAATAGATTAAATGAGTTAACTGATTGAGAAAAAGCTAATTGAAGGAAAAAAAAGAATGATTGGAGGAAATTAAGAAGATGACAAAGAAAGCTTTATTTAGAAAAAGCTAACTAGAAGATGAAAATAGAGATTGGAGAGATAAATGATTTAATTAATTAATTAATTAAATTAATTAATTTAGCATGTGCTTGCACTTTGACTTAGATTTTCAATTTAATCTTTGCATGAGATTTATTCAAATAATTGAATTTATTTTAAATTCAATTTAGTATTTGAATATATTTAGAACTTGACTTTGATTTTCAATTTGATTTTGCCTGAAATTTATTCAAATAATTGAATTTATTTTAAATTCAATTTAGTATTTGAATATATTTAGAACTTGACTTTGATTTTCAATTTGATTTTTGAAAGCATGCACATGTGATTGAATTTAGAAGAAATTAGAAGAATTTGAAATTAAATGAAATTAGAATTTAGGGAATTTAATTAAATAATAAAGATTATTTAAATTAAAGGATTAAATTACAATTAATTAAATAATAAATATTTAATTAATATTTAGAAAAGAGTTAATGAGTAATTGATTAGAGATAGAAATTGAAAATAGAATTTATTTAAAAAATAAAGATTATTTAAATTGGGAAATTAATCAGAATTAATTAAATAATAAATATTTAATCAATATTAGAAAATGGTTAAAATGGTTAAATAATGATAGAATAAGAAATAGAATAATTATTAAGATGATGAGGAAATATGAAATTAGAAGAATAAGATTAATTAACTTAAATTAAATAATTAAAGAATTATTTAACTAATTTAGATGAATAACTAGTACATGATCAATGAGACATTTTTAGGTGTCTACAAGTTGGAATTGGCTTCTCCTCAGATAAATCTGAAGAATCAACTTGTATTCTGCCTGCTTGTAGTGTAAGCCCCATTCTATGGCACCAATAAAAATGGTGACTCTTTTGGGGAACAATGCATAGTTGCAGTCAGCTGTGTCGTCCATTTGGGAAATTTCGTTGAAGTTAAATTGTGTTTCTCTGATTTGCCAGTTGAGCACATATTTTTTTTGTTTATGGTTTATGTTCTCTGATTTAAGGGGTGTTTTGCATTTTCATGAGAAAAGGCATTTTATTTTTTGAACAAGGATTACAAATCTCTTTCAAAGATTACCTAATATTGTTTCATTTGGTATCGTGAAGTAATTTGGGTAGCGACTCTGAAGTCTCTACGCTAGTGCATATATTTTGAAGATTTCTAATAAGTTTTTGAAATATTTTGTCAACATGAGTAAGCCTAAGAACACTAGAGCTTACATGAGGCTGCATCTTGAAGAAAGATTGGAAGAGCTTCCTACAGTCCCATTGAGAAGTGAAGTAAGGAGAAATGTAGAAATAAGTTCTTCTCCCTCATCATGGAAACCTAAACATAAGAGCACAAGTAAGTCATCTTTGCATCCTATTCCTGAAATCCATACAACTTCTTCTAAAAACTCTGAGTCAGATAGCTTGGGATTTTTTGATTCTTTGTTTGACACACCTGTACAAGAAGAAGTACAACAAAATAAGGAAGTTACTCAAGTTCAATATTCAAAAAGGAGAAGAGGTCGGAGTAGAAGTAGAAGTCATTAGAGTAGTATTTTTTATGTACCTCCTCCTCTTGTCCCTACAACAGAATTTCCTTATAATTTTGAGTCAACTCGAGAACAAGGAGATGCAAACCTAAGTGATAGTTCTGGGTCTGAAATAAATTTGTCAGATCCTAAAGAGGTTTTTGGACTCATAAGCATATTAAGGAAAGAACTCCAAGAACAAATTGATTTGAGAAAGAGAAAAGAAAAGGAGAAGGAATCTAAAGTTATGAATGTTGTGATTGAGAGGGATAGCTTAATGAGGTAGTTGGCTACACTCAAGGCTTTGAATCATGAACATATTAAGCCTAATGTTGAGGATCATGTTTTAAGAGAAGTCTTAGATAGGAAGTCTGAGCAAACTATAAAAGAAAATCCTAGGAGCCATGCTGATAGCCAAAGGTTAGTAAATCCTAGTCAACTAAATGCTCAGATTCCCAAATCAGACTAGGACAAGGGAAAGAAAAAGATGTTCGGTGTCAAAATATTCCATTGTCCTAGATATGAGCCATGGGTTGTCTCAAGTAGACATTGAATTGGAGAAGGCTAGGATAGAAAGTGAAACTCTTGCAAAAGTGTTAAAAAGAATTGAGATTGAAGCTTCAATAGCAGAAATGAAGAGAAAAATTGATTTCCTGAAAATGTCATCATTGAATAATGATTCATTCACTGCTAACCCATCTAATACCCAGGCTATCTCTAGTTTATCCCCCACAATAGTACAAAATGTTCAGGGTACCCAAAGTGCTCGAGTTGCAACCACTGAACAGGGGGGTCAAATGATTACTCAAAATGTTCAAGCCTCTAAAATACCTGTTGGGGATAACGCTAGAGCAAAAATGACTGGAACTAGTGCAATTAATAATATTGCAGGACAAGTTGTTACTGGGTAGTTCCAGAGAAGACCTATCCATCTAGAAAGGTATAGGCAATTGTGTTTTGATAGGATACTAGGGTATCCTAACACAGTCCCAAATGAGTTGAGGGATATGATAAATAAGTTTGGAAGAAATAATGCTATCATGGGTGAGGAACATTTGAGATCCTTCACAGATAAATTAAATGACTATGAGGTGGAACATGAAGATGTTGTTATGAAACTCTTTGTACAATCTTGACTGAAGATGTCAGGGATTGGTACAAAGGGTTACTACAAGCATTAACTCTTGGGAAGAATTTGAAAGGAGCTTCAAGGAGAAATATGGTGACAAAACTAATGGAAGTTTCATGTTGAATGAGTTCAAGAACATCAAGAAGTCACCAAACAAAGTTGTCACTGATTTCAACATTAGATTTCAAAAGGCTATGCATAAGTTATTTCACGTTCTAAGGTTAGACGATAATATTTGTATAACTACATATGTAAATGCATTTGATGATAAAATGACATATATCTTGAGGGATAAAGATCCTCATAATCTGAGAGATGCATTCATGATAGCCATAAATGTTGAAGTTAATAGGATAGCTTCATGCAAGCTTGGGAGAAGAGAAGATCCTAGATTCTCCTAGATTACAAAGGATAAAATGAAAAAACCTTTGGGATTTAAGCCAAAGGAAGAAGACAAGTGGGACAAGGTGCTTAGTACCTTGAAGGATCTTAAATTGATTGTTTTAAAGAATGATAAGGGTCTTGCACTAGAAAGGCAACAATTGAACAAATTTAGCAGACCTCCAAGATTGCAGGATCATCCTTACAACACAAATTGGAAGGTGGAAAGTCGGTTCAGCAACAACAAAGGAATAAATAGGAGAAACAAACTCCTGATCAATTGTAAAAACATACAGTGAATGTTGTTCAGGACACACCTTGGTGTATTTCTTGTCAATCACCTCATTCGCCTGAGTATTGTGTTGTTGCATAATTTATTTCTGTCAAGGATGAGATGCAAGAAGAAGAAGAAGAAACTTTTGAGGATGACAATGTTGATTGTCTTATGACTACCTCTTGTCTTGGAGGAGCAGAATAATTTTCTGACACTGAGACTCAGGACTTGGATGTAGATTACCAAAGACAAAGAAGTGATTCATACCACCAACAAGTTTTTTTTGATAATGAGTTGTGTGTTGATGACCAAATGTGTAATGCTGAGAAAGGAAAGGATGATATATCCTTAAGAAGACATTCATATTGAGAGATTGATAGGATAGCAGTTGCCATGGTAGCACAAGTCAAAAGTAATTATCAATTGAGAAATAGAATAATTGGTGTAGATCAAGGCAAGCCTGTTGGCCTATTTATCAAAGAAGTGAAGATTAAAGGTAAGGAGCTCAAAGAAGACAAACCAAAGAAGGATGCAATCAAGATCAAGGAGGTCAAAAGAAAAGAGTGGGCTAAGAAGGCTAAAATTATAAAGCCCAATGAGGACACTTCTTCACCTAAAGTAAAGACAAAAATAGTTTCAAAATCTACCATGCATGTTGGAGAAGACTTGAAGCAGAAACAAAACATTGAAAGAAAAAAGTTGAAGAAAAATGAAGAGAAATCAGGTATGTCTCTTGAATTGCCAGATTACACACCTATTGATATGCTTTAGTTTCTCATATTACAGTTAAAGTTACTTTACAAGAAATGTTAAGAATAGATGAGCATAATGAGAAGGGTATGGCCTGGGTTAGGGGTGTTTCTTCTAACTTGGAACATAGGGGTGTTTCTCATAATGTAAAGGAAAAGGTAAGTAAAAATGAGACAAAGGATAAAGAATTAGATGGATTGGTTTCTCAGATTCCCTAAATCTACTTCGAAGATACAGTAGATAAGAGCTTGGATAATGTGGATCCTTTCTTTTTAAGTATTATTATAAATGAAGGGGTGTTAAATAATTGTATGATTGATTCTGGAGATTCAAACAATGTTATGTTGGTGAGGATAATACAAGCTATGGGTTTAAATGTAGATACCGCTCAGGGAAGATGTTGTGTTATGGATTCAAGGGAGGTGCCTGTGATAGGTACTATAAGGGAATTTCTATATAGACTTGCAGCTTACCCAAAGAAGGAGTTAACCATGAGTGTCTTAGGCATAGATATCCCACCTCATTATGGGATGTTGCTGTCAAGAAACTTGAGTGCTTCTATGGGAGGAAGTTTGCAATGTGATCTATCCTATGCAACCTTTTGTATTGATGGTAAGAATGTGAAAATTGATAGAAAATATGGAGTGCCATATATGATGGTGCATGCAAAGAAGGACCATGATGAAGACATGACATGCTTCATAGATACAGACATACATGCATTTAGGGTTGAAAATCTTCCAACGGAACATAGAGAGCAACCTGCACCACTGGAAAGGGAAGTAGAAGAATCATCAGGTGATGATAATTTATGGACAATGTATTTTGATGGAGCTAGCTCTAAGGAAGGTTCTGGTACAGACGTATTATTCATCTCGCCTAAGGGAAAAACTTTTAAGTTCTCTTTTACTCTGTCTTTTCCATGTACCAATAATGTGGTAGAGTATGAGGCATTGTTATTAGGTTTGAGACTAGCTGAGAAGAATGGGATAAATAATCTCAAGGTCATTGGAGATTTTGAGTTAGTCATATCCTAGATCAGGTAATAATATGCATCAAAAAATAAGAAGTTGAAGCAATACAAAATGTTGTATGGGATGAAATTGAGAATTTTGATGCATTTAGCATTGAATGGAAAGAGAAAAGCAATAACAGGATGGCAGACTTGTTGGCTAACATTTCTTTAAGGTTAGAGGACATAACTTTTGTAGGAATCTCAAAAATTGAGGTTCAAACCAGGCCTTCAGGCCCTGACAACATTGAAAAATGGCAGGTTTTCAATGATGACGATGATATTATGAGATTTCTAACTTGCATAGAACAATATGAGGGTCAAAAGATTGATTTTGGTGCCTTTGTTCAAATTGAGGATGGGAAGGAAACAGTCTTTGGGAATGAAGTAATCCAATTAAAGACAAATAAGGTTCCCAAAGGCTTGGTTGTATTGGAGAGGGTGTTTGATAATCAAGATAAAGAAAAGATTGCTACTACTGCCCCATGTTGGTATTTTGGTATGGTTTTGTCATTGATGTCAACACCTGCTAAATACACCTACTTTGGAGATCCAACAACATTCACCGGCAAACAGTTACCGATATATGGTTAACCAGCAGGATATAATGTTCATCGGTACCTGCATTGACATGGAAGACACCTGGTAATGTCGAAGACATCATGTGGACACTTTACTTTGAAGTAATAATCATTGGTATATTCTCATTTGCATATTTGCTTTTACCGGCAAATAGGTCTAGGTTATCTAGGGTTACACTGGTAGGCTTATCTTTTCCAGATCAGCATGGCACACTATGAAGATCATTTATTATTGTTGTAAATGCATCAAGCCGACATGTTCAATCGGTTATTGCATCGGATATTGTATTATTTGTAAAATATTTTTATTATAATATCTTGTAGAGCCGACCTACTAAAATTGGTCATGTAAGATCTTATTTGTAAGATCAAATGTGGAATGCGAAAAAGATTTAAGGAAGGGTATATGCGAGATCAAGCAGGGATATACACGAAGACATCATTCGAAGGTGAAGTTAGGTTTTTGTAGAAGCATATCAGTATTACATCAGTACTGAATCCAGCATATGAAGATGCTATTTTGTGCAGTACATTCTCATTGGATTTAACCATCCAACTGTAGTCAGTGTGACTCCCATTTGTGATTGAGCAGTGAGCTCTAGGCTGTTGGCCTTTCTGCATGTGCAGACCCCTCTTTGTACACTTACTATCTGCAGTAGTATCATCTAATTGTGGGTAAGGTTTCCCACCATGGTTTTTCCCCTTATAGGGTTTCCACGTACAAATATTGGTGTCATGTGCTGTGGATGACTTTGTGCTTATGTTTCATGCATTAATTCTTACCGGTACAGCAATTTTCTGTTAACATTGTCTATCGGCATACTTAACTAATTTACTCGTATTAAGCATTAAGTTGGTTAATAAGTTTTTGATTTGAATTTATTAGAAAACTGATTCACCCCCCCCCCCCTCTCAGTTGTCTCTAAGACCTACAATTGGTATCAGAGCTTAGACCTCTTTTTGCAGAAGTTTAACAACTTGAGGAGATCCAATGTCTACTAATTATTTTAGAAAGGATAGTCCTAAACTTGATGGAACCAACTATGGGATATGGAAAATCAGAATGGAGACACATCTAAATTGCATTGGTAAAGACATCTAGGAAGTTACTAAGAATGGTTATACTGCTGCTGTAGCTGGTCAGACTGCTCCCATTACTTTAGCTAAAGATGAAGAAAATGATTGCAAAGCAAGATAAGCAATTTTGAGCGCATTATCAGATCAACAAATCATGGGATTATCAGATAGATCCACTACAAAATCTATTTGGGATCATTTGGAAACACTGAATGAAGGGGATTCCATAGTCAAAATTGCAAAACTTGAAAGCTTCCGAGTCAGGTATGAACATCTAAAAATGGAAGAAGATGAAAGGATTTCTTCTTTTATGGAAAGAGTTAATGAAATTGTTTTGGGTATCAAATGTTGTGGAGGAACCTTAAGTGAAGATGAGATTGTTTCAAAAATATTAAGGGGTTTTCCACCAGCATATAAAATGAAGGTTACTACTATAAATGAGTTGAGAACAATGCCTAATACATAAGTAACTAGGGATACACTGATTGAAAAAATTTCAGCTTTTGAAATTGAGGAATTTGGTCCTGTTGCTACTATAAAAACTGATTTGGCCTTCAAAGCATCAACATCATCTACTCCATCCTTTGAAAAATCAGACTGGAGAGCCTTTTATGCAAGAGAACTTGAAGAAACCAGGAAGGAGAATGAACAGCTTGAATAACTTGAAGCACTATTTGCAAGAAAAATGCCAAAAGGTCCAATTGGAAGTAAGTATGAAGGTAAAGCACCCTTTAAATGTTTCAATTGCAATAAGATTGGTCATATGGCTTCAAGGTGCCCTGATAGACATGCTAGACTAAGAGAAGAAGCTAGAAGGACATACAAACCTAATCCTAAATATCAGAGATATAGACTTAAGAAAAACAAAGATAAATCTTGTAACATTGCTGATGAAGGTGCGACTGATGATTCTGATGAGGATCCAATAGACAATGGATGGGTCTTTGTTGCTATAATAGAAGATCAACCGATACCTATTGCTCAATCGGTAGAACAAGCCTTAGTAGCTAAAGTTGAATCAAAGATGAATGGATTATTGACTCAGGATGCTCACATCACATGACTAGAGACAAAGGTAAATTCTTGAACTTTCAAGAATACAATGGAGGTTTAGTAAGATTCGGAGATGACAAAGCCTGTTCAATCAAAGGTAAGGGTTCAATATCTCTTGATGGTAAACATAACATTGACAATGTCTACTATGTTGAAGGATTAAAACATAACCTTTTAAGTGTTGGTCAGTTAGTTGAGAAAGGTTTTCAGTTACAATTTAAAAATGAAAAATGCATTATCTTTTTGAGGAGAGATTGGTATTGAAAATAAATCTTTGAATAAATACATGTTACTCCCAGGGGGAGAAATGGAGATTGTTGATTTTTGTACTTGGCATTTTTGTTTTGGCACTTTGATGGTTTTTCCATCTTGTGTTTCCATCAATGCCAAAGGGGGAGATTAATCACCCTGAAGATTTAGAAGAAATTAACCTTGGGACAGAAGGAGCCCCAAAGAAGGTGTGCATTGGAAAGAAGATGTCATGAAAGACAAGAAAAATGCTAATTGATTTATTAAGAAAATATAGGCATGTCTTTTCTTGGTCGTATGATGATCTAAAAGATTATAGGCTACACTTGTTTCAACATGAAATCTCTTTGAAGGAAGGTACTAAGCCTTTCGGACAAAAACAAACGCCAATTAATCCAACCTTGGTGCCCAAGATGCAAGAAGAAATTGTTAAGCTAAGGGACACTAGAATCATAAAGCCTATCAAACATTCATCATGGGTGTCTAACTTGGTACCTGTGAGGAAGAAGAATGGAGATATCATATTATGTGTTGATTTTAGGAACTTGAATATATCTTCATTGAAAGATAACTATCCATTACCCAATATGGAAGGAATGTTGCAAAGGGTCACAGGTTATGAACTCTTGTCTATGATGGATGGATTTCCAGGTTACAACCAGGTAATGGTTAAAGAGTCAGAGCAGTTAAAAACAACATTTACCATACCTTGGGGAACCTATGTTTATATAGGAATTTCATTTGGGTTGACAAACGCAGGAGCAACATTCCAAAGATCTATGGATGCTGTATTTTATGATATTATAAATGTGTTCTTAGTTGTGTACCAAGATGATTTAACATCATATTCCAAGAAGGAAGGTGATCACTATGATAATCTAGAGAAAATATTTAACAAAGTTGTTGAATATGGAATATCTTTAAACCCAAAGAAATGCTTTTGGGGTGACTGAGGGTAAACTATTGGGCCATATCGTTTCAAAAGATGGTGTGAGAATTGAACTAGAAAGGGTAGCATCAATTGATAAGGTCCCTTAGCCCAAGAATGTAAAAGGTATCCAGTCATTCTTTGGGAAGATTCATTTCCTAAGAAGGTGTGTTACTAACTTTGTAGAGATTAGTAGACCCATCTCTAAATTGTTAAAAAAGGGTACAAAGTTAGAATGGGAAGGGGATCCAACCAAGGCATTCCAAGAGATCAAACAGGCTATTAAGAATGCACATGTTTTGAAAACACCTGATTACAACAAACCTATGCAAATATTTTCATTTGCACCTTTTCATACTATTGTTGTAGTACTATTACAAAAGAACTTGGAGGGTTTTGAACAACCCATAGCATTTTTTCAGCAAATATTTGCAAGTTACAGAGCTAAAGTATGATATAATTGAAAAAAAAGCTTATGCACTAATGAAGGCAGTAAAAGCTTTTAGGAGTTACCTGATGGGAGCAATGATGGTTGCATATGTGCTTAGTGCTACAGTCAAAAACATCTTCACATAGCAGAAAGTATATGGGAGAAGATGCAAATGGATCAATAAGGTCCAAGAATTCAACATTGAGATGCAAATTACTAAGTTAGTAAGAGGACAAGGATTGGCCAAATTAATGGCTCAAAGTAACTTGGATGCCAATCAAATAAATGTTACAGAGGAGGAGCATAGGGCTTATCTTTGTGACATGGATAACTCTAAATGGTATGTAGACATAATATATTACCTACAAAAGATGAAGTGTCCTGAAGGTATGAATGACAATAAAAGGAGGACACTAAAGTTGCATGCCATAAAATATGTCATTGTAAGTGGAAAGCTCTGGTGGAAAAATAATGATGGTGTCATGTTGAAGTGTGTGAACTAGGATCAAGCTCCAAAATTGTTGACAAAAATGCATAGTGGGGTTTGTGGAGGTCATTATATGGCCAAAACAACTGCACATAAAATATTAAGAGCTGGGTTTTGGTGGACAATAGTTTTTAAAGATGCACATCAGTTGGTTAGAAAATGTGATCCATGCTAGAGATTTTTTGGAAAATTGAATTTTTTAGGAAATTTGCTATTGAAACCTGTTAATGTGCAGGCTTTGTTTCAATAGTGGGGTATAGACTTTATTGGGGAAATAACATGTAAATCCATTGGTGGTCAGTCTTGGATCTTAGTGGCCACATATTATTTTGCTAAGTGGGTTGAAGCTATACCAACCAGGAGGGAAACAAGAAAGGTGGTGGTTCATTTTATCACTGATAATATATTAACTAGATTTGGGTGTCCAGAGAGAATAGTTTCTGACAATGCTATGAGTTTTATGTCAGAAGATTATGAAAATTTCTGCAATAAATATGGTATCCAAATATCATATTCATCACCTTACCACCCCCAAGGAAATGGACAAGTTGAGTCAAATAATAAGAGCTTGATGAAAATCATCAAAAGAATCTTGGACAAAAACAAGAAAGCTTGGGATTCAAAGCTGAAATTGGCAGTTTGGGAAGATAAAGTGACAGTTTAAAAGACAATAGGATGTGCCCCTTTGACTTGGTGTATGGCATACATTCAAGGTTTCCCCAAAATAATCTAATGCAGATGTATAAGTTTGTCCAGACTTATGATGATGATATAGATGATGATATGCAACTAAGGGTTGAAGCTTTGATTAAACTAGATGAAACTAGAAGAGAAGCTAATGCCAGAAATGCAAAATTGTAAATGCAAGTAAAGAACTTGTATGATAAAATAACAGTTGTAAGAAATTTCCAGATTGATGACTTGGTTCTGATGTGGAATGCTAGGATAGAAGATAAATGAAAACATGTAAAATTTGATTCCATCTAGCTCGGTTCATTTTTTATCCAGAGTAAGTGGGGAGAAGATTCATATTTTCTCCAAGATATAAATGGTGAAGTTCTTGAATTGCTTGTTCATGAACAATTCTTGAAACTCTACTTTTCCTAAAGTAGTTCTTTTCCATGAGCATTAGGTTAGGTTTTGTATATAAGTAGAATAGATTTCTTTCTTCTTTGAGCTACTCTGTCTAGGTAGTTTCCTTTTAGGCCTGCTTTAGAGCTGGTCTACTCCACTTGAGATTCTGAATTCTTGTATCATCCCACAGTGATGATCGTCACCAACCAAAGCCGCTGATGGTCAGTAAAAATGACCTAGCAAAAAAATTTCATGCCTTAGGTAAAATATGGGTTATTTGGATTTTATCTTGTTCTCTGTCTTGCGCTTCAGGTTTAGGGTTTAGAATTTTATGCCTTTTGTCTAAGTCTTGGTAAGAGCCCCTAAACTTGTTATAAACTCACATTACTTTATCACTTAAGTCTAAGGGTTCTAGTAATGTTGACGGGGCCTTTTTATGTCCTAGGCATTTATTTTGTTTGGCGGGTCTTATGTTTTCCGAAGTCTACGCTTTGATTTTCCTAGGTGGGTCCCATTTAAGTATTTTTCTGACATATTTGTGATAATAGTTGGGTTACTAATGTTTCCCATTATTTGCACATATGTTAATGGATGAAGATATTTTAATCGTGATTAGAAAAATGCTCAGTCATTAAACAACTCGAGAAGATGCACACCATGGCTAGCAGAGTAAAGTTCAAACAATTCCAACAGTTCTCGCTACCCCGTGGTAGAATGTGCTCAAAGGTTAATGATCATGACATTGGGAGATGATGCCATGTGTCTAGGGTGTGTTAGACCCAATATGGAAAGCTAATGTACTAAGAGGGGAGGGGTGAATCAGTACTTCAAAACTTTTCTTAAATACTAACTTTACTATTATGCATAAACCGAATAGTGCAGTAACATAATATAAAGCTAAAACAAATAGATAACAATCATACATGATTCACTCCATAACACATATATTTTGGTTATGCAAAAACTCTTGGTTAGAGAGAAAAACTGTGGTGGGGATGGCACCCACAACTTCACTACTGCAATAATAAAGAGTGCTCGGTTAGAGCTACATGTTTAGCTATTTCTGATAGCATACCCTGTTAGGAGTAACAAGATCTATTAGATCTACCTTGCTAAAGGATTTTACAACACTTCATCTAAATGTTGCACCTGGTTAGAGGCTTTACAATTTATAGATTTGATTAGAGTCTTTTACCCTGTTAAAGGTTTCTCTTACAACTTCAAAATATTATAATAAAATTATTACAAATATCTACAACTTTACATCTGGAATGTTATAGCAGATTCTATGTGCTCAAAATAAGTTACCTTGCTTATAGCATACCTTGGTAACCCATATAGTAACTCGGTAAACCCTTCTGTTTACTCTGTTCTTTGACTATTCTCTGAAAACCATCTCGGTGACCTCTGTGTCTCTGTAACAGTCTTCTTACACTCATGCACACACCTCTTTAACTCTTAACTCATGTTGTATAAATAGGTCTCTTATGATGGTGATCCAATTCATTGCTTCGATCTTGTAAACATGATTTATTGAATGAATAACCATGCAAATTATTTCATTGGTTAGATGACATCAAAACCATACACAATCTTTAAGTGCAATTTCCAATGTGATAACGGTTAGATGTGCCTCGATCTTGTAATGCGTTTTCATATGCATGTCCAGGTTCAATGAATCTGGTAACATGTTTCACTTAGTGTATATCAACTCGGTGTGTCATCTTTGTTGCTCGGTAGACATGTAAAGATACTTGGTAGACAACTTGGTGTATAATGCATTTTGTTTCTGCTTTCTTCTATAGCCGACTAGACTGTACATACCGACTGAATATCTTGGTAATAGATAACTGACTAGAGTATATAGTATAACTTTGACATAAAACTAATGGCAATCTGATAAGTAGTAACAATCTCCCCTTTTGACATTAGTTGAGATGTTTGACAAAAACTACTTTCAAAGTTATAACTCAAAAATCTATATACTTGCAAAATTTGACTATATTGACAGTATATACAATAGTCAATAATATAATATATCAGATATACTCCCCTTATTGATATACTGTACAAAACTCTGATTTTGCATGCTCGGTGATCTGTTCTGTACTTTTCTTACTGTCATGTATACTACGCGGTTTACTGCTCTTAGATACTCTGCTTACTCTGCTCGGTATACTCCCCCTGTATACTATACTCCGAATACTATACCATTCTCTCAATACTGTATCACTCCCCAAATATATTGTATTACTCCCTTAAGACTGTAACATATTACTTCCCCTTTTTGACAAACATCAAAAAGTTAATTACCATTCAGGGGTGGTAACTGATCAAAAATGGATTTGTACTTGGTCTGGGCATCAGTGAGAGTGATAGAGAGTGCATCCTTTACATTGTCCATTAAAGAATTCTATGCTTGAATATCAGCCAATAGTGATATTAAGCCATCTAGAGTGCTTCCCTCTTGAGTAGTAGATAAGTATGTGGCTCGGTTGATCTGTTCATGGACCGATGAAAGATGTGGAAGGAATAATGTCTGAAGGGTCATTATGTCCATCCTGATCTTGTGTTCTTCATTTCTTAAGTCCAATTGTTGAGCCATGAGCTGTTGTAACCTTGTATAAAAATTCTAAACTAAATTTGGCTCGATGGTCAACTTGCTTGAGAGATCGGTGATCTCTTTCTCAATTGCCTCTATTTTATTCTTAATGTCTTTAATGAATAACAAAAATGTGCAAAGTTTCTGAAATAAATAATGAATGTTCTTGAGTTGAGGGGTCAACTCAGCAATAAATTTGACAAGTTTAACTTTGCCAATAGAGATAGCTTTTTGTACCTCTTCTATCATTTTTGCAGTGAGCTCTTTGTCTTTCAGCTTGCTCAAATACTCCGATGCATCTACTCCAGATGTCTCTATCTATGTTAGGAGTTCATCTAGTTGAATGTGGATGGCTGCATCAATTGATACTATAGCTTCAGGTAGCATATCTATTAGGAGAGATTTTACCTTTTGAAGTATTTAATTTTTCTTTTGAATGGCCATTTGCTTCTCTTGTTTAGCCTTTTCTTTGCATAGTTCACCGAAATCAATGAGTGCTTGCCCTTTCAATTTTGATATGTCTACATTGGGCAACACTATTGGTTTTGACAATTCAATTTTAAAACTATGCTTTTTCATTTTCTTTTCTTTACCTTTCACCGATGGAACTAAGACAAGGGTTTGTGAGGCTTGATGACCCTCGATAGGTTGCTTGATAGAGGCAATACTTTGATTGGTTCCTTTAGCCTCTGTAGAGTCCTTTGGTATTTTGGTACTCTTTGTCTCAGTTGCAATAGTCTCAGTGTTAGAAGGTGCTTGAGATGTCTGTTCTTGAGTAGTACCTTCTCCTGCTGCAGACTTGTGACCTTCAGTGCCTTGATCTGTATCCTGAGGAGTTTCAGTTGAGACAGGTTGCTTGACCGGTGGATAAGGCTGAACTTGTTCCAAGACTGATTCACTAGATACAAGTTTTGCATATGTAGTGCCTTCTATCATTTCTGGTTCTGGTGCCTCTGAATCCATGACATCTTCATCTATTTGAATGGTGTCATCAGGGTCTTGTTTGATAGCATCAGGACCTTGCTCGGTGACATCAGGATTGTGCTCGGTGGCATCAACGATTTCAACTATAGCTTGCTCACTGACATCCTTGATTTTGAAGATTTCCTACAACTTTGCTTTTGTCTCATTTTCCACTTCAATATATAGCCCATTCATCAGTTTTAAGGCTCTCTGTTTGACAGGAAACTTTGAATTGTAGGTTGTCAGATGTTCCTTTATTTCAGTGACTGACATGTCAGGAAATAAATGAACCAGAGTTCTCTCTCTGATTTGTTTCTCTGAGTCCATTGCATACTTCCACCTATTATCAATATGTAGATACAGTTCATTTGGAAGTGACTTAGCTAGTTCCAATGGAGCTAACTGGAACTTTAGAAGTGTGCAGATGACAGCTTCTTCAATTTGTCTCTTTTCATCATTGTTCCTGGTTTCATACTTGACATATCTAAATCCTCCAAAACCACCATATTCTTTCAGATTAGCACAGAAGTTTTCAACACTATGTATATTTACCTTCTTTCTCTTGACAATCTGGAATTTGCTTGCATCCTCTGATTCGGTATCAC
The DNA here is from genome assembly GCF_030272615.1 of Cryptomeria japonica. Taxonomy (NCBI): domain Eukaryota; kingdom Viridiplantae; phylum Streptophyta; class Pinopsida; order Cupressales; family Cupressaceae; genus Cryptomeria; species Cryptomeria japonica. The sequence continues at coordinate 66,429,174 of NC_081406.1, read as the reverse complement.
TCGACTCTTTTGCCAAAATGAGTCTCTGAGTAGATTTCTTGTATGTCTTTTTTACCTTGGGAATAGTAACACCCTTTGTTTTCTTACTTGGTGAGGCTGCAAATGCTCTAGTGTTAGGTCGCTTTACTGGAGGTGGAGTCGGTGAGGCCTTTGATGTGTCATGTTTCTTTCTCTTCAACACTTTACCCTTAGGCAATTCAGTGCTCAATGTTATAGCTGCCTCTTGGGCTTCAGATTCCTCTTCGGTAATGGCAATGGTGCCTTTGACAGGTGTAGAGGAAGAGTCTTCTCTGAATTTCTCTAACAATGCCTTAATCATTTGTGATGCCTTCCTTGTAGCTTTGGGTACTACAATGTTCATCTTTACTTTTTCCTTTACTTTCTCATAGGTACCATACCTCATCTCGGTAGCATGTCTAGGCAATGTAAGAAATACATCAATTTGCTATTTTGTAATGTCAAAATCAATCTCGTAACCCATTGGTGACAAAGATTGAGTCCTAGGTTCCACAGCATTCACATAACAGTAATCAGTGTCAAATTCAATACATATATCATTTTTGTATTTCTCTACTAGCTGGGGTGGAATTCTATATCTGTTATGCATTCTCTCTTGAAATTTACTGAAGTAATCATTCATAATATCATTGAAATTATCACCTAACTTCTTGATGAAGTCATTTATCTGATGGGTGATTGGTCGGTGTAGTTCCCAAATAACTTTACCAACTGATGGAAAGAATTTTTCAAAGTAGAAAAACATGCATACCAGTAATGATCCAAACTTTAGAGTATTAGCTGAGTTGTTCTTCTTCAGCTTCCTGATGGTGTTCAGATTTTCAAATAGGTTCTTCAACAATACCTCACATAGATCAATTTTCATTCCCTTTTTCACAATTTTGTATGCCAGGTCTACTACTGCACAGGGAACACTGTTTTCCCTTGCCGATTGGAAGAAACAGTAGCCCATTACTCTAATGGCAAATTTTAGTTCTTTATCAGTGACATTATTCAATTTCAATCCTCTGCAATCAGATTCCACTCCAGATAAACTGATCAATTCCTTCTATGATATCATCTTTTGGGCTCAGGCATGATCATAGATAGGGTAATTGGTAATTAGATGAATGATTTCCTTAGTAATCTTAAATGGTTTCTTTTCTAGCCATATGAAATCATCGTGAACTCTACTCAGAACAAACTTGACCCACTGGGGTTTGAACACATGGGGATAGGTTAGGGCTTCAGTTAATCCCTTGATTTTGATGTGCTCATACTTGCTATTCAATTTACCATCGGTACACAACTCATCATAGGTGTCTTTGATTTCAACATGACCGAGTTCTTCAACACGACATTTGGTGAAGAATCTCATATCCTCGACTAGTAACACTCTATCTGGGATGAGTGAAAAGGCAGTTTTGTCATCCAGTTCAGAAGTGACTCTAGGAGTCAAAGAGTATTTTAGTGAGGGATTTTCTACATTATTGACAACTATGGGACCTTGGATCTTGGGTGCCATTGTAGATTTCAAATAAAAACTAGCAAAGAGTCCTTAGGGTTTTAGGATTTCAAACGACAGACACTTTATACTTAGCAGATAATGGCAACTAGATAAGATCGGTAAACCAGCTTAACGATGTGTTGAGATTGATGTAAATACCTTGAATTTTCTTTATAGGAGGTTTGATGGCCTTAGATTCGCTTGTTCTGCTTTCTTGAAAACTTGGTAAATGAAAATGACCGCAAAAATGCTTTTAAGTACACAAAATACCTTATCGAGCTCCGTGTGGGTTAGGTCAAAAACATTAAATGCACTCGGTTTCTCTTTAACCGATTTACTCTCCTTTTTCCGTTTTGACGGAGTAAGCAAACTTCCTTCATTCACCGACTAGACAAGTTTCCTGTATTCACCGACTTGACAGACTTCTTGTAATGTGCTTCAAAAGACTTTGATAGAATTTCAAACTTACTAATACATCTTAATTATGCAGATTTTGAATTAAGTACATAATAGAATAGGAACTGTTAAGATTTTAACTTTCAGAGAATGCAGTCCCTTCATACCTTTACTGATTAATTTGGAATAGGTGCACCTAACTCGGTAGGTAAGGTGCTTTCTTCATTTGACACAATTTCCTTCTTTTTCCAAATCATCTTTAATTTTTCTTTAATTTCTTCAGTGTCTTTTCTAGGTTGATCTCTACAATCTCCAGTTAAGTGTCCTACTTTGTGACAATGAAAACATGCCATAGCAGGATTTCTCCATGATCTTCAGTTGTTCATTCCAAACCTTATAAAACAGTTGGCACTTATATGACTATATCCTCCACAACATTCACACCATATCCTTGTATTGTAATCCCATGGTACTGCAGAATAATGTCAGTAAGGATCTGTGTGAGTTCGGTAACCTCTAGCATTTGCTCAGTGTGCATACCACATATAGTTCTTTTTCTTAAACCAACACTTCTTGGTACTATGTCCATATCTATTGCAGTTTTTACAAAACCCTTTGAATTTTGCCTTCTAATAATTGTTAACAGACTTTGTCTGACATTGATTAGATGTGTGACCATATTTATTGTAATTGTAACAATAACCATTGGACTTAGTGACATTCGGTTGCTTACCTTTTTTGATTTGGCATATGTTGGCAATGTGACCTTGATTTCCACAGTAGTTGCAAATAGGCTTCTTTATTTTGATGTTATTCTTGTTTCCAGCTTGCTTTGATGATTCTCCTCTCTCTGTAGTATGAATTCCTTTCTTGGTAGAGACTTTTCCTTTGTAACCGAGTCCTGCATCTTTGTTGGGTTGTCTTGTATTCAGTTGCTCATCCAACATCTTTGATGCTTCATAACTTTTCTTCAGTGTTTCTTTGGATTTCTTCTCTGTTTCAAGTTCATCGGTTAACTTTGATACTTCAAGTTTCAATGCTTGATTCTCATCATATTTCAAATTTGCTTCATGATGTGCATAACCTAGTTGATCTGATAGGTTTTGTTGAATTCTAGTTAACTTTGTGATTTCATCATTCATACCAGATACTAAGACTTCAAGTTGTTGTTTATGTCTCTGTAGATCTCTTGTTTTATCCTCAGCTATCCTCAATGCATCAAGATTTTCAGTCATCTGTGGCTGAAATGTTCATGTTCTCTTTTCATTGCTTTCAGTTGATCAACCAGTTCTTTGTTCTTTTCTTTCAATACTCCAATCATTTCTTCAGTTTCTTCAGATATACTATTCTCAGATGATGTCTTAATTTGTTCCACTAACTCTTGAGAATCTTGCAAATCATCAGAGAATCTTCTTCTCACTTTCAGAGATTTTTGCATTTGCCTTTGCATGTCTGCAATCACTTGATTAGCATGATCCAGCTCTTCTTGCAGATACACAATCCTCCAAGATTGTTTATAGCCTTCCATTGATAAGATCTTTCTCTTTAGGTAGTTAAAACCTTTTCCAAGATTCAAGCTCTAATACCATTTGTTAGGCCCAATATGGAAAGCTAATGTATTGAGAGGGGAGGGGTGAATCAGTACTTCAAAACTTTTCTTGAATACTAACTTTACTATTATGCATAAACTGAATAGTGCAGTAACTTAATATAAAGCTAAAACAAATAGATAACAATCATACATGATTCACTCCATAACACATATATTTTGGTTACACAGAAACTCTTGGTTAGAGAGAAAAACTGTGGTGGGGATGGCACCCACAACTTCACTACTACAATAATAAAGAGTACTCGGTTAGAGCTACATGTTTAGCTATTTCTGATAGCATACCCTATTAGGAGTAACAAGATCTGTTAGATCTACCTTGCTAAAGGATTTTACAACACTTCATCTAAATGTTGCACTTGGTTAGAGGCTTTACAATTTATAGACTTGATTAGAGTCTTTTACCCTGTTAAAGGTTTCTCTTACAACTTCAAAATGTTACAATAAAATTATTACAAATATTTGCAACTTTACATCTGGAATGTTATAGTAGATTCTATGTGCTCAAAATAAGTTACCTTGCTTATAGCATACCTCGGTAACCCATATAGTAACTCGGTAAACTCTTCTGTTTACTCTGTTCTTTGATTGTTCTCTAAAAACCTTCTTGGTGACCTCTGTGTCTCTGTAACAGTCTTCTTACACTCATGCACACACCTCTTTAACTCTTAACTCATGTTGTATAAATAGATCTCTTATGATGGTGATCCAATTCATTGCTTCGATCTTGTAAACACAATTTATTGAATGAATAACCATGCAAATTATTTCATTGGTTAGATGACATCAAAATCATACACAATCTTTAAGTGCAATTTCCAATGTGATAATGGTTAGATGTGCCTCAATCTTGTAACGCATTTTCATATGCATGTCCAGGTTCAATGAATCTGGTAACATGTTTCACTCGGTGTATATCAACTCGGTGTGTCATCTTTGCTACTCGATAGATAGCTTGGAGTATACTACATTCTGTGACTGCTTTCTTCTATAACCGACTAGACTGTGCATACTGACTGAATATCTCGGTAATAGATAACCGACTAGAGTATATAGTATAACTTTGACATAAAACTAATGGCAATCTGATAAGTAGTAACAGGGTGGGCTGAGATAAGCCCAATGGTGGGGGTCACTGACAACAATGAAGAGGATGATGAGTTGGAGATGTCGCATCATTCTTTTAATATTTTTGCTTGCCACACAAGATGGTCAATGTTAGATTGACTAGTATGGATCGTGCGATGTGCCATCATGGAAAGAATCAACGGTCTAGTTTCAAACTTGGTTCAAATATGAATTTGAATCATTTTCCACTCACGCAAGCAGTAATGGTAGACAAGATTGTGATGCTTGATTCCATGATTGTAATAAAAGACTTTTTCAGAATTATTTTGATTCATAAAGAGATTCAGAAGTAACCAGAAGGTGATGCTAGGACCAAAGAAGATCTGAGCGAGCTCCTGCAGTGCAAAATTGAGGTTCACCTAGTGCATATAAAGCATTAAGTTGTCAAATTCCCCTTCGGTGTTTTCAAAACCTTTGAAAGCTGTGAATTGCATGAGATTATGGTGAAAGGGTTGTGAATTGTTGTAGGGTAAAAAATGTGATGCTAAAAATGTGGTTGGTATAAGAGGCATACACATATAATGAGACAATAAAAACATAATTGAAAAGCTTAATTGAAGATTTAAACCAAAGATGCAAACCATAAGCCTTCCTTGAAATGTCCCATTTTCCTCTATTCTTGAGGACCTTGAAGGTGTTGGATTGATGGGCTCTCAGTGGAGCAATGACCTCCAAAGTGACAACTCAAGAGTTGAGTAGCTAATTGACCATGATTGACTATGGAGATGATATGAAATGTATCATTTAAGAACCTAGATGAACATGCTATGATAAATCCAAAAGCTAATTACTAGATAATCGAAATGCAATTTCCTATAGTAATGATACCTAAATTGATATGAGATGGGATCCATATTGCTCCAAATGAGGGGTATTTATAGGAATTCCAAGGCTAAAGCTGAGGTGGTAGGAATCGATGGTCCAGATTTGATCTGAAGATATCAAGGGCCAAGATTGAGGAAGTTGGAGAAGAGGTTGGAGGAAGAGACACTTGTCATCTCTGTGGTGACAAGTGTCAAGGAGCCTTGCTCATGAGAGGGCAAGTGTCCAAGGGAGGAGACATGTGGCAAAAGTGCCATGTGTCTCAAGGAGAGAATATCCACACCATGAGAGGTTAGGATAAGGAGGTTAGAATGTGCAAGATAGGATAGGTTTAGTTAGACCCAAGATTAGATTGAATGGGTTAAGTTAGGAGATGGTTAGGTTAGGTGGTTAAAGTTAGGAGCCATGTGCTCATTTGAATTTAGAAATTCAAATAATTGGAAAATGGCAATTAATCTCAACAAATTTGAGTTTGTTAATCTTAATTAGGGATTAGAAGAATTGATTAGTATGGGGAGACATTAATTAATTGAGAATTAATTAATCAAAGGGGGATGTGAGATGAACTATATAAATAAATCATTTAGATTTATTTACTAGTAGATGAATAGAGATATTAATTAAATTGCTTGTGAATTCAATTAATTGGGAAGGGGAATTAATTAAATAACTGCATATTTAATTAACTATCTTCAGACCATTTTTAGGTGTATATATTTTGCCCCTCTTTGAAGTGATGTGAGACGATGTGTTGGTTCAAAGAAAACTTGATTGATGATGTTGCTGATATTGATTCTGATAGGATGCAGATTCGATCTTGATTGGATGCGGATTTGGTTTTGATGTGATACTGATTTGATTTGGAGATGATAAATCTCGATATGATGTTGTTTTGATCTTGGAGATGATAAATCTCGTTATGATGTTGTTTCAATCTTGGAGATGATAAATCTCGATATGATGTTGATTCGATGTTTGAGATGATATGATGTGGATTCGATGTTTGAGATGATAAGATGTCGATATGATTGGATTTGATGTTTGAGATGATAAGATGTCGATATGATGTGGATTCGATGTTTGAGATGATATGATGCTGATATGATGCCCTAGATGTTGATTGATAGATATGCACTATGATGATTCCCCCTCAGGAGATCAATTGAGATAATTGACCTTTGGAGTTTTTTGGATCTCTGCGAAATTGATTTCCCGATAGACTATTGGATGATTCCTGCAACCGTGGTTGATGAAAGTGCGAGTTCTTCGATCACTTTGATGTGGTTCTTGATGTGATGATTGATAGAGTTTGATTGAATTGATAGGATTGATGAGATTGAGATCAAGTCTGGTTTCAGGAATGGCACCTCCTGTATAAGACAAAGATGATCAAAACGTCTGGTTTCAGGAACGATATATCCTGTATAAGACTTGATCAAAATGTCTGGTTCCAGGAAGGATTCATCCTGTATAAGACATGATAGAAAGGATCAGATGAGATGGATTGATAGAAGTGATAAGATTGATTGGACAAAGAATTGACAGTTTGTTGATATCATGTTGCAGGAAGATACATAAATGCTGGTGTGGGTTCATTTGAGGGGGTAGCATAAGATTCGCATTGGGTTTTTCCAGATTTAAAAAAAAATTCCATACGCCTCCCAAAAATATTTATGCATGCATTAAAAATTTTTGTTTTTGATTTTTGCAATTTTCAAAAAAAATAAAAAATGTCATTTTTGCAATTTTAAATTTTTGCAATATTTGAAAAATGCCATAAATCTTTTTTTGGGGGGGAGGGAGAGCTGGTGGTGCGGAGGCGAAGGGCGGAGCAGAGGGCAGAGTGGAGGAGAGGAGCTCTGGCGGAAGCTGCGGGCGCCACCGCGGGCACCTTCGGCATTGCGGGCGGCGTCGTCGGTGCCACCGCGAGTGCTGCAAGCATCGCGGGAGGCGCCTTGGGCACCACCGCAAGTGGGCGGGGGATTTTTATTTTTATTTTTTATTTTTTATTTTTTTATTTTTTTTATTTTTATTTTTATTTTTTATTTTTTTATTTTTTTAATTTTAATTTTAATTTTTTATTTTTTTATTTTTTTAAAAAAAAAATTTTGGTTTTTTCAATTTTTTATTTTTTTATCTTTTTGGTTTTTGATGATTTTTTTTTTTTTTGGTTTTTGATGATTTTTTCAATTTTTTGGAATTGATGATTTTTAGATTTTTAGATTTTTTATTTGATTTTTGGAAATTTTTTATGATTTTTCAATTTTTGATGATTGCTGATGATTTGATTATTCTGATTTTTTTTTATTCTCGATTTATACTTGATTTGATTATTCTGATTTTTTTTTTTTGATGATTTGATTATTTTGTTTTTTCCCTCCGCGTCTTAGTGATCACACTATTATGAGACAGTGATGTATTCATGTACACACCTTTTGTGATGAGATATTGTAGATTCCTTTGATGTATATTTGTGATGTATCTCATATATTTTGTGATATCATTGTACCTTGGACATTGATTTTATTTTGATGATATGATATGTAGTCGATCCTATTCGTTCTACATGACCTATGAGATGATGGATGCATTCTATTTGGTATATGATTATGATGTGCAGTTACTTTCATGATGTATGCTTTAATTTCTATATGCTTATGAATTCTATATGATGAATATATGATGATGCAGTATTTACATGATATATGCAAATGCAAATATGTATGGTGATGCTTATAATTTCTATGTGATGCTTGTGCAATTGCAATGCTTTCTATGTTTATGATTTTTTTTATGATTTTCTCATGCATGTTAATATGAGATGGATGCAATGCAATGCAATGGTGTTATTTTATATGATTTGAGATTTGATGAATGCCATGCAATGATCTTATTAAATGAATGAAAAATTTGATGCTTTATATGAATGATGCCTTGGTATGTAATGATTATATGAGATGAACTAACTTATCATGCAGGATGAATGAATTGATTATTTTTGTTATTGTCCAATGTACTCAATCACGTAATAAGAGAGATAACACCATATTAGCTTTGGCCTTGGAAAAGATGAGCATTGTGATCCCATGCAGAATGAAATGAAAATCTATCTTAAAATGCAATGCAACGTAGTGATCGGACCAGTCATGGAGTCATTGCTTTGTTTCATCATTGAGCCGCTAAAATGTAGGAAGTGAGTGCAAACATCAATGATATAATTGAACCATGATGACTTGAGCACTACTTTCCTGGGTTTTGATATTGCAAGTTAGCACAAGCATCGAGGTATAATTGAACCAAGATGACCAGAGTGTTGCTTGCGTAAAACAGGCAGTATTAACCATTTCTATATGCAAGTCCGAAATGTCTTCGATGATACTCTGATGATCTTTTTCTTAGACAACTTTGCACATATTAATGATTAATTTACAGATAGTAGACGAGAAAAATATCATATTCCTTCCTCGTTCCTCTAGTCAAAGACATCCTGGAGTTACTCAGAAGTCATGATAGCGAAAAATCCAAATAAAATAGTTGAACCATTATTGCCAAAGTGTTAAAATCATGAGTCAAGATATATCATCCATTGATATGTGTTTTGTCATGTTTAGATTGATATGTGATAGTTAATGGTTGATAATGTGATCTTATGTTCAATGTTGGATGTGTCTTAGTTTTTCACTTGATAAGCATTGTCTAACTGTTGTTCTACCTGCTTTGATTAAGCTCAAAATGATCAAAACTTTTTGCCCCCAACCAGGTTCAAGATTTTGCCCTCAGCCTAGAAACAAGCCTTATTATGATATAGTCAATGATCCAAACCATAACGAGGAATCACCTAGGATGCCTGCATATGTACAAAAGGTTTTATGATGAATATGATCAATGCTGATGGAAATGAATGCAAGCGAAAGAAAGCATGAACCAATAGATGGTAGAGCTAGCTGACAGATAGCGCCTGTTTGTCAGGTTTTCACCATCTGTTTTTATTGCACTTTTTCCCATTTTTGATTTTTTTTTTTTTTTGGTATTTTTTCTTTTTCATTGTTTTTGGATTTTTTGCTTTTTCACTTTTTTTTGGATTTTTCTGCTTTTTCACTGTTTTTGGATTTTTTAGACATAAAACTTCTTCAGATGCATGCTATTGATGGGTTCCTTGAGCTGATATCTGTCTTGTGTTTATAGCTGATATGCCCCTGACCCAATTCCTGTTGTGACCACAAATGGACCTAACCAACTTGGTTCAAATTTTCCTTTCTTTTCTCGATCTGACTGGTTTCAAGGATTTTCCTTTAGTACTAGATCAAGTCCCCATTGGCAGAAAGGCCAAGATGTTGCTAAAGCATGAAGTTCTTGTGTTGGTGCATGGATCAAATTTCCATGGATCTGACATTGTTTGCATGTTCTAGCTATCTGAAAAGAATCTCGTTCCATAGTTGGCCAATAATAGCCCAAGCTTATGAGTTTTTTTGAAAGGATAAGACCACTTGAATGAGTGCCACAAATGTCATTATGGACTTCTTTTAAGGCCTTCTCAGATTATTTTTGTTCGAGACATCTTAAGAGAGTACCGTCTAGACCTCGTTTAAATAGGGTATCCACGACAAGAGTATAATGGGAGGATTGATGAATAAAGTTTCTCTTTTGATTTTTCGATAAGTCACGAGGTAAGATGTTATCTTTTAGGTATGTGTAAGTTTGGCCATAGCGGGAGGAATCATGTCCTATAAGTTGACAAATGGTTTGGGAATCAGGACAATTATGAGATGGGTAAAACAACTTTTCAACTAGGAATTCATAACGCTCTTGATTTTCCTATGTTTGTAATAAAGAAGCAAGTGTTGCCATGGCATCTGCTACTTTGTTATCATTTCTTGGAATTTGTTCAAAAGTGATTTCAATAAAATATTTCTTGAAGTCATCCACCATATTTCTATAAGGCATGAGTTTGTCATATTTTGTTTGATAGTCATCATTTATTTGATTAATGACAAGCTGAGAGTCTCCAAAGACTTGAAGTTGTTTAATGTTCCATTCTATAGCCATTTTGATAAATAGAATGCCTACTCTTGATCCATGTTGTGTTCCTCTATTGATGTCTGCTCTTGATCCATGTTGTGTTCCATTAGTGATGTTTTCTCTTGATCCATGCTATGTTTCATTATTGATGTTTGCTCCTAGACTGATATTTGGGTGATGTATTATAAGATCTGGATCGAACCCTGGAATGTCTGCATATGACCAGGTGAAATTGATCTGCCATCTTTTGAAGGGTTCCAAATATTTTTGCCTTGCTAGTTCTGATAAAGAGATTGTTGCTGGATGTAGATCGATTGTGTCAATGATAACTACTAGTTCTATTAGGATAGATGACTTCTCTTGATAGTACACAGGTAAGGTATCAAATCTCCCATCTTTCGGTGCCTCGAGGAGGTTTTCACCGATAGATGCATCCTTTATTTTTACTTTTTCATGGTCTAATGTTGCCAATAAATGGTTTTCAACATTATACCTAATATTGTTTTCTTTATTTTCATTTTTGCGACTAGAAGATTTGGTACCTATTTGACTTGAAGATACGTTAGCAGAATCCCTAGTGAAAGTTGTTGTAGGTTTGATTTCATTAAGATATAAGGATATGGCATGGTCATTAGGTAAGGTATCAATGTTAGTATGTCTTTCATTTTCCCAATCCATAGGTTCAGGATAGCTTAAGGATAAAGGATCTTCAGGTTGATATGTTTCAGAGATATTGGGAGTCATGATAGAGATGTCAGAGCTTTCAATAGGTATTTCCATGTCTAGGATGATACTCTAATAAGAATGGCCTCGTACAAGAAAATCCTTATCGTCCTCGGTTAAGTCCATGTCAGTCGTATGTGATTCTGATTCAAGTAGGCTAGTTCTTAACATTTGTTCTGCATATGTGTGAACTACATCAACACCTACATCTTCTTCTTCCCTTTCAATTTCAAGTTGCTCTTATTTGTTGTTCCATGATAATGAATATTCTTTGTTCACTTGATCTTTTAGCTACAGTTGTTCTTCCATGTTTGATAAAATTGATGCAAATGATTGTGATGGCATTTTTGATGATTGTGTTGTGAATGTCATTGATGGACACACACTTGTATTGAGATCCCCTTTATATGTATGAGCTTGTGCTCAACCAGTATTTGTTGCAACCGGTATGTTGTATACTAGTCTCTAGACTAGTGATTTTCTAGAATGTGTTTCCCGGTTTGAAGCAGCATGTTGACCCCAAGCGGTTCACAGATCACAAGTGGTACGAGGGAGCAAAGTAGCACAACACATTCTTACCAGTCTTCATTTGTGACAAACTGGCAACCGATATTTTGTATGAACTGGTAATACTTTGTGATGAGTTACCAATCGACATTTTGTGATGAGTTACCAATCCATCGATTGTTTGATGGTGTCGACACATTGACGGTGATTCTTCTTTCATGTTACTAAGTATGTCTAGATTCATTGAACCTAGAAAATTGTAATGTAATCCTATTGGACCGACATGAAATCAGATTCCTTTAAAAGGACATCATGTCTAGGGTTTTAAGTTTTGTTGCTGAAAGGGTTTGAGGTGGAAGTTGAGTTATTGTGAGAATGATCTTATTTGAGAAGATCAAGTTGTAACTGTGAGAGAGAGAGAGAGAGAGAAGATTGAAGTAATGCTGGAATGCATTAGCTATGAGCAATACTGGATCTAACCAAGCAGTTTGTGCTATAAGATAGATCAAACACTTGTTGATTACTCACATCTTTGACAAGTCTGTAGCCCTTAACCAGGTAGGCCTCAAAGCCTTTGTAAAATCCTCTAACAAGGTGGTTCACACATGTGAATCTAAAATCTTCTAACAAGATAGTCTTTAATCAGACTTATCTCCTAATAGAGATTGAGATTCCTAACAAGATTTGTTCTGGTGAAGAATTAACCGGACTGACCTTAACCGGTCTAGTTTCTATTCTACAAATAGTGACTTGTGAGTTCCATCTCACCATGGTTTTTCCCAATTGGGTTTCCACATCAAATATCCTATGTTATGGTTGTATTGATTTTGTGGGTGAATGCTTTATTTGCATTTTGGTTTGCATGTGTGGTAACCGGTTTGACTGTCAGACTGCTTTACCAGTTTATCTTTAGACTGTGTAAGTGTATTTGTGCAGTTTTTTTTGGCATACTAATTCACCCCCCCTCTTAGTATTCATCAATTGGTATTAGAGCCTACCTTTCTATAAGTTTAACCACTTGGAAAGAGATATGGGGGAATACACCTTGAGGGAACTTACTCAACAAATCACTAAGTCTGAGAAAGCCTATGATGATCTTATGGTCAAATACAAGGCATCTCAAGCAAAAAGAAGAGAACATGTAGAGAGGCTGATGGAACTATCTGAAAGTAGTTATGAAGATGAAGCTAACATGGAAGCCATGACTGCTGAAGTGAATAAGCTGAATGATTCAAACTCCAATCTAAGAAAGGAGTTGGAAGGATTGACTATTCAGTTTAGTCAAAAGCCTGAGAACCGGAGAAAAGTGGAAGATCTGGTGAATGATAGAGATCATGAGATCTCCAAGTTAAAACATAAGATTAGTGCACTAACTGCTCACCTTCATGAGAGAAGAATGAAAAAAGAAGACATGCAAGGAGAACTGAACATTGCCATCTCTGAAAATGCAAGTCTTATGGAGACAAACACTGCTATTTCCAAAGAACTCTTTGAGTCAAAGGAAATACTTGCTAAGTTTGGCAAAAGTACAGTCAAGCTAGAGCAAAATCTTGAGTCATCTAGATTGGCAAAGAATACCAATGGTCTTGGTTTTTCTGGACATGAGGAAGGAGAATCCTCAGGAACAAATGTTGAAGCATCAAAGAAGCAACTGACACTCAAAGGAAAAGGTAAGCAAAAATTCAAACCTATTTGCTTTAACTGTCTTAAAGAAGGACACACTGCCAATGTATGTAGGAGAAAAGCCTACAATAATTTAATGGTCATTGTTATGCATGCAACAAGTTTGGGCATAGAGCATTTGAATGCAGGTCTGTAATGGATAACACTAGAAGATATCCTCAGAGGACCCAAGGAACTGGTCCTGAACCTTTTATGAACCAGAACCATAACTAGTTTAATGTCTTCAATCATTAGTTAAGAAGCGATGGTCATCAAGCGGCAACCAGATGGAGAGAAAGTTGTATGATCTATCATGGTCATGGTCACATTGCTGCAACATGCAGAAGGAAGAATGGAGACATGTACAATGGACCTTGGAGAGCACCTGGACTTGTTTGGTATCACTGCAACAAATTGGGTCACATTGCAAGATTCTGTAGAAGGAGAAAAAGTATATATAATGATATACCAGTCACTCAAGAAGGAGAAATAGATGTTGAAAAATTTCAAGGAGACATGAAGAAAACATGGAAGAAGAAACCAATATTGTCAAAAGAGGAACTGGTTTCTGCACCTAGTGTGGAAATATCGGAACCGGCAAACTAAGCCTCAAAGGCTTAGGGGGAGCAAATGGCGAAATGCTTTCGAACCCCCAGCTGACATCGGTAAAAGACCTTAACTGGTATGTTATACCTGTTGCTTGGTAGAAGACCAGAAATGGTAAAAAGGCAAATTAGGGTTTACGCCCTAATAGAGGAGCATTAATGACAGTAGGTGAGAGACATGTATAAATGCAATTTTCAAATCATTTCTCACTATCTGTTTTTAAGCGAAGAAAAGTTTTCAAGTGCAGAGCGAAGAAAAGGCGATTTGAGCTTAGATTTCAAGAAATTGGATAACCTTGAAAGAGATTCAAATCTAGTTTGCAAGAAGTAGTGGAGAACTCAAAGCAGTGATTTGGCATCTGATGGAGAGCGAAGTGAAGCAGAATCAGGAAGCCCTAAATTCGCATTTGAAACGTATTTTTCATGTTCTTGAAATACTCTTCAATGGCTTCTGCATCTCATACCAGTTCAAGTACATCCATTGAGTCAAAAAGTTTCATTCAGAGGAAGTCCAAGTATAATGCTTTATCATAAGTTCCAGCTAGAGTCATAGTCGAAAAATGAATTTTAGATTATATTGATTGCAAAATAGAAGACCTAGGGTCTTTAGCCATTCATACTCAATTAGGTCTATTTTGTGGAAAGGACAAAAGGATCAAACCAGAATTTAGTGTCATAGAGAAGAAGAAATTCCACAATGCTGTATATTTCCTGGAAGACTTCACAGAGGATCACACCAGGATCATCTTGAGCAGAGTACATGGTGACAAGATGTACCTGGAGAGGATGCATGATATCATGCCTCAGGCAATTCATGTAGTCACCGATTTCTGCAACACAGGGGAAGTGCCAACCCTGAGAAAAGTGAGCAAAATGGAAATGACCAAGCTCACCGGCTCAACAAGTGATTCATAGGGCATGACAGTCAATCCTATCAAGGATGATCTAGTGAAATACGCATGCATGGTGATTGGATACAGAACATTCTCAGCCAGCAGAATTAATTATGTATCTGTTGTAGCAATAAATGCCACTTACCGAATGATAAAAGAGGATGCATCTTTTGACTTATGCACCAGCATGTAGAGGCAACTCCTACTAAATCTCAAGGCAATTAAGTAGGACAACTCACTGAGGTTTAAGTTTGGACAACTACTGGTAGGGTTGTTCTTTTATTTCCAAGGCTACTTTCCGGGTGTAGGAGATGTCCAGTGGTCACCTGACCAATTGGTAACCAAGCAGATAAAGGAAAGGGTGCAAGCCATTGGAACCGGCTAACCTGAGGTACTGAACAAATACTTTGATGAGTTCAGAAGAAAGATGATTCAGAGGGTAAGAATCTCAGGTGACATAGTGAAGAAATACGAAGATGACATTTGTTTCACTATTTAGGTGGACAAATGTCTAATGGAGGATGTTGAGCCTAGAATGGAGGAAGTGGAGCCTATGGGCTATGAGGTCATGTTTGACATGCTGGAAGGGTATGCTTCAACCCTTATTGCCTCACCTCTTGATCCAAAGGCTAAGAGGACTAGAACCTACTTGGAGAGGATCGCAGTGGTTGAAGAACCATCGGTGAAGAAGGGAAAAGAATTGGCAGCTAAGAAAGCTAAGGCAGTGCCTACAGCATCGGCACTGGTTACCACTGCGACTCCAAGAGTGACCAAGCGGTCACCAACAAAGAAGAAACCAGAGGTAACACCGACAAAAGTCTTCTAAAGAAAGAGGAAGACTAAGGCAAATGAACCGGACTCCAAAAAAACCGAGTCTGATGAACAGCCAAAGAAGGCTAGATAGACCAAGAAGATGAAGAAGAATGAACCGATAGCATCCGCACTGGTAAATATAGATATCTCCTCTTACAAACCTTTGACACATTGTCAAAGAATAGTAAAGAATATTAGGAGAAAGTTACTTCATGATTTAATAGATTATTATGATGAATTCAATAGTGGGGAAAAAGATGAAGTACTGCAGGAAATAATTCTTTATTTATGTAAAAATGACTGGTCACCATCAGAGATTAAATCTCAGACACCAAATTCATTATTTAAAGCATTAGATAATAAATGGTGCATTGCCATTGAAAAGGAACAAGAGATTAGGGAGAAATTTTTTGCACAGTACTTCCCTGAACTCTCAAATTCAAAATTGTTTGATGCCTTGGATCAAAATAAAGGTCTCTTCTTCACAAGGAGAAGAAGACTCTGGTTGTTGGAGGGGAGAGTTGATGATGTAGAAAAAGATACACATCAGCACATGGCCCACACTATCAGCTCTCACAAAGCATGAATGGCCAACCTCCAAGCAGAAAAGGAACCAGTTATTTCCAAACCGGATGAGGTTTTTGATGAGGAAGGAAACCTGGTGGAAGAACCAATCGACACCATAGATGTCAATGCCCTAGATGTAGAAGATGTCACTCAGGACATACCTTCTGAGGAACTGAACAGGGGCAATAGGCCGATCAGGGTGGTGAACAAGTTGTGGACACACAGCAAGCGGCAAAAGAACAGGAAGAGAAAAGGAAGAAGGATGAAGATGAGAAATAGAGGAAATTGGAAGAGAAGAGAACAGAGGAAGAGGAGAAATGGAAAGATGAAGAAAAGAAGAAGCAAGAAGATGACAGGAAAAATAAAGAAGAAGAAGATAAGGAAGAAAAGAGAAAGAAGGAAGAAGAGGAGAAGAAAAAGAAGGAAGTAGAAGAGAAGAAGAACAAGGAAGTAGAGGAGAAGAAGAAGAAGGAAGAGGAAGAACAGAAGAAGGAAGTGGAAGAGAAGAAGAAGAAGGAAGAGGAGGAACAAAAGAAGAAGGTAGAAGTAGAGTAGAAGCAGAAAGAAGAAGAAGACAAGAAGAAGATGGAAGAGGAAGAGAAGAAACAGAGAGAGGAGAAAGAAAAGGAAGAGAAGGAGAAGAAAAAGAAGGAAGAAGCAGACAAGACCATTGAAGCAATGAAGACCACACAGATGGAAACTCCTAAGACAACCGATAGCCAAGCCAAACCAGCTGCTATCTCGAGCCCCATTGATCTCCAATCTAAAAGTGAGTCTAAGCTTATGCAGAGCATCAAGGTTGCCTAAGAGCACCTTGAAGGCATTCGAAGGACAAGAGAACAAGATATTATTCAGGTGGCTGTAGACACACTTACCAGTTTAATCCCCTGTACTAATCTTCCTGACACTAATTCATCACTAGCACAACTCAAACTTCTATGTACTATAGTGGATGATCAAGTGCAGAGTCTAGAAGAAGCAGCAGAGGCCAATGTAAAGAAAGAGCACCGAAAGGTTCTTAATGTTGCTCTAGTGAAGAAGTTGAATGAGCTTAGGACTGAACTGCTAAAGGATCAAAAGGACATAAGGAATGCCTTGGATGAGGGAAACTTGCTACTCAGCAAAATCTGTCAACCTCATATGTTCTGTGATGATGTGCTAGCTAAGAAGCAACAACTTCAAATGGACTTACAGTCCTACTTGGGTACATTCAAGACTCCTTATGACTCCTTTGCAGCATATGGGCAAACCGTTCACCGGTTCTAGATACAGTCAGCCAAGATGGAGCAAGAGATCAGCACAAGGTCTAGGGATTTGCAGGAGCTTCAATTGGTATTACTTCCACGACTGCAAATTATTCAGAAGTGTTATCTAAACTTGGATGCCCTAACAGTCACACAAGAACTGAGCACAATAGATGCCATGGAGGAATAGGTATCACAGATGTAGACAGAGAAGGAAGTGGCAACTTGTCTACTTGAGTCTTGGTCCCTTTCCATGAAACAATTTTTGCAGGACTATAAAGCGGTTTTTGACAAGTATAATTCATTATTGTCATAAACTCTTTTATATATATATGGAAACAGGTTTTTCAGCGGTACTTTGTCATTGTTGGCAAAGGGGGAGAAGTATATCTGGTTTTTGGTTTTAAAATTTTGAAATTTTGATATATCAGGGGAGAAGTATATCAGAGGGAGAAGTATCTATTTTGAAATCTTGATATATGTTGTGCTATATGTTATATGCTCTAATGATTATGCTCTGAATGCAAAATTACTATACACTCTATTGATTAAGGGATAGTGTATATGCTTAGGGGGAGCAATTTTGTCAATGGCCAGTTTTTGTTGTAAAACACTTAGATGTCAAAACTTTACTTTCCTAAGTGTTGCCATCAATGCCAAAGGGGGAGATTGTTGGCATTTTTGATGATATGTTGTGATTGTCATTGATGGAAACACACTTGTATTGAGATCCCCTTTATATGTATGAGCTTGTGCTCAACCGGTAGTTGTTGCAACCGGTATGTTGTATACTAGTCTCTAAACTAGTGATTTTGCAGAATGTGTTTCCCAGTCTGAAGTGGCATGTCGACCCCAAGCGGTTCACATATCACAAGCGGTACGAGGGAGAAAAGCAACACAACACATTCTTACCAGTCTTCATTTGTGACAAACTAACAACTGGTATTTTGTATGAACCGGTAATACTCTGTGATGAGTTACCAACTGACATTTTGTGATGAGTTACCAATCCACCGATTGTTTGACGGTGCCGACACATTGATGATGATTCTTGTGTCATGTTACTAAGTATGTCTAGATTCATTAAACCTAGGAAATTGTAATGTAATCCTATTGGACCGACATGAAATCAGATTCCTTTAAAAGGACATCATGTCTATGGTTTTAAGTTTTGTTGCTGAAAGGGTTAATGTTGAGCTAGGGTTTGAGGTGGAAGTTGAGTTGTTGTGAGAATGATCTTATTTGAGAAGATCAAGTTGTAACTGTGAGATAGAGAGAGAGAGAGAGAAGACTGAAGTAATGCTGGAATGCATTAGCTGTGAGCAATACTGGATCTAACCAAGCAGTTTGTGCTATTAGATAGATCAAATACTTGTTGATTACTCACATCTTTGACAAGTCTTTAGCCCTTAACCAGGTAGGCCTCAAAGCCTTTGTAAAATCCTCTAACAAGGTAGTCTTTAATCAGACTTATCTCCTAACAGAGATTGAGATTCCTAACAAGATCTGTTCTAGTGAAGAATTAACCAGATTGACCTTAACCGATCTGGTTTCTATTCTGCAGATAGTGACTTGTGAGTTCCATCTCACTGTGGTTTTTCCTAGTTGGGTTTCCATGTCAAATATCCTGTGTTATGGTTGTATTGCTTTTGTGGGTGAATGCTTTATTTGCATTTTGGTTTGCATGTGTGGTAACCGGTTTGACTGTCAAACTGCTTTACCGGTTTATCTTTAGACTATGTAATTGTTTTTGTGTAGTAGTTTTTGGCATACTAATTCACCCCCCCCTCTTAGTATTCATTAGATTGTTCCTTGGATTGTGTGCTTGAATATGCTTCATCTCTGTTATGTGAAACAATGATCTCTTGAGCTGATTTTGGTTTATTACCACACTGCACTAGATTTAAGTCGGTTGATGTTGTGATTTGCTATCCATTGTATGGAAATTTTAAGCACTGATGACATGTTGATGGAATATCCTATATGTCTTGAATCCATGGTCTCCCCAAGAGTATTTTGTATGGTAGTTCCAAATCTAGGACTTGGCATGCTGTGTCTTTCTGCAAAGGTCCCACTCTGATGGGTAATACCACAACTCCTTTAGAGGAATTCTCTTCTTCATTATGTGCTTTGATTTTGATCTTTTTTAGGGGATCAACTGCATCTTCTGAATAACCTAGAGCATGGACAAGACTCAATGAGCAAATATTTAAGCTAGCTCCCCCATCTATTAGGACACATTTAACGAGCATTTTATGAATGAGGACTTCAATTTGCAAGGAAGCGCTATGGAGATGTTGCAAGGAATCAATGCTTGGGTATGAAGTAGATGGGCTTTGAATAGGATCCTCTGAAATAGGTTTGATGGCCATTATAGATATCCCTTGGGGAACATCATCTTTGGGTGTATTGTCTGGTGAGGATGTTATGGAAGGTTTTTGCACTTTTTTAAGAAGTGTAAGAATAGATGCCTTTGGAGAGTTAATTTTCTTATGGGAGGATGAACCATTTCTAGATATAGGTGCATGATTGTGATCTTTCTCATCCAAATCTTTTAAGGATCTCTTTAAGAGGTGCATAAAAGAGCCACCTTTCTTTGGATATGCATTTGAATCTCTGTTAATTTTTGACATGGTTGGATTTTGATTCTGGACTTGTTTGATTTCTCCAATATGTTGGCTTGTTATGTGTTCTTGTCTTTTGATTTGGTATGCCATGTTTCTATGATCTTTAGGTATTTCCAATGTTTCAACGATCTTATGTCTCTGCATTGCAATTAAAATGGGCATTGTGTTTTGAATGTTTTTGTGATTAAATCTTGCTTAATGTGCTGCAATAAGTGATCAATTGTTGAGGAAATGATTTTTTTCAAGTATTTGCTTGTCTGCAAGTTTTTCGATCTTAGTTTGGAGTGCAATTTTTGTGATTTTTGATATGGTCAAGTTCAAATAGGAATGATATATCCTATGATAAAGAATGAGGTTATTCTGATCAAGTGTTGTAGTTCCGTGATAAAGGATGATTGATCCTGATGAGAAACTATGTTTGAGTGATCAGTTTATCAAAGAGGGTGATAATGCACTTTAAGGTGTTTGATCTTTAACTTGTTTGAGGTGAATACTTGAGACCTTTGTGTGTCTTGCTCTTGAATATGTTTTTGACAGAAGATAACTTGATTAAATGACCCAACAAGATGACCTACTCTCTATGTTTGACTATTTGAGAAATGGGTTGTTTTTGTTTTCTGATTTTGATATATTTTACCAGAAACGCTGACAAAATGACCAAGAACTCTATTGTTTAGACCAGAAACATTGTTGTTTAGACGAGGAACTCTACTATTTAGACTAGGAACTCTGTTGTTTAGACCAGAAATGTTGATGTTTAGACCAAAAATGTTGTTGTTTGGACCAGAAACTCTAATAGACTTACCAAAAACACTACTATACTAACCAAAAACGCTGACATACAAACTAGAAATGCTAACTGACAAACTAGGAACTCTGTTATGCTATACAGTGACTCTAAAGTTCAAATAATGATATGTAGGTTTAGCAAATTGAGTGTTTGAACTTAGGAGATTACAATTTTGACCCAACTCTGTAATATGCTCAACCTTTGAGAGTTAATGTTGAAATATGAGAAATTTGACATTAACACCAAGAGAGCTAACCTTTGGACTGAAAATGCGACTATTTGGATCGAAGGTGTGACCGTTTGGACTGAAAGAGCTAATGTTTGAACTATAAACGCTAATGTTTGGGCTGAAAGAGCAATTGTTTGGACTGAAAATGCTAGTGTTTGGATTGTTAATGCGACTGTTTGGATTGAACACACTAGTGTTTGGACTATTAATGCGACTATTTGGATTGTAGATGTGACTGTTTGGACTGTAGGTGCGACTGTTTGGATTGTAGATGTGACTATTTGGACTATAGGTGCGACTATTTGGATTGAAAGATTTAATCTGCTATAAAACTTGTGAATTTGACAGTTTGAAGTTTGAGTTTTCAATGTTTGTTGTATTTTAATGGATGATATCTTGACTTGACTTACAAACACAGAAATCAGATTATATTTTTGTTTCAAAAGGTTTTTAATTGTTAAAAACACATCAATCAGTCTATCCTAAGGAGATTGGCTGAGAATGAAAACCTTTGCTTGCTGACTTAGGTACACACCCAATAGCTAATCAGAATATGGCTGCTGAGTCTCATGCAATGGATTCTCAACGCTGTATCATCTGACTCCAAACGCTAATGGGGGCACGATATGGCAAGTGTCTTGGGAGAGTTACTATCTCTCTTGCACAAAGATTATCACCCTTTCGGAGGTGAATCGGGTAGCTTCTATTTTTAAAGTTCTTAGTTAGGAATTTTGTTTGAAATTACCCCTTGAAGTCACGTAAGCATGATTGAGGCCTATAGCCCAACAAGGTACTGAAACAAGCTGTAGTCACGTAAACATGATTAAGACCATGATGCCCTACAAAATGCTCGATATGAGAGATCTCAAAGAGAAAAATCAAATAATCCCATTCTCTAAGACTTTAATCATCAAAGACCTATTTATTATAGTGAGTTGGAATGCTCAGGTCCAGTTGTACTCACTTGGGTCATTCTCAGAGGGTGATTATTTTTCCCCACTGTGACAGGCCCTCTAAAGATATGAAATTGAAAGCAAAGGATGAGTCTAGCTTTTTGATCACCTAAGAAAGGTGAGAGCATACTCACCTATCATCAAGACACGTAAGACATGTTTGTTCATTTCCATTGTAATTAGTTTATGTGCCTAATTTAACAAATATAAGTGCAAAATCCTGCAGCTGCAAACAAAGTTAGTAGTTTATATTGCATTCTTTGGTGGCAAAATAGTTTATGACTCTGATCTTTCACAGCAAAATAAGTACCTGCAAAACCAACAATCTGCCAATCAGGTTCGGAAAAATGACAGTCCAGAAGCAGAAATGAGGAATGCAACATATAATATTTGCAAAATTAATAAAAAACTAAAAATGCCATCAAATTGACCAAGAACGCCATCATATGTGCCAAGAACGCTACTCTGCACACCAGAAATGTTGCTCTGCACACCAGAAACATTGTTCTACACACCAAAAATGATGTTCTGCAAACCAGAAATGTTGTTAAACAGACTGAAAACACTGCTAAATTTGCCAAAAATGCCACCATACTTATCAAAAGTGTTAAAGTATAGACTAAAAGTGCTAAAGTATAGAAAAACTTAAAAACAGAGTTGAGGAATCTCCCATAAACATCATTTGAGGTGCCAGAACGCTACAAAAGAGGCTAAGAACACGATTCTAGAGCCCAAGAGAGCTAATCTGCACTTCGAAAGAGCTAATCAACCTATCAATGAAATTTCCTACAAGCAAACTTGTTAAAGATCAAAGGGGCTAGGCCCCATAGTGGGTGCCAATTAATGTGATGCTAAAAATGTGGTTAGTATAAGAGGCATACACATATAATGAGACAATAGAAACATAATTGAAAAGCTTAATTGAAGATTTAAACCAAAGATGCAAACCATAAGCCTTCCTTGAAATGTCCCATTTTCCTCTATTCTTGAGGACCTTGAAGGTGTTGGATTGATGGGCTCTCAGAGGAGCAATGACCTCCAAAGTGACAACTCAAGAGCTGAGTAGCTAATTGATCATGATTGACTATGGAGATGATATGAAATGCATGATTTAAGAACCTAGATGAACATGCTATGATAAATCCAAAAGCTAATTACTAGATAATCGAAATGCAATTGCCTATAGTAATGATGCCTAAATTGATATGAGATGGGATCCATATTGCTCCAAAATGAGGGGTATTTATAGGAATTCCAAGGCCAAAGCTGAGGTGGTAGGAATCGATGGTCCAGATTTGATCTGAAGATATCAAGGGCCAAGATTGAGGAAGTTGGAGAAGAGGTTGGAGGAAGGGACACTTGTCATCTCTATGGTGACAAGTGTCAAGGAGCCTTTCTCATGAGAGGGCAAGTGTCCAAGGGAGGAGACATGTGGCAAAAGTGTCATGTGTCTCAAGGAGAGAATATCCACACCATGAGAGGTTAGGATAAGGAGGTTAGAATGTGCAAGATAGGATAGGTTTAGTTAGACCCGAGATTAGATTGAATGGGTTAAGATAGGAGATGGTTAGGTTAGGTGGTTAAAGTTAGGAGCCATGTGCTCATTTGAATTTAAAAATTCAAATAATTGGAAAATGGCAATTAATCTCAACAAACTTGAGTTTGTTAATCTTAATTAGGGATTAGAAGAATTAATTAGTATGGGGAGACATTAATTAATCAAAGGGGGATGTGAGATGAACTATATAAATAAATCATTTAGATTTATTTACTAGTAGATGAATAGAGAAATTAATTAAATTGTTTGTGAATTCAATTAATTGGGAAGGGAAATTAATCAAATAACTGCATATTTAATTAACTATCTTTAGACCATTTTTAGGTGTATACAAAAAATATTGGTATAAAAGAGATGAGATTTTTCATTTTTCTGTGTCAATATTTTTCATTTGTTTGTGAATTCAATTAATTGGGAAGGGGAATTAATCAAATAACTGTGTATTTAATTAACTATCTTTAGACCATTTTTAGGTGTATACAAAAAATATTTCTATTTCAAATGTTAGAGTACCCTTGACTGGGGTGGATATGTTTAAATTATGGTATGGGCAAAGGAATTTGCAGTCTCCATTCTCAAGTGCATGGCAATATGATTTGGGCAAGTTAGTGGTGCCCAATATATTCAAGGATGTCAACCTTCTCAAGGAAGTTGAAGATAGATATGACCTTGTTTCAAGAGTAATAAGGGGGAATGATGGAGAAGTTTTGGTGAAAGAAGGAGAAACAACATACCACATTGGCCTAAGTTCAGTAGAGCCTTTTCCAATTGGTGCTTTCGCCAAGTATTTATAGGCCACATTCTTTTTTCTATGCCAGGTTTTAGATTTTAACCCTATCACGGTAATGCCACCAGATTTCCTGTATATGGCTATTCAGATCCAACATCCTGATTTTGCAGTGGTTTTTGATTTTGCACCGTATCTTGAAGATAAGATTCATGAGGGACTGTTAGATATTAAGAATAATGTATTAAGAACTAACTTCTATTGGTACTCATTTCTGATGCATATGTTCTTATATAGAAATGCATATTATTTTGAAGGTACAATGGATCTCAGAAGAACAATTGATAGTGTTGAGATACCGGTGTAGCTATGGAGTATGGATATGTCATGGGATAAGCATGAGGCCAGTTTTGTAAGATTTAATAATGGTTTTGCTTCCAAATTAAGGCAAAGATTGACATTGAATCCACCAAGGATTCCTACGCAACTACATGATTTTATGAGACCAAAAGATAGGCTACCAATCATGAAAATTGAGCATAATTGGGGGGATATTATCCCCTATGCAGTCAGCATAGTCATTAGTGTTTATGGTTTCCCTGGTCAGCCACATGTGCTACCTTTTAATGTCCCTTTGAGATTAGGTTTTGCTGAAGCAATCTGGCAGATAGGTTGTTTTTATGATAGGGAATTCAAAGGTAAGGACAAGGGAACTATTTTCCCTGATTACACTGTTATTCCATACTTTGCAATAATGAAAGGAGGGTATGTGAATTTTGACAAACTCTTTGCACCATATCACTTGGGAGTTAGTGTAATCAGGCACAGTGACCAATTCTACAATATTTTTTAGGCAAAAAATAAAGGGAGTTGCATTGCCTCATGAACACAATTTTCTTGAAGATATAATTAGAAATGAATTTGAACTCACTAGTCAAGATTGGAGGAAGGAGAAGTGGATAGCTTTCAGGAAGCTATGGACAATTGTACAAAAAATGGTTCCTAGGTATGATCCTTTAAGAAGCTTCACTCCATTCTTTGCCAAAATTGAATTTTTAATGAATAATTTTAATGAGTTGATGCTCGATTTGAAAGAGAAGAAGACCAAACTTGAGGAAACCCATGGCCATCAAGTTGAGACAAGATGAATGTAATAGCCTACACCTATTACACATGAAGATGCAGCCCTAATTCACCAAATGAGAATGAAACAACCAAGCTCACCTCCTCCTCCACCTCATAGGACATATGAGATAGAAGAAACTAGACCTAGTTATGTGGCCCCTCAAAGGGGTAGTATTGTGATAAAAAGAATAAGGGATGAGGAGAGTAGTGAAGAAGAGAGTGGTAGTGGTAGTGAAAGTGGAAAGTTAGTGAGGAGGAAAGGAAAGAAAATAATGAAAGTAGAGCCAGCCCCAAAGGTGCAAGTTAGAGCTTCAAAAGGAATCAAGATTATTGATCTTGAAGATTCAGAGAGAAGTGCCTCACCACCAGATGTGCCTCTCTCACCTTCAGGGAAAGTTGAAGAGTAGGGAGAGAAGAAATATATGCAAGAACAACAAGATGGGGATACCATTGAAATTACAAATGTAGAAATGCAAATTGGTATTCCTCCTATGCCACCCACTCTAGAATTTGACATCACTCCTCTCGATATTTAGGGAAGAGATTTTAGGGATTCTAGGAAGGAGGCATGTTATAAATTCCTTGAGGATGAAGCTTTTTTGAAAAGCTTGACCTTCTTTCAAATGATGTGGAAGGTGAAAATACATGAATACAAGAAGAGAAGTGCTGAGAGAATGGCCCAAAGGCCAGACAGGTCTGACCAATAAAATCAAGAAGAGGTCAAAACTGAAATGATGGGGGATTTTAAAGCAATCACTATAGATGAAGGTAGGATGATTTAAAATTAGGCCGGTGTTTTAATTCTAGTAGAGTGGAACATAGCTAATGTAGTGGCCTTTGATGCGATCAGGAAATCAAGAGACCAACAGTTCAGTTCAGAAAAAGAATCAAGGTTGTCATTAAAATGATTGGATTTTATAGATGATAATGCAACCTTGGAGATATGGTCACTAGAACAAGGGCTTAGGAGGCTTGATATAAATAATATAAATCTAAACTTGAAAGGAAGCCTCATTCTAAAGAGAACCTCTGATACATCAAATGTTGAGGCCTCAAAGTTAGCTATCGATACAGCCAAATTGGGCCATGAAACTGCGAAAAAGGAGGCTAAAGAGAAGCAGGAATTAATGAAGAAATTTGAGAAGGTTTTTAATGATTATAATGCAGTCCAATAGAAATGTGTGGATCTGCAGACTAAAGTTTAGCTCCTTGAACAGAGACAACTAGGAGCACCTTCTTCAGTTCTTTCCATTGAATCGGTCCCATCAACATCTAGGTCTCCACCAGTTTCACATATAGATGCATCAATCTAGTTTGATAGTGAGACTAATACTCCAATAATACTGCTAGTACCATATGTTGATGATGAACCTGAGCCCACTAGATCTACTAACCCAACAAGAGCTCAAATTTGGGAAAAAATTAATTAGTTGGAACAAAAGGCAAAGGTGTCAGAAGATCGATCTTCTAGTAAGCAAAGGGAGATATTCAGCTCTATGTTACTCATTTAAATGAGAAAGTAGACAGTGATGAATACTACGAGGGGGGGTGAATTAGTATACCAAAAAATACTAAACTCAAACAGTTTAATAGTCTAGCAGTAAACCAACATAATAGTTTAACTAACAAACCGATTAACACAAATGCAAACCAAACAGCAAGTAAGGCATTCACCCACAGAAGCACAATCACCATAACACAAGATATTTTGATGTGGAAACCCAATTGGGAAATACCATAGTGAGATGAAACTCACAAGTAACTATCTACAAAATAGTAACCAGACCGATTAAGGTCAAATCAGTTAAGGTCAAACCGGTTAAGGTCATACAATATTCTTTACCAAAATAGATCCTGTTAGGAATCTCAATCTCTGTTAGGAGATAAGTCCGATTTAAGACTACCTTGTGAGAGGATTTCAGATCCACAGATGTGAATCACCTTGTTAGAGGATTTACAAAGGCTTTTCTGGGCCTACCCAGTTAGGGGTTTCTGACTTGTCAAAGATGTGAGTAATCAACAAGTGAATGATCTAGCAAATGGCATAGTCTGCTTGATTAGATCCATGGTAGCTCATTTCTAATGCATTTCAGCATTACTTCAGTCTTCAGTAAATCCACACTTTGTTACAACACATAGACTTGATCTTCTCTATTAAGATCACACATACAAGAACTCATCAACCATGAAAAACCCTAACAGCTACACATACTAAAACCCTAGACATGATGTCCTTAAAAGGAATATAATTTCATGCCAGTCCAATAGGATTACATTGCAAGTTCCTAGGTTTATTGTTTCTAGACACATTTGGTAACATGGCACAAAATCATCATCAAAGTGTCGATGGATGGTAACTCATCACAAGAATATACTAGTTGGTAACTCATCACAAAGTATTACCGGTTTATACAACTTTATCAATTACTAGTTGGTAATTCAGAGTAATACCAGTTCAATTTAAACAGATAACCGGTTGACAAAAATGAAGACTAGGAAAATGATAACTGTCGCTTTTAGTTCCTTTGCTCCATTCCACTTGAGATCCTCGAACCGCTTGAGGTCTTCATGCTTCTTGAGATCGGTAAACACTCTACAAAACACCGATAGCCTAAAGACTATAATGCATGGTACTGGTTTGGAACAAATACCGGTCGAGCATAACTCATACATACAAAAAGTGATCTTAAAGAAAGTGTGTGTCCATCAATGACAATCACAATATAAACATAAAAAATGCCACCAATCTCCCCCTTTGGCATTGATGGCAACACTTAGGAAAAAAAAAATTGACATCTAAGTGTTTTACAAAGAAAAAATTCCATAATAAAAAATTACTCCCCCTGAGCATATACACTATCCCTTTTGCAGAAAACACAATGTATACTAATCCCTTATAGAGATAAACATGAAAGTATACATAGCATGCATCAAAATTTTAAATACCAAAATACTTAGAATACTTCTCCCCCTTTGCCAACAATGACAAGATACAGCTAAAAAACCCTGTTTCTATTAGCTAAATAAATGTTTATGACAATAAGGAGTGAAACTTGTCAAAAACATATTTAAAGTCTTGCATAAATTGCTTCATGGATAAGGACCATGACTCAAGCAATGGGGTAGAAACCTCACTCTTCGTTTACATCTGGGATACCTGTTCCTCCGTGGCATCCAAGGTACTCATCTCTTGAGTAACCATCAAGGCATCCAGATTGAGATAGCATTTCTGAAGTATTTACAGTCTTGGTAGTAGAACTAGTTGTAGTTCCTGCAAATCCCTGGACTGGTTGCTGATCTCCAAATCAATTCTTGCAGCTTGAAGTTGATACTGGTGAATGGTTTGCCCATAAGCGGTAAAGGAATCATATGGCATCTTGAAGATGCTTATAAATGTCTGCAAATTGGTTTGTAGTTTGTGTTTTTGAGCAAGCACATCATCACATAATAGATGGGGTTGACATATCTTACTGAGCAGTAATTTCCCCTCATCCATTGCATCTCTGATGTCCTTTTGTGCCTTCTACAGATCAGACCGGAGCTCATGTAACTTTTTCACCAACGTGGTGTTCAAATCCTTTTGGTGCTCCTTTTTGGCATTCACTTTAGCAACCTCTTCCAGGCTTTGTACCTGGTCCTCCACAATTGTGCATAAGAGTTTTAGTTGGGCCAGAGAGGAATCGGTACTAGGCAGGTTGGTACCAGGTATCAAACCGGTAAGAGTGTCCACCACAACTCGGATCACGTCTTGCTCATTCTTCCTCCTTATCACCTCTAGGCATTCTTGAGCAAGCTTAATGCTTTGCAGCAGCTTTGATTCGTTAGTAGATTGGAGGTCAATGGGACTAGTAATGTCAGCTGGTTTGGCTTGACTATTGGTTGCCTTTGGAGTCTCCACTTGAGTGCTCTATGTCGCTTCCTCCTTCTCTTTTGCTCTTAGCTTGTCTTCTTCTGCCTTCTTTTTCTCCTCTTCCTCTATTTTTCTTTTCTCTTCTTCCTTTTTCTTCTCTTCTTTCTGCTTCTCTTTGTCCTCATTCTTCTTCTTCTTCTTCTCCTCTTCTTTTCTCTTCTCCTCTTTCTGCTTCCTCTTCTCCTCTTCCTTTCTCTTCTCCTTTTCTTTTCTCTTCTCCTCTTCCTGCTTCCTCTTCTCCTCTTCCTTTCTCTTCTCCTCTGCCTATTTCTTTTCTTCTTCCTTCTCCGCTTCCTTTTTCTTCTTCCTTTCATTTCTTTTCTACATCCTTCTCTTGTCTTTTATTCTCCTCTTCTTTTCGCCTGTCCTCTTCCTATTTCCTCTTTTCTTCTTCTTTTCTCTTCTCCACTTCATCTTCTTGTTTCTTCTTTCTTTCTTCCTATTGCTTCTTCTCTTCCTCTGCCTATTTTTCTTGTCTTGCCACTTCTGTTGATGTACTTAGAGTAACATCTTCACCATTCAAGGCATCGACATCATTCTCTTCCTTTGCCTATTTTTCTTGTCCTACCACTTCTGTTGATGTACTTAGAGTAACATCTTCACCGTTCAAGGCATCGACATCAATGGGTTCTATTATCACAAAAGCTTGAACCCTTGTTGAGCTATCAACTCAGCAACCTTGTGAAACATGGAAACAACCTCAAAGTGTGGGATGTTGTGCAAGGGGTTGAATCTCCGGAGAAGGCCGACTTCCTTCTCTATCTAGGTGCAGGTGTTGAACCAACTCAACACTTCAAAGCTAATTCCTAAGCCTACCCTAACAACTTGCAAAGGAAACACTAATACATTTGGACTATATTTCTGAGTGAGGTTTTTGACAGAGAAGGTATATTGTGGCCAAATTTGATTTTTTTTTGAAAAAATGCTCTCATTTGTCATAATTCAAACAAAAATTTCCCATTTGGTTTTGACGAAGAAGGCATTAGTAATGAGAATTTTCTTTTTTCCAAAAAAGTGCTCAAGTTCATCATAATTCCGATGACAATGGCCATTATAAGTTTAAAAAAAAGAAGAGGGGAATTCATTTGTATTGCAAATTTCCCACGTAGGCATCTGTGGTGACTTCAACCCCCAAGAACATCAAGCCCGCATTGAAGGAATTTGTGGTATTGCTTGCAATCCCGTGTAGGAGGTAGATTCAAATTGCCCAATTTTTTTATTTCATGTTGAAAAAAATATAGATGTGGTGGTTAATTGTCCTCGTTTAATCTTGTAAAACCATAGAACTGTTATTAAGGAGTGAGTGTTCAATTTTGTAGCAGCATTCCCTTCCTCTCGTATACGCGCGTGTTGATTGTTCACATGAGATAACATCTCTTTGCGGCATCGTATCAAATAATTCACGAGCCTTGTCCATGTTTCCACATTTTGCATTCATGTCAAGTAGGGCATTTGCAAGTACAACACCTAACAAAATTCCTCTATCCATTATGCTTTGATGGATGTCCATACCCTATTCCAAAGCTCCCATTTTCGCATACATAGGGAGGATGCTGGCAAAGGTTGTGGAATTTGGCTTTATGCCTTCTAATTTCATTTGCTTGAAAGTGTCTAAAGCCTTTTTGACAAAACCATTTTGTGCATATCCAGCAATCATTGCAGTCCACGAGACAACATTTCTTTCGGGAATTCTATCAAACAGTTCATGTTCCTTGTCTATGCTTCCACATTTTGCATACATGTCTACCAGGGTAGTTGCAACTACAACATCTGACAAAAGTCCTCTATCCTTTATGCTTTGATGAATGTCCATACCCTGTTCCAAATCTCCCATTTTGGCACAGGCAGGGAGGATAGTAGCAAAGGTCGTGGAAATTGTCTGTACACCTACCAATTGCATTTTCTTGAAAGTTTCTAAAGCCTTCTCAACAAATCCATTTTGTGCATATCCGGCAATCATTGCAGTCTAGGAAACCACATTTCTTTGAGGCATACAAATAAGTGAATTTGATATTCAAATCTATCTACAATGAATTCAATTCTTTTCCATTAGTCATTTATGTTTGGAATAAGTATCTTTCTTTGTTTTTCTTAATCTTTATTCATAGTTATGTGCATATTTCACATTCTATAATTAGGATATCAATTGCTATGGCTGGACACTAGCATGATGTTTGTGTTGTGGTATAGATGCATGGAAACATAATTATGGGATTGTTATATTATAGAGATCATAAATCTAGATATCGCATATTAGTTCTAGCTCTTCTTGGATTGAGTCTAAAGTTGACAATGGACATACAATCATAAAGCCATTATTACCCGATCTATCCATTTCTAGTAAAGACAATTGAGAAAGTCATTTTGATATTGAGAGTTTCTTATCTGTTTACCTATTGATCATTATTAAGCCATAATATTTAGGTCTATTTATCTCTCTTGCAAAACCTCTGTAAGTGTCCTAGATTGTCCCTACTACTCACTCTTCAATGAAATAGTGGAGTTCTAAATATTTGTTGCACAAGATGGTGTTGAACATATCAACAAGGCTAGAATGGAAGGAATGTTCAAGCTTCCACTTGTACAACTTACAACAAATGATTTGTTGATAGAAGAAATTCTTGAAATAGGGATACAATCGAAAGACAAGTAAGTACATACAAACCTCCTCAGTTGAAAGTAAAATCTATGTATAAAAAGAGTACATTGAATCCCAATCCATAAACACAATAGAGATACCGATGGAGACTTAATTGGATGTAGCATGTCACACCAAAGTTGTTAGAGTATTCTAAGCTAGTACATAATGTTTCCTAAAGGCACATTAGTATTCTACCCAGATCATTATCTACCAAAACTAACTATAGTAATCCTTTTGAGGATTCATTTCATGGTGCTAGATCTTCATTTAGTTCCACTTCTTGTTGGAGAAAAGAACAGTTATTCCTTGAGGTAGATGAATATCCCATCAACAAAGGACAAGACCCTTTCTAGAATATAACAAATTCTACTCCAACAAAAGATCATGAGGGTTTCACTAGAGATATTGAATAAGAGATAGACTTCTACTGCTGCATTAAAAACATTGGCATGTTCTTCATTTATTGATGTAAACTCTCTGTGATGCCACCACAACCTGTTGGCATATGCACACTCCAATGAGACATTGTATGTGATTCAAGGTTTTGTCATTGATGGAAACCTTACAATCTTATGGAACTGACAAGGCATTATACCAGCAAGGCATTACACCGACAAGTTAGTGCACTGGCATCAACAGATCACATTCTACACCAACACTCAGGACACCGGCACCGGCACAGAGGCCGATAGGATTTTGTTATATTATATTTTGTTTATTATTGTAAAACTTTGTAAGCTGACTTGGCATATTGTAAAATGACTCTTGTATATAAAAGAGATCATTGTAGACATTTTGTGATGAGGTAAGAAAGTGAAGAAAGTGAAGTATGCAAAATATTAAGGCAGACCTATTATGCAAAATATAGATTAAAGGGTTTATGTAAGAAGCAGAGCAGCAACCGGTACTGAATTAGGCATTATAGATGCTATTGTAAAGCAGTACAAGATATTGGATTTGTAAAATCCACATTGTAAGTTAGTGAGACTTCCTATTTGAGTAGTGAGCTCTAGGCAGTTGGCCTTCCTGCATGTGCAGGCCTCTATTGTATGTAATATTCTCTTATTGGCCAGAAAGTGGATATTGTGGGTCACAAATCCCACCGAGGTTTTTCCCACATCGAGTTTCCTCATTAAATTCTTATGTTATGGTATGATTTTCATGTGGATGTTCTTAATTCTATTTATTGCATTATTTCTTGCATACCGGTACACATGGAAAATCTGATGAAGCAACTTGAAGGAGTTCTTTCAGACTATGATGCAGAGAAATTGAAAAATATCAAACTAGAAGATG
Organism: Cryptomeria japonica; assembly: GCF_030272615.1. NCBI lineage: Eukaryota > Viridiplantae > Streptophyta > Pinopsida > Cupressales > Cupressaceae > Cryptomeria > Cryptomeria japonica. The sequence goes on along the minus strand of NC_081406.1, from coordinate 66,395,826 downwards.
ATTTAAGGGTAGCTTAGGATATCATTTAGGCACTTCAAGAGAATCTTACTATTGCAATAAATAAGAGAAGAGAACTTTGTGAAAAATTGCAAAATGAGAATGATGAAAAGGAATCACTTAATGATCAGATAAGCATGCTGAAACAAGAGAACATGACAACAAAGAATGAGATGCAGGATATGACTATGAGATTTTGTAAAGAGATTGAGGATAGGAAGAAGAATGAAGAAGAATTGACTAGAAGACTAATTGATGCAGCAAATGAGAACACAAGACTTAGCTATGAAAATGACATGTTGAAGATAGATCTGATGCACACTTAGAATGACTCAAATGAACTGATGAGATAAAATGAAGTCTTAGAAAGAAAACTAGAAACTGCAAATCAGCATAAAGAAAAATTCAAGAAAAGCTCAGAGGAACTTGGCACCTTGTTGAAGAATCAAAAACCTAAAGGTGACACTTCTGGAATTGGCTTTGAAGTTGGTGAAAGCTCTAGTACTGCAAATACTCAGGATCACAGCACACTGGTAAGACAATCTAATGCTTTTAAATTCAATGGAAAATGCTTTAACTGTAATAAGTATGGTCATAGAGAAAATGAATGTAGATCTAGAAATTATCAGAATATCAACACACCCACCGGTCAATGTTCAAAATGCAACAAAGTTGGTCACAACTCCAAAAATTGCAGAATGAATGTGAGATGTTATGTTTGTGGAAGATTTGGACATTTATCTAATCAATGCATAACACAAACTGGCATAGGTTATGGGAAAGCTATTCAGAAGAATAATGTAACTTGTTATGCATGTAACAAGATTGGGCACATTGCTAAATTCTATAGAAGTAAAGAATCACCGGTAGACAACAAAAGTTCTAGCTTGAAAGCTAAAGAAAAAGTTGAAGATGTTAAGAAAGAATTCTCAAAACAATGGATTAGAAAAGCTGATCTAAATATTGGGAATACCCCTCCACTGGTAGAACCAGTCAATACTCCATCGGCAGGATAGAGTGATACTCCACTAGTAAGACAGAGTGATGCTTCACCAGCAGGATAGAGTAGTGCTCCACTGGCAGGAAGTTCTTCATCTAATTGAAGAAAGTTTCCTTGAGGGTTTGGTAATCTAATGACACGTGCTATTATTCCCTCGGTTAGAGATAAGAAGTTGAAAATTACTTATTACCGGTAGACAATGTTAAGTGAATACTTAACCAACATGCATTTAATATGGTAGATGGCGAAAAGACACTATAAATTTGAGGTTTTGGCTCCATTTCATTTCACCAAGATTTCAAACCTACGAAGAGCGCGAAGATTCCAAGCTAAGGCATTTCAAGTAAGAGGCAAGAACACTTCAAGCAATCATCCATCCTAAAGGCAGTAAAAGGTATTTTATCATGGCTTCCACCTCTGCAATTGAATATATAGCAAACCCTACTGTTGTCGAAGTTATAAATAGACCTAGGCCCATATTTTAATTAGTTCTCGAAGTAGCAAAGAAAGATGATACCTTAGGTGCTTTTTCCCAAATTCCTAAGGGATTTGTTTATGTTGAAGACCCCCAAATTTACATTCACTGTAACATTGAGGAACTAGGAGATGAAGAGATCAAAACCATGTTTAAAACTGTGATATGTGATAAATCCGGCCATGTGAAAGATGAACACAAGATCATTGAAACCCTAGGATTTACAGAGATCCTTAGCATTCCTGAATTCCCCAAGGATGTGATTAGGATAGTCTTAAGCAGGGTACATGGTAAATTTTTCTGGCTAGATGCAATCCACAAAATCACTAAGGAAGCTATGAAAGCTATCACAGGGTTATCAACCACCGGTAAAAGGCTAGACAAAACTAAGAAGGTATCCCATGACCTAGTTACAAACCTAATTGTGCAACATCTGACAAAAGGTCCTTAAGAGTAAATGATGTAACAGACGTTAATGTGAGATTTATCAGCATGATATTAGGGTATAAAGCTACTCATGCAAATAGACTTAATTCAGTTACACGTTTATGCATTAAGAGTGCTTATGATATGATCATTGATAATGCAAAGATTGATATATGTGAGTGGTTGAAGGATGAATTAACTGACAACTTAGGCAAGATTAAGAAGGACAAGAAAGGAACTTTCAGGTTTGGAAATCTGCTAGTATGTCTAATGCTACATATAACCAAACAAGTTCCCGGTATAGGCTACAAAGAACTTGGATATGATATATCGATAGGTAAGAAGTTAACAGAACTATTAAATAATATGGGAGAAGATAAGGAAAACAATATCCATGATTTCTTTCAAGCACTAAAGGTCAAAATGAAGAAAAGAATCCGACTATCACAAAAGATTGTTGACAAATATAAGGATGAAATATGCTTTGTACTAAAAAAGGATGAGATCTGGATGGAAGCAGTCATCCCTAGGACTATTTGGGTAATAGAGATGGGCTACGAAATAGATGATAATATAATTGAAACATATGCTAAAGCACTTCTGGAAGCCCCTAGAGAACCTAAGGAAGAAATATTTGGTAGTGCAGAAACTATTGAAAGCCAAATACAATCAAAGAAAATAGTGAAAAAGGTTGAGGCAGTTGTAAGAAAAGGTTCTAGATAGGCAAAGACCATTAAAGAAGATGTGTTAAAGCAAACCAGTATAATAGAGGATGAATTAGCAGCTCCACAACCTGAAACTCACCTATCACCGGTAGGTACTTCTTCGAAAAGTGACATGCCTGCAACTTTCAAAAGAGTTGTAAGGAAAAGAGACCCCTCACCGGCAACCACACCCTCACCTAGGAGGACAAGACAAAAACAACAAGCAGTGAGATCTCCGATAAGAAAGGCTACACAAAAGAAGAAGAAATTGACACCCAAAAAGAAGAAGAGGATAAATAAGGACTTGGCCCCTTTTGACATACTGTTGAATGAAATAACAGAGGAAGGAAAACTGAAAAATATAGAGAAAATATATGACACTCTGATAGCTGATGAAAAAGAACAAGTTGAAAACAGTGTTATATTACATATGGATATGTATAAGAAATTTTTGATGGAGGTAGTAGATGAAGTTCCAGATGAACTATTTAAGAGATTGGAAGCAAGGAGACAAGTAGTAATAGAACTAGACAAGAAAACACAGATAGAAAAGCTACTTGCTGTATATCCGATGAATTCACCCAAAGAAATTGATGACTTAATTGCTCAAGCCAACCAGTCATTATTTTCTATTGCACACCAACACATTACCTTAATGGTTGGAAGAGTTAAAGAGGTGACTGAGGAGACAGAAAATGCATGGGACATTTTCCTAGTGGAAAAAGAAAAACAAGAAGAATACATGAGTCACAAACCTATAAAGGTATATCAGAAAGAAAGGGACAAGGGTAAAGGTAAAGTTGGTCGACCACCTAGTATCAAAGTTAAAGACAACTTACCCCCACCTCCTTTTATTACTCCACCAGTAAAAACAATAGTTACAAAAGATCAACCGATAGCTAAAAGTATGGATGTAGAGGATGGAAATCCTAATCCTAAAGTCTTATATATAGTAGATGTTGATACTCAAAATATCAACATTGTAGTAGACAAAGATACAATTGATAAAACTAAAATGGCTAGTGAGCCTCCGGTAGCTGAGCAAACTGATAACACACAAAAGAAACTACCAGATGACAAAGAGCAAAAGGTAGAGACTCAGACTGAGACATTACAACAAACAAAAAAACAAATAGAGAAAAAGGATCCAGAATAAGAACAACAACAGAAACAGGAACAACAACAAGAACAGGAACAGGTTCATAAGGAAACAATGCCAGTGGCAACTGGAGAAGTAGAAAAACCATTTCTTAGGGAAATGCAAACACAAACAGACCTACCAGAGGTCAATACAAGCTTGGTTACTTCCATTGGCGGTACTCAGAATTTTGGTTCATCATCACGCTACAAATCAACTAATGTGACTGAGGTACTATTAGATTCAATTAAAAAGATAACAGACTACAGCTCACAAGCTTATAAGGAAATTGATGACACCATACCAATTTTGAAGGTAATTGCTCCTAACTGTAATATAGACAATAAAGATTCTTTAGAACAACTTGATACCTTGTGTAAATATATCATAGAAAACATTGAGAAAATAAAGGAAGAGACATTGAAGGATAAAGTAGAAATTGAAAAGAAAAAATTCTTTGATGAGCAAGTAAAGAAGTGTACCAGAGATTTTGACACACTTCTATGGGAACTATGTAATTTATTGAAAGAGTACAAAACTTTGTACAAAGAGACCTGTAAGACAAACCTTTTGACTGTAGATATTGATAAGAAGATGACCAAGGTACAGGATGAAATCAACAAACTTGTAGATAATTTTGTTAACTCACCTGATACACTATCAGTTTTTGAACAGAAGATAACAAATTTTGAGGAAGAACTACTTAAATTGGAAAGAGAAAAGGAGAGAATAGTGAATAAGCCAAAGCATCTAAGATTAAAAATGAGTCCAAGATTGGACTATCTAGCATCATTGTAGAAGGAAGTATCTGAGGCACTAATACAGGGACAGAAAACACTAGTAGAGCATTTGTAGCATCTCACTGGTACAACTAACAGAACAGAGACAACAATAAGAGATAGTAAAAAGTTTATGGAGAGTATAAACTTGATTTTGGTGGATCTATTTCAAATTGTAACTACCCAGTTACAAGGTTGAACCTACAAACTCTACTGACATCTTGACAACCTTTGTCATTGATGCCAAAGGGGGAGTAGTGGGATGAGAAAATTCAACAGCACAAGAATCATATGCTTAGGGGGAGCACACACATTTTTGGTAACATTTTTGGACTTCACATTTTTTGGATAATTTTTGGATACACTTTTGAAATTTCTCATGAGTGTTGCCATCAATGCCAAAGGGGGAGATTGTTGGCATATGCACACTCCAATGAGACATTGTATGTGATTGAAGGTTTTGTCATTGATGGCAACCTTACAATCCTATGGCACTGGCAAGGCATTACACTGACAAGTTAGTGCACCGGCATCAACAAATCACATTCTACACCAACACTCAGGACACCGACATTGGCACAGAGAAAGGAAGTATACCGGCATAGAGGCCGACAGGATTTTGTTATATTATATTTTGTTTATTATTGTAAAACTTTGTAAGCCGACTTGGCATATTGTAAAATGACTCTTGTATATAAAAGAGATCATTGTAGACATTTTATAATGAGGTAATAAAGTGAAGAAAGTGAAGTATGCGAAATATTAAGGCAGACCTCTTATGCGAAATATAGGTTAAAGGGTTTATGTAAGAAGTAGAGCAGCAACCGGTACTGAATCAAGCATTATAGATGCTATTGTAAAGCAGTACAAGATATTGGATTTGTATAATCCACATTGTAAGTCAATGAGACTTCCTATTTGAGAAATGAGCTCTAGACAGTTGGCCTTCCTGCATGTGCAGGCCTCTATTGTAAGTAATATTCTCTTATTGGCTAGTAAGTGGATATTGTGGGTCACAAATCCCACCAAGGTTTTTCCCACACTGGGTTTCCTTGTTAAATTCTTGTGTTATGGTGTGCTTTTCATGTGGATGTTCTTAATTCTGTTTATTGCATTATTTCTTGCATATGGGTACACTGTTATAATATGTTCTGCATGTTTTAAGTTAAGAAATTATGTACACCGGTTAGATACTGATTCACCCCCCCTCTCAGTATATGTGGGAATCCTAACACAACCAACAAAGGTGTAAAAAGTTGTTTGCAATGCATGGATTTTTAGGATTGTCCTTTGAGAAAATAGAATTAAAGTGTGGAAGCAGGATCTGCCAGCTCCTGAGGGAATCTTGATGAAAAATAACTGTAAAATATTTGGGCGAGCTTATATGCAAAAACTCATGCTTCCTGATGGGTTTATGTACAGAAATAAGAGTGAATTAAGTGGTAAAGGGGCTTCTGGAAACAAGAGGGATAGAGAGGCAATGGAAGTGAAAACTTCTAGTGTTGTGTTTGCTCCATCTCAGAATGGGAATGGAGAAGGTGTTGAAAGAGGAGTTGAGAAGGGTGTAAGTGGGGGTGTTTACATTCCCCCATTTAAGCTAGCTCAAATGATGAAAGATGTGGATGACAAGAGCAGTGTGGAATACCAACGCATGACATGGGATGCCCTTTCGAAGAGTATCAATGGGTTAGTAAACAAGGTAAATGCATCTAACATCAAGAACATCATTCCAAAGTTGTTTGTAGAGAATCTCATCCATGGGAGGGGTCTATTTTGTAGGTCCTCTATGAAATCCCAAATGGCATCCCCTGGATTTATAGATGTTTTTGCTGCGTTGGTTGCTGTGGTAAATACAAAATTTCCTGAAGTTGGCAATCTGCTTTTGCAAAGAATTATTTTGTAGCTTAAGAGGGCATACAAATGCAATGACAAGCACATGTTGATAGCAGCAGCCAAATTCATAGCTCATTTAGTGAATCAACAAGTTGCACATGAGATCATTGCTTTGGAACTTCTCACCCTTTTACTAGAGAACCCCACAGATGATAGTGTAGAGGTTGCTATTGGGTTCGTGAAAGAATGTGGTTCTTTGTTGCAAGACTTTTCACCCAAAGGTCTCTATGGGATTTTTGAAAGATTTAGAGGTATTCTCCATGAGGGGGAAATTGGAAAACGAGTACAATTTTTAATCGAAGGCCTTTTTGCATTTCGCAAAGCTAAGTTCGAGGGTCATCTAGTTGTGCATCTAGATCAATTGACACATGAAGTTTTCCTAGACTATGAACTTGATCAAGAGGCTGGTTTGGATGTTTTCAAGCTAGGTCTTGATTTCTTAGAGCATTAGGTAACCTATGAAAAACTAAAGAAAGATATCCTTGGAGATGCTTCTTCAGATGAAGCAGAAGGGGAGAATGATTCAGGTGATGATTTAGATGATGATGACAATGATGATGAAGAGGAAGGTGAGGAAGCACTGAGAATATAGGATGAGACAGAGACAAACTTGGTCAATTTAAGATGTACAATTTATTTGACAATCATGTCAAGTGTTGATTTTGAGGAAGCTGGTTATAAGCTACAAAGATCAAGCTTGAACCTGGTCAAGAGAGAACATACCTTCGTTATTATGGTATTCTTGGGAAAAGATTCTACATGATCAATAAAATATATGAGGAATTTTTTGATAAGTGTTTTGTCCAACAGTATTCTATGATACACAGACTGGAAACAAATAAATTGTGTAATGTTGCAAAGTTTTTTGGCCACTTACTTGGCACAGATGCTCTTCCATGGCATTGTCTTGCCTATATACGTGAGACAGAGGAAGATACTACTTCCTCTTCTCGTATTTTTATAAATATTCTCTTGCAGGAGCTGGAAAAGAATCTTGGTATATTGTTGCTTAATGAAAGGTTGAATGATCCAACAATGCAGGAGTCTTTTGATTCAATTTCTCCAAAGGACAATCCCAAAAATTCATGGTTTTCTATCAATTTCTTTACTTCTATTGGTCTTGGTGGTATCACTGAGAGTTTACGTGAGTATTTGAAGAATATGCCAAGGCTTGTAATGAAGCAGCAAAAGTATATTCTTGAGTCAGATGAATCTACCTCTAATGACGATTCATCTAGTTCATCAAGCTCATCAGATTCTGATACATCATACTCAGATTCTGAGAGTGAAACTGATAGTGAGAGCAGTAAGGAGACACCAAGAAAGAAAAATAATTCAAAGCATGACAATGAGTATGAAAAAACAAGAACAAAAGGGCATGTTGTCTTATGTATTTTAATAATTTCTATTTTCTTGCCTGTGAAGAAAGACCATGTCAGACAATATCAACGAACAACAAAATAAGGAGACAATTGCTAGATTGTGGTCTAACTTGAAAAGAAAAGGTGATGGAAAATGTTATTGTCCATGCAAAATTTGTAAGGGGTTAAATACTAGAAGACCTCTAATCAAAACAATGAAGAAACATTGTAGATTGCATGGTCACATTGAAGGTGGACATGATTATCATCCATTGGTAAGTTTTTCATTATATCATTTTGACAATTTATATACATAATAAATCACGTGATGATGAGATCATGATCATGGTTTATTTATGTATATCAATTTAATATAGGTCGAGCACCCCATAGCACATGGTATGGATCAACACAACCCTAAGAATATGGTTTTCAAAGTCGACGAACATGAAGGTGTGAATATCAAAGCTGAAGATAATGATCCCATGGAAGATGACGATCATGAGCCAGAAAACACAATTGAAGATGATGGTACAAATACATTGATCCATGACTCATTTAGTACTCGCGCAATTGATCATGATGATGAAGATGACCTTGATGTTGTTCATGATGTCCCTCTACTTCAGAATGCATCTCAGGCCCTTTATGAAGCCTTGCTAGCAATTCTTCTCTCCACTGTATTGTTGTTGGTGAGCTTGAAGGTTATGAATGGTTTATCCAACATAACAATGTCATGTATGTTAAGGCATGTCATATATGTCATAATAAACTATGAGTCATGTTGTACCATTAATATTCTTTATTATAAAAAATTATATTTTGTTGTTGTAGATTGATAGGTGAGTTGTTGTTACCACCATCAAATATTCTACCTCGCTCATACTGAGAATTATCTGCTGTTATGAAAGATATTGGAATGGAGTATCAAGCAATAGATGCCTGTCCCAATGATAATATCATATAGCACAAACAACATGAATTTTGAACTGAATGCCCTGAATGTCATATCAGTAGATATCGAATAGATCAAATAACAAAAAGGGTTCCTCGCAAGGTTCTTCGCTATATTCACATTATTCCACATATGCAACGATTATTCAAGTGCACTAGCTTGGCACAATTTATGAATTACCATGCACGCAATAGAAGTTGAGATGACATTATTTGAATGCCTATGGATGGTTCATCATTTATGGACATAGAGGAAAAGTGGCCACACTTTAAAGAAGAACCTCATAATCTCAGTATTTCATTGGCAGCGGACAGTATCAATCCATTTGGAGAGATGAGATCTGTTTACTTAGTGTGGCCCGTTTTTGTTATCAACAATAACATTCCTCCATGGATGTCAATAAAGAGGGAGGACATAATGTTGGCAATGATTGTTCTAGGTATTTTATCATTTAAATATAGTCATCTAAATTTAATTATAAATATTGCAGTAAAATGGTCATAATAATTATGTAATGTTTTGTTCATTCGATTAGGTAAGTACCAAGTTAAAGATATGAATGTATATATCGAGCCTCTTATCGATGAGTTGCTGGAGTTATGGAATGGTGTCACTATGTATGATGTCTCTAGACCAATAGGACAAAGACAATTTCAACTCCATGTGATGCTTCTATGGACAATACATGATGCCCCGGGGCTAACACATTTTTGTGGTATGTTATAGTGTTTAAGTTGTGCATGAACATTATAATTCAAAAAATTATCATATTTAATCCAATTATACATTATCTTGTAGGTCTTCAAACAAAGGGAAAATTTGCATGTCCTGTTTGTGGTCCAAAGATGAAATCTCATCATTCAAAAAGTTTAGGAAAGCAGGTGTTTAATGAGTATAGGCACTTTCTCCACAAAAATCATAAGTATCAAAATACTGAAAAACATCTTTTCAATGGGAAAGAAGAGAATACATCAAAGCCACGAAGAATGACACCTCACCTGTGGAAGTTGGAATATAATAGAATTAATCGTCAAGGTAATGCCATTCCATCTATTGGTTTGTCATAAAACATCTTTTCTATTTTGTTTTGTTTATTGATGATGTGATTGATGATCATGAAGGTCGTGAAGGCATAAATGACCACCTTCCTAAGGGAATAAAAAGTTATCCTCAACAATTTAGTAGGTTGCCCTACTATGAGCAGTTACAAATTGTTCATTTGTTTGATAGTATGCATATTGGAAAGAATATAACAGAGACATTATGGAAAATATTGGATGGAAGGCGTGACAAAGAAAAAATTATCAAAATATGTAGTGACATTCAGGATTCCAATCATACAATGATAAATGTCATTCAATCAAATAGCCATGGAGACTAGATTAATATAAGTGAGCTTCCTTGGTTATTAACGGACCAGCAAAGAAATGCTATAAAAGAAGTCATACAAAAAATTCAATTTCCCACAGGATTTGCTGCGAACATAAACAATCTCATATCAAAGAAAAGTGAATTTGGGCCAGGGATGAAAATGCATGATTGGAATACCTTCATTAAGGTAATTCATGTTCTTGTGTTTTTAGTATGTATTTAAGTACTACACGTATGTGTACTTTTCATTATGTTACAAAAAAATCAAAAGATAATTTTATAATTGTTGTAGTACGTTCTACCTCTAACTCTCCCAAACGACTTCAACAATAATGTCAAGCAAGTCATATATGATCTTGGAAAATACATGAGGTAAGTAGTGATATTTGTTTAGTTCATTGTATAGATATTATATTTGTGATTTGTTTTACTTCTTATGTAATATATTTTTTTGCGTCTTGAATACCTTGTAGGTGGTTGTCATGTAAAGAAATCCATAAAGATGATATAAGATATTGGAAGAGAAAAATTCCTCATTTAATGTGTGAAATGCAAAAGTGTCTACCTCCAACTTTTTTCAATGCACAAGAACACTACCTCATACACCAAGTTGAGGAGATTGAATTGTGTGGACCTGTACACACTAGGTCAATGTGGATGGTTGAGAGGCACTTGAAATTTTTGAAGGCTTTGGTTTGATAAAGAGCACATCCTAAGGGTTCTATGGTGGAGGGATATATGGTATACCAGACTATGGTGTACATTTCTGAATATCTTCCTAAGTTTGCAGCAAAGATCCACGTGGATCTCATTTGGGATCCCAACACCATTAACAAATTCGAAGGGGAGTACTTGATGGGGAAAGGTACATTGAGGAAAGTGAGAGGTAATTATAAGATGTTATTGTAGTTAATTAATTCTTAATCTTCAAAATAAATCGATTGTAAGACATCTATTTATTTTTTGTACAGTTGGTCAAGAGTGGGATGCACTACATTTGTATATTGCAAACAATCTTGATTGGATGACGGTATGGATTGAATGTTTTCAACATTCTAGATGCACATTAACATGGGAAGGTGTGGCTTCATTGGTTAAAGAAGCACATCGTAATGGAGATTCCAATGTTACACAAAGGGAAATTGATTTAGCATATGGTTTAAGAGATAAACAGGTACGTATAAATTTATTAATCACCCATATGTTTATCAACTCATAATGCAATAAATTTTACATGTTTGACATATCGCAGGTCAAACACCACAATGCTATGTGTTGCAATGGTCATAATTTTTGCATTAAAAAGTTGGATGACACAAAGAAAACTTGTGATTCTGGCATACCATACGTAAAAGGTGGTACATCATATGTGAACTAACCCTTATCCACTTTTGATTTCATATCATTGCTAGAATACTTTTCCTTTGATCCATTTCTTGAAGTGTAATAAATGTAGCTTTAGTTCATTTCTGAATCTAATAGGTTTGTTTTTTCTTTAAAAGGTGGAATGACCAAGAAAAAAGGTTAAAATATGAATTGACAAACCAAATGGTTGAGTGGTTTGGAAATGATACCTTCGACAAAACCAAGCTCCTTGAAAAAGCTGACACATATCTAAAGTATGTGAGGGACCAACATAGGACCCATTTGGAGAGGAACCTAAAGTACGAGCATCCCCACATGATTCTAGAGAGGGAGTGGAAGGACTTGATTTTGGATGCCAAGGAGAGAATTGAAAGGAAAAAAGGAACTACACCAGTAGATACCAGAAGAAGGTACAGGATACTATTAAGAATGTAATTACGTACTAATTAATTACTCTTTATATTTATATAATCTAACATATTTCAAACTTTTTATAGACTGAGTGATATGTCAAAGGCAACCAAGGCAAGGAAAGAAAAGCATGGGCAACACAAACTCGGCTCTAGTGGTTACATGAAACTTACTACATGAATTGTAAGTATCTCATGTAAACTCCCATATTGTCTCAAAATATTAATAAATTGCAAACATTTTTTTTTATCAAACAATGCAAGCAAAATTCACGGTACCAAGCAAAAATGCAGGGCTCTAAATTCAATAGAGTGCCCACAAAAGATGACAAGAGAATTTCCTACCAGCAAGTTTATTCAGTCGTGGCTGATCGGCTACAAGAATTGAGTGGGCATACACAACATTCAAGTGCATCCATCACACAGGTAAATATGCTAAATGGAAGTTGTTTCAAATTGAATAGTTTACCAATAATCTAATTGATGTTGAGTTCCAACATAAAGTGACTATATTTGTTTTAAATAAGCAAGCAATGATAACAACGTGCATGTCATTGGAATGTAGCCTGCTAATTGTGAAACAACACCTACACATGAAGGTCCGGATGTGCATCCTAGTAAGAAAGAGCCACAATATACACCCATGATGAAGGTAAGAAAGCATACACAACATACATAGGTTGAAAGAAGGCAAGAATAGTGTTCTTCAATTAATCATAAGGCCAAATGCCAATCTTACAGTTGCAGAAATGCAAAGATTACAAGTCTTCCAGAGAAGAGGAGAGCATAAGAAAAATCAAGGAAACAGGGGGAACCCCTTACAATGAGGCTTAACAGCCTTATATAGAAAAAATGGGTTACAATGGTGATCATGACCCCTACTTGTCAATTTGGAGGTGCAGGGAAGTGCATGCACTTGACTTGTACATGCAAGAAACCTAGCCATACCCACTAAGAGCAATCTTGAGAAGGTGGATTGACTGACCTTCCAAAGTCAGGCATGACATAAGTCACCCAGCATGGCCCCGTACCTCCCTTGATGGAAATCCTTCCAAAAACATTAAATGCACCCCTATGTCTCCACAAAAAAAGTGCATAAGTCACCAAAACTGTCGAAGCATTTAAAGCTTTGAGTGTCGATCATGGGATCCGGAAGTGTTGCAAGTTGGAAGTAGTTTAAAAAACCTCAGAGACTGGGGTCTCCGTAGTTGGACAACAAACTTTGGAACCTGGGGGTTCCAGAGTTTTGGGGTAGAAGACTTAGGAACTTGGGGAACTTCAGAGACTGGGGTCTCCGTAGTTGGGGAACTTTGGAGGCCGGGGTCTCCGTAGTTGGACAAGGAACTTCAAAACCTGGGGGTTCCTGATTTTCGGGGTTGAAGACTAAGGAAATTTGGAACCTGGGGGTTCCGGAGTTCTGGGGTAGAAGACTTAGGAACTTGGGGAACTTTAGAGATTGGGGTCTCCGTAGTTGGGGAACTTTGGAGGCTGGGGTCTCCGTAGTTGGGGAACTTCGGAGGCTAGGGTCTCCATAGTTGGGGAACTTCGAGGGCTGGGGTCTTTGTAGTTGGGGAACTTCGGGGACCGGGGTCTCTATAGTTGGAAAAGGAACTTCGGAACCTGGGGGTTCCAGAGTTCCGGGGTTGAAGACTAAGGAACTTCGGAACCTGGGGGTTCCCAAGTTTCGGGGTAGAAGACTTAGGAACTTGGGGAACTTCAGAGACTGGGGTCTCCGTAGTTGGGGAACTTCAGAGGCTGGGGCCTCCATAGTTGGGGAGCTTTGGAGGCAAGGGTCTCTGTAGTTGAGGCACTTCGGAGGCCGGGGTCTCCGTAGTTGGGGCACTTCGGAGACTGAGGTCTCTATAGCTGGGGAACTTTGAAGACCGGGGTCTTCGTAGTTGGACAAGGAACTTAAGAACCTGGGGGTTCCGGAGTTTTGGGGTTGAAGACTAAGGAACTTCAGCACCTGGGGGTTCTGGAGTTTCAGGGTAGAAGACAAAAGAAAAGCTTAGGGAAGGAAGGGAACTTAAGAGACTTGAAGTTTCGGAGTTCCAGAGTAGGAAAGAAAGAAGCTAAGGGAAAGAAACTCAGAACCTTGGGGCTCTGAAGTTTTGAGCTAGAGAAAGAGAGGGCTAAGGAACTTCTGACAAGACAACACTTCAAACCATGATTTCACTGCTTTTCTCCTTGATCAACATGGAAGCGTTGGTCCATGGAACATATCTCTGATCGCTTCTCACTGATGGACCAAGGGTGTCATAAAATGACAACATTTTTGGCAATTTCTGCGGGATGCTTGCCTGCTAAGCATGAAGTCCAGAAGCCTTAAGCATCCATTGGACACTGAGTCATGGAAGACCCAAACATGTGTGTGCCATCACTTGGAGGAAAACTGAAAACTAGAGCATACACCCTCTTAAGGAGAATGTGGCATGTGCATAAGAACTTATGAAAGCAAAACAACCTCTAGTCTAATATTTACATAATCATCAACACCCTCTTTAGAAGTAAGGCTTGAGATGAATCCCATTCACTGGGATTGGAAGAACTTTTCCATCAAGCTTGGAGAGATGAAATGCATTGACCTCCTTGCAACTAGTGATGACATATGGACCACTCCAAATAGCATCAAATTTGGAGTGTCGCCCAGCTTTGGCTCTATCTGCATCCCACTTGAGAACTAGGTCTCCCTCTTTGAAGATCCTATTAGTAGCCTTTTTGTCAAAAACCTTCTTAACCTACTCTTGATGAGTCTTAAGTGTATGCATAGCCTGACTTCTAACCTCCTCCAGCCCCATCAACTCAGCTAGTCTTACTGTTATGGCATCATTCTCTATTAATTCTAGCTAATGTGCTAGCTCAAGAGAGGGTAACTCTATGGAAGTTGGGAGTCTTTCTTCTTTCCAATATACTAGCATGAAAGGGGAGTTTCCAATTGCCCTCTTGGGTGTGATCTTGTTAGCCCATAAGGTTGTCCTCAACTTAGTGTGCCATGCCCTCTGATTGTCTTCAATTGTCCTTTTAATTATCCTGATGAGGTTCTTGTTGGAAGATTCAGCCAAGCCATTACCGTGAGGGTAATAGTTGGATGATGTCTTCAAGTATACACCATGCTTAACTACCCAAGAACTGATTTGGGTTCTAACAAATGCCCTAGCATTGTTTGATATGATGGTGGAGGGGATATCGAATCTTGTCACAATTCCCTCAAGGAATTCTAATACTGAGGCCTCAGTAGCATCCCTCAATGCAACTGCCTCTATCCACCTAGTGAAGTAATCTGTTGTGGCCAAGATCCACTTATGGCCAACACTAGAAGGTGGGTTTATCATGCCAATGAAGTCTAAACCCCATTGGGCGAATAGTTGATCTACTTGGATGGGATGAAGAGGTAGGGCAGCTAGTCTTTTCTTCCCAGAGAAGAGAGCACACTTCTTACAATTCCTCACCCATCTATGTGAGTCATTGAATAAGAATGGCC
This sequence comes from Cryptomeria japonica, assembly GCF_030272615.1. Classification (NCBI taxonomy): domain Eukaryota; kingdom Viridiplantae; phylum Streptophyta; class Pinopsida; order Cupressales; family Cupressaceae; genus Cryptomeria; species Cryptomeria japonica. The sequence continues at coordinate 66,380,471 of NC_081406.1, read as the reverse complement.
AGTAATAACCAACCCTCATTATTTTGATAGCCATAGTCCTTGCAGAGAAGTGGCCCCCTGAAGAGCCATCATGAAATTCCTCTAACAATCTGTTGACTTGGTTTTGCTCGATACATCTTAGTAAGACTCCATTGGAGTCTTTTCAAAAAAGAGTGTCATTCACCAAGACATAGGGAATGGACTGCAACCTAAAATGTCTTCTTTTGGTCTAGTCTAGACCTTGGGGGTATCTACCTTCCATTAAGAAGGTGGTCATGTCACTTACCCAACTAAATTGAGTGTTGTTGTCAGTTGATTGATCCTCTTGTAACACAAGGGCGACCTCTAAAGTAGTCTCAGAAGATGAGACAAGTTGTTCACATAGGCCCCTACCTCTTACAAGCTTGGTGATCTTGATGTTGATGTCATACTCCATGATCTTGGTTATCCAACCAGCCCTTTTCTCACTGATATCCTTTTTTAGAAGGAAATCCTTGACACTTGCATGTGGAACTAAGAGCTGGATCCTGTTGTTGGACAACATGTGCCTGAACTTTTTTAATGCCCTTACAATAGTGATGACTTGCTTCTCTACATAGCTATATCTAAGTTCATAGTCCTTTAGCCCCTCACTAAAGAAAGCAATAGGTTGCTCCAACTTGTCATTGTTCAGTTGTGTTAGGATAGCTGAAATGCTGGATTCTCCTCCGAAGGTATATAGGATAAAATCCCTTTCATAATTAGGATTGACGAGGGTAGAGGCTTGAGAAATTGCTTTTTTGATCTCTTTGAAATTGGCCCTTCCTTCCTTGGTCCAACTGAAAACCAAGTTTTTCTTCAACATGGAAGTGAGGGGTTTTACCATGGTGGCAAGGTTGGGAATGAACCTCCTCACAAAGCTGATCCTACCAAGGAAACTTTGCAATCCTTTCTTGTGACTAGGGAGTGGAAGAGAAAGAATAGCCTCCACTTTCTCTGGATCAATGGTTAAACCCTCTTTGGATACGATGTGTCCTAGCAGTCTTCCTTGATCAGTAGAAAATACACACTTGCTAGGGTTCAAGGACACACTATACTCCCTACATTTCATGAACACTTGCTCAAGATGACCAAGATGGTCAGCTACATGTTTCGAATAAATAGTTATGTCATCAAGGTATACAAGTACAAACTTTGCTAATACAACCTTGAAGGCCATGTCCATTGCTCTTTGGAATGTGGCACCTGCATTGGTTAGCCCAAAGGGAATTTTATAATAAGCATAGGTGCCCCACTTAGTAGTAGATGCAGTCTTGTATTGGTTTGATTCCCAGACCAAGATCTGATTGTAGCCTGAATACCCATCCAAGAATGAAAATCTTTCTGAGCCACTAACCTTTTGGAGAATCTGCTCCATAGAGGGAAGGGGATAGTGATCTTTAAGGGAGGCTCTATTGAGATCCCTAAAGTCTACACATAGTCTGATCTCCCCATTCTTCTTCCTTACAGGGACAAGGTTGGCCACTCAGAAGGAGTGCTTGATAGGGAAGATGATATTGGCTTCTATGAGCTTGGTCAACTCCTTCCTCATTAGTGGCTCAATTTTGGGATTTAGTGGGCTTTGCTTTTGTCTTACTGGCTTTGCATCCAAGTTTAGTTCTATGGTATGCTAGGCTAAGCTAGGATCAAAACCCTTCAAGTCTTCATAGGTCCAAGCAACTATGTCATTATATTGTTGGCAAAGCTCAATTAAGGCCTCTTGCTCGGTTGAGGAATACACCTTGCCCAAGTTCAAGGACCTACCCTCAGCAACAACGACTGGCTTGTAATCACCCCTCTTTGCAGCTAGGTTCATCTTCTTTTTCAATTGATCATTCGAGTTGAAAATGCCCTCCAAGGTAATTAGAGCTTTTGGCAACTTGTTGGAGTTGAGCTGCATGATTTGATCTCCATACTAGTCTTGCAGCTTGGACTAATTTTTAGCAGAAAACTCTACTTCATTTTGCAAGAAGCTGATGATCTGTTGATCGCTTTCAAACATTTGCCAATTCACTTGATTATCTGAGACAATAGGCCTCACAACAAGTCTGATGTGTTTCTCTTCCTCTCGTGCAACATGCATTGGTATGTTGAACTGAGCACCAACTGCTGCAGGCCTATCAGCATGCTTGTTTTGACCCCTAGGAATGCTCTGGATATTAAAGGCCTTGAATCCTTCAATCAAGTCCCAAACCCTATGTTTGTATGATTTGAGTAGGTTATTTTTTGCTACACTTTGGGCTCAGATGTGATTAACAACCAACTCACTATCTCCAAATACTTGCAGAGATATGATCTTTTTGCTTTGTACAAGTTGGAGACCTTGGATCAAGGCTTCATACTCAGCAACATTGTTATTGCAACCAAATTGAAGCCTAAAAGAGAAGAAATATTTCTCCTGCTCAGGAGAAACAAGCATTACCCCGGTGCCTGCACCATTCTTATTTCTTGAACCATCAAAAACCATGCTCCATAACCCCTCTGAATCTCCTTGCATCTTGATGAGGTTAGGGATAGGAGTATCCTTTTCATGGATACAATAGGTGCCAAGCCTAGTTTCTTCAGTCTCAGCTAATGGATCAAACTGAAAAGCATTGGCCCATTCATCTAGCAAGCAATCAGGAACCTCGTGCAAGAGAGTAGCAGGCTCATGGACAACATAGTCCTCCCCCTCTTCATGTAAAGTGCAATTCATGTTTATATGGCTAGGGGTGTAGGGCTCAATGTGGTTTTGGGAAATGGGCTCTACCCTTATGGTGACCTTGGTACCATACCTTGTTTGAAATAACATGTGGGACCAATCAGAATACAAGTACCCACCTATCTTGGTGATGAAGTCTCTAGCTAGGCAGATGACAAAGAAGGCAGGGAGGTCGATGATTGATATGTCTTGCAAGACAGTGCAACTAGGACATGCATGCAAGGTCAACATCAAATTTTTTACCACCCCTACTATTTTAATAGATGTGCCATCTAACTGGACCATCCCTTTGGTCATGGGTTCATATTCTATGCCAAGAAGATCACCTACCTTCTTAGGCATGACTGAGCTACTAGCTCCTGAATCTATCATGCAGTTGTGAACCAAGTTGTCTCCTATGATTAAGGAGAGATAGAAAGGGGGAGGCTTGCTGATCTTGCTTGAATCTTCTTCCTCCTTGGGCTGTACCAAGCTAGTGGAGGCTTCCTTTTCACTAACTGCTACCTCACCACCTGACTGATTGACATCCTTTAATGCCTCTTTAAGCAAATCCCTTTGGGATGGGATTGAAAGGGCCTCCCACATAGTGACGTTGAGGTTGGCCTTCTTCATCTGATCAACTATGTTGAAAGGGATACTAGCTGGTTTTAGAGGCCCCTTTGAGGCTACAAGGTCTACTTTTGCTCTTTGGATGACTTGGACCTCTTCGTGCCTCCTGTTCCCTTGCATGGTACTTTGGCTTGTATCATGGATGGTTACATTAGGTGTTGGAGCTTGGATTGATGTTGAAGGTGAAGTAGCCTCCATGGCTCTCTTCTTTGACCTCGCATACTGCAGCATGGACTCACCATTTGTGTGGTTCAAACCACAAAATTCCGCCTCCTGCCAATTGACAAAGGTAGAATCCCCTTGTAAGTGAGATTGGGGACCAGCACTAGGCTGATTAGGGTCATATTGCTGGCCAGAAGTGGTCAGCTCATCTTGCACCACTAAGGTTTGGGCAAACCCTCCATTTTGGCATACACCTTGGTTGTGTGGCTGATTACATGGTTGACACCAATCTTTCTCTTGGGCAAGGTTATTTTGCATTGGAACTATCACCTTTGAGTTGCTTGCATTCTTGGGGTTCACACTATTCAAAGGCTTGGCATTGCTCCATTGGTTTTTCCCTTGAAAGGGTGGCCTTTTTGCTGATAATTTTGATTTTGTGCTTGGTAAGGTCTATTATACTGAGTTTGTTGTCTTTTTAGTGCCACCAATTCATTGCCAAAGTTTTGTAATAGAGCCTTGACCTCATGGAGCTCATTCGAGGATGTAGATGGCATGGATGGTTGACTTGCAGGTGCCATGGGAATAGGAGCCAAGGTTGGTTGTTGAGTAGGAGCTTCTGGGAAGAGAGGCATTAGAAGCCTTGGAGCTATCTTCCCAGCCTGGATCAAACAATTTTTTTCTCTTATGGCTATGTCATATGCACTGGTAGAGAGGCTCCACCCATCGATTGTACCATGACAACTATATTTCTGTTGAGAGCTCTAAGATAATACAAGAAGGCATGATTTGGGGATGGCTTCACCAGAGTAGGAATCCTATACCATGTCTTATGGAATCTAAAGTTGAAGTCTCCCATGAATTTGTGGGGTGCCCTCTTGATTGTAGTCAATTTCTCTACAAGTGATAGGTGATCACTTTTGTCTTCAAAATGGTTGCACAATTTCACCCCCAATTCGTCCCAATTGTGAATGGAGCTAGACGACAACCCTCTATACCACTGCAAGGCTTTGCCTTTCAAAGATGTGGCCAAGAGTCTGATAGCAACATCATCCTGAGTGATGTTATGGACGGAGCAAATGTTTGCAATGTCTTGGATGTGCTCAATGGGTGTAGTAGTTGTTTCACCAGTGAAGTATGGTATACTCTTCAACACAGCCACTGGTATGTCATTCCATTGAGTCAAAACAAGGGGACTCCCCCCATTAAAGGTAACAAAGACTTGATTTCTTGCCATGTGAAACAATGGTCTATTGATATGAGTGGTGGGAGCCCTTGATAGAAAAGCTCTTGTAAATGGAGGAGTAGAACGAGACCTGAGAGATGAAGTGTTTACAACCTTGTCACCCCTAACTTGTGATAATTAAGGTCTACCTCTCCTCCTTCTAGAGCCTATAGATGGAAGCTCTATGAATTGGAAACTGCCCCTAGAAGATGCCCTTGTATGAATTTTGGGCATGAAATCAGCAACTTCCCTCGGGAGCTTGGAGGTCTGGGAGTTGTAGAGTGTGACCACTTCGGCACCTTGGGAGCTCAGATGTCCGGAGTGAGGAGGCTCAGGAGTTTGGAACCTGGGGGTTCTGAGTTTCTAGGTCTAAGCACTTCAAAACCTGGGGGTTCCGGGGTTCCGGAGTAAGTAGAGTTATGATGACTTGGGAACCTGGGGGTTCCGGGGTCCCAGAGTTATGAACTTTGTGTGAGCATGAACTAGTCCTTGAGCAGAGTCACTAAGTGCTTGAGAGATGACTGCCTCTAAAGGCCAAAACACTAAGAATAGCACTAAATCCTTAGCATGTGAATTGAATAAGTCCCACCGGGTGTGCCAAAAACTATTATCACAAAAGCTTGCACCCTTGCTGAGCTATCAACTTAGCAACCTTGTGAAACATGGAAACAACCCTGAAGTGTGGGACCTTGCGCAAGGGGTTGAATCTCCAAAGAAGGTCGGCTTCCTTCTCTATCTAGGTGCAGGTGTTGAACCAACTCAACACTTCAAATCTAATTCCTAAGCCTACCATAACAACTTGCAAAGGAAAAGAGAAGAGAGAAATTGCTTGAAAACAAAGGGAGGTGATGCACCAAGAAGAGATAGTTCCTCTCCCTACTGAAATGACACAAGTAATTAATTGAAACACCCTGAAGATGCACAACTTTCAGTTATATGAGTAACCCCAATGCATAGATGAAGGTTAGAATCCACTGAATGCCAAGAGGGGAGAAGGACTCCCACAAGTCACACTCAGAAAACCAGTTAACACAGCATATATGAAGAGAAAGAGCCACAACATGCACCTATGATGAAGGTAAGAAAGAATACACAACATACATAGGTTGAAAGAAGGCAAGAATAGTGTTCTTCAATTAATCATAAGGCCAAATGCCAATCTTACAGTTGCAGAAATGCAAAGATTACAAGTCTTCAAGAGAAGAGGAGAGCATAAGAAAACTCAAGGAAACAGGGGGAGCCCCTTACAATGAGGCTTAACTACCTTATATAGAAAAAATGGGTTACAATGGTGATCATGACCCCTGCATGTTAGTCTGGAGGTGCAGGGAAGTGCATGCTCTTGACTTGTACATGCAAGCAACCTCGCCATACCCACAAAGAGCAATCCTGAGAAAGTGGATTGACTGACCTTCCAAAGTCAGGCATGACATAAGTCACCCATCATGGCCCCATACCTCCCTTGATGGAAATCCTTCCAAAAAAATTAAATGCACCCCTGTGGCTCCACAAAAAAAGTGCATAAGTCACCAAAACTATTGAAGCATTTAAAGCTTTGAGTGTCGATCACGGGATCTAGAAGTGTTGCAAGTTGGAAGTAGCTTGAAAAACCTCAGACACTGAGGTCTCTGTAGTTGGGGAACATCGAAGGCCAGGGTCTCTGTAGTTGGGGAACTCCAGAGATTGGGGTCTCTGTAGTTGGACAAGAAACTTCAGAACCTGGGGGTTCCGGAGTTCCGGGGTAGAAGACTTAGGAACTTGGGGAACTTCGGAGACCACGATCTTCGTAGTTGGACAAGAAACTTCGGAACCATTCACCCATAGAAGCACAAACACCATAACACAAGATATTTTGACATGGAAACCCAAATTATCCAAAGTTGGACAAGAAACTTCGGAACCTGGGGGTTCCGAAGTTCTGAGGTAGAAGACTTAGGAACTTGGGGAACTTCGGAGACCGGGGTCTCCATAGTTGGAGAACTTTGGAGGCTGGGGTCTCCGTAGTTGGGGAACTTCGGGGACCGGGGTCTCCATAGTTAGACAAGGAACTTCGGAACCTAGGGGTTCCGGAGTTCCAGGGTTGAAGACTACGGAACTTCAGAGCCTGGGGGTTTCGGAGTTCCAAGGTAGAAGACTTAGGAACTTGGGGAACTTTGGAGACCGGGGTCTTCGTAGTTGGGGAACTTTGGAGGCCAGGGTCTCCGTAGTTGGGGAACTTTAGAGGCTGAGGTCTTTGTAGTTGGGGAACTTTGGGGACTGGGGTCTCCATAGTTGGGGAACTTTGGGAACCAGGGTCTCCGTAGCTGGGGAACTTAGGGAACTGGGGTCTCCGTAGTTGGACAAGGAACTTTGGAACCTGGGGGTTCCAAAGTTTTAGGGTTGAAGACTAAGGAACTTCAGAACTTGGGGGTTCAGGAGTTCTATGGTAGAAGACTTAGGAACTTGGGGCACTTCGGAGGCCAGGATCTCCGTAGTTGGGGAACTTCGGAGAGCGGGGTCTCCATAGTTGGGGAAATTCAGAGACCGGGGTCTCCGTAGTTGATCAAGGAACTTTGGAACCTAGGGGTTTCGGAGTTTTGGGTTTGAAAACTAAGGAACTTCAGAACTTGGGGGTTCCGGAACCAAGTTCTGAAGTTCCTGGGTAGAAGACAAAAGAAAAGCTTAGGGAAGGAAGGGAACTTCAAAGACTTGGAGTTCTGGAGTTCGAGAGCAGGAAAGAAAGAAGCTAAGGCAAACAAACTCGGAACCTTGGGGTTCTAAAGTTTCAAGCTATAGAAAGAGAGGGCCAAGGAACTTCCGACAAGACAACACTTCAAAACATGATTTCACTTCTTTTCTCCTTGATCAACTAGGCAACGCTGGTCCATGGAACATATCTCCGATCGGTTCTCACTGATGGACCAAGGGTGTCATAAAATGACAATAGGTTCCATTTGATTAGTGACCGGTACTCCTTCACTGTCATACGCCTCATCCAGTTTATTGATTTCTGGTTCTTGCTCAGCTTTCCTATTGGCTTTTGCCAGTTGGTGCAACTTTAGAGCGGATTGAGCAAGGGAGTGGGTATCTTTTACCACTTTCAGAACTTTTCCTTCTAGCAATAGGAGTCTCCTTATTCTCATGAAGAAGATGCCCTTATATCTCTCCACCACTTCATAAAGTTTTGATTTGGGCACATCAGGAAAGTATTGTGCAAATACATCCTCTCTTATTTCATGTTCCTTCTCTATGGCAATGCACCATTTTCTATCCAAAGAATTATATAAAGAATCAGGTGTCTCAAATTTAATTTCTGATGGCCACTGGTCATTAATACATAAATAGTTAATGACTTCCTATTCAACTTCTTCCTTTTCATCATTATTAAAATCATCAAAGCACTCTTTAAAATCACCAAGCACTTTTCTTCTAATATTCTTAATAGTTCTTTGACAATGTGTCAAAGGTTTGTAGGAGGAAATATCAATATTTACCAGTTCATTCTTTGTCTTTTTCCTCGTTTGCCTAGTCTTCTTAGGCTGTTCTTCAAACATAGTGTCCTCCAAGTCTTGTGTGTTGTCTTTTGTCTTCTGCTTTCTCTCAAAGACTTTGGCGGGTGCAGCTTCCAGTTTCTTCTTTGCTGATGACCGCTTGGTCACTTTGGGACTTGCTGCAGTAACCGGTGTCGATACTGAAGGCACTGCCTTTCCCTTCTTTACTGAAGGTTCTTCAATTGGTGTAACCCTTTCCAAATAGGTGTTGGTTCTCTTTTCCTTTGGATCAAGGGGCAAGGCGAGTAGGGTAGAGGCATACCCATCTAGCATGTCATACATTACCTCATATCCCATGGGTTCCACTTCTTCCTGTCTAGGCTCAACCACCTCCATTATGCACTCATCAACTTTGATGGTGAAGCAAATGTCATCTTCATATTTCTTGACAATATCACCTGATATTCTCACTCTTTGGCTCATTTTGTGTCTGAACTCATCAAAGTATTTGTTCAAAACTTCCAGATAGTTGATTCCAAATGCTTGAAGGCTTTCCTTGATTTGCTTTGTAACCGTTTGGTCGGCATACCACTAAATATCTCCAACTCCTGGGAAGTAACCTTGGAAGTAGAAGAACAACCCAACCAATAGTTGTCCAAACTTAAATCTCAAGGCATTGTCCTATTTGATCGACTTTAGGTTTACCAAAAGTTGCCTTTGCATATAGGTGCATAAATCAAATGATGCATCTTCTTTGTTCATCCTGTAAGCAGCATTTACCGCTACAGCAGAAACAGAGTTGATCCTGCTAGCTTAGAATGTCTGATAACCTATTACCATGCAGGTATATTTGACCAGATCATCCTTGATGGGATTGATGGTCATTCCCCGTTGGTCACTCATAGAACTGGTGAGCTTGGTCATATCAGTCTTGTTGATCTTCCTTAGGGATGGCACTTCACCAATGTTACAGAAACTGGTGATGGCATGAATAGCTTCTGGTGTAATGTCATGTGTCCGCTCTAAGTACATTTTGTCACTGTGCACTCTACTCAGAATGATGTGGATGTGATCATCTAAAAACTCTTCAAGGAAATAGACTGCATTGTGAAGCTTCTTCTTTTCAAGGATGTTGAATTCCAGTTTACTCTTCTTGTCCTTCCCATAGAACAAACTCAACTAAGAATGGATTACAAGAGATCCTAGGTCTTCAATTTTATAGTCAATGTAATCAAAAATGCCTTCTTCCAGTATAACACCAGTGGGTATTTGAGATAGGGCATTGTATTTTGCCTTTCATTGGATGAAGTCTACTAAATCAATGGGTACACTAGAACTAGAGTGTGATGTGGAAGCCATGATAAACAGAGAAATTTGAAATTTAGGGCTTGCAAATTCCACTTTGCCACACACTCCTTCAGTTGCTGAAATACCGCTTTGTGTTCTACACTTGACCGATTGATATTAGCTTCCGATTCTTCTTCAAGCTTTTGAAAATTCTTTGATTTGCAATCCAAATTGCTTTTCATCGCTCAACACTTAAAAAAATTCTTCGCTCGAGAACTGATAAGTGAAAAATGACTTGAATAATCCTTTTAAACAAGTTTTTCACCTACCGTAATAAATGCTCCACTATTAGGGTGTAAACCCTAATTTGCCTTTTACCATTTCTGATCTTCTGCTAGTTGACAAGTATCACATACCAGTTAAGGTCTTTTACCAATGTAAACTAGGGTTTCAAAAAATTTCACCATTTTCTCCCCCTAAGATTTTCTAATGCTTAGTTTTCTGGTTCAGTGACTTCCACACTAGGTGCAAAAACTGGTTCTTCTTGAATCACTTCTTCTAGCTTCTTCTTCCAGGTTTTCTTCATATCCACTTGAACAGTTTCAACATCAATCTTTCCTTCCAGAGTGACCAGTATATCATCCGATATATTCTTTCTCGTTCTGCAGAATCTTGTTGTATGACCTAGTTTGTTGCAATGATAGCAAATCATTCCAGGTGCTCTCCAAGGTCCATTATTCATGTTTCCATTCTTCCTTCTGCATGTTGTAGCTGTGTGGTCATTATCATGATAGATCAAAAAAGTTTCTCATCTTCCGATTGTAGCTTTATAGCCACTGCTTCCTGACTAATGATTATAGGTATTAAACCAGTTTGGGTTCTGGTTCCTAGAGAGTTTAGGAAAAACTCCTTGACTCCTTTGAGGATACCTTCCGGTGTTGTGCATGATAGACCTGCATTCAAATGCTCTATGCCCAAACTTGTTGCATGCATAACAATTACCATTGAATCTATTGGGTCTAGGCTTATCGTTTAGAAAATAAGGAAATTTATTGTAAGCCTTACCTATATATACATTAGTAGTGTGTCCTTCCTTGAGACAATTAAAGAAAACATGTTTGAACTTTTGCTTACCTTTATCCTTTGGTGCCGGCTACTTCTTCGATGCTCCATCTTTTTTTCTAGAGGTCTCACCTTCCTCATAATCAAAGAAACCAAGTCCATTGGTATTCTTTACTGGTTTAGCTGATTCAAGCTTATGTTCTAGCTTGACAGTGCTCTTATTGAATTTGGCAAGTATTTCCTTTGGCTCAGTAAGTTCTTTGGTAATAGCAGCATTGGATTCCTTTAAGGTTGCATTCTCAGAAATAGCCATGTGTAGTTCACCTGCATTTCTTCCTTTTCCACTTTAATTTCATGAAGATGAGCAGTAAGTGCACTGATCTCTTGCTTTAGCTTGGAGATATCATGATCTTTGTCTTTTATCAAATCTTTAGCTTTCCTCTGGTTCTCAAGCTCTTGACACATTCTCATAGTCAGTCCTTCAAGTTCCCTTCTTAGGTTGGCATTGGACTCATTCAGTTTTTCAACTTCTTGAACTAGGGCTTCCATGTCTGCTTCATCAGAAGAACTATTTTTAGTTAGCTCCATTAGTTTTTTAGCATGCTCTCTTCTTTTTGCCTGAGAGGCCTTATATTTGACTTTAAGTTCATGATAGGCTTTCTTAGTCTGAGTGAGCCGATGAGTAAGTTCCCTCATAGTGTATTCCCCTATATCTCTTTCCAAGTGGTTAGACTTATAGAAAGGTTGGCTTTGATACCAATTGATGAATACTAAGAGGGGGGGTGAATTAGTATACCAAAAAATATTGAACTCAAATAGTTTAACAGTCTAGCAGTAAACCGGTATAACAGTTTAACTAACAAACTAGTTAACATAAATGCAAACCAAACATCAAGTAAGGCATTCACCCACAAACACACAATCACCATAACACAAGAGATTTTGACGTGGAAACCCAAATGGGAAAAACCACGATGAGATGAAACTGACAAGTAACTATCTGCAGAATAGTAACCAGACCAGTTAAGGTCAAACCGGTTAAGGTCATACAATGTTCTTTACCAGAACAAATCCTATTAGGAATCTCAATCTCTGTTAGGAGATAAGTCTGATTAAAAACTACCTTGTGAGAGGATTTTAGATCCACAGATGTGAATCACCTTGTTAGAGGATTTACAAAGGCTTTTCTAGGCCTACCCGGTTAAGGGTTTCTAACTTGTCAAAGATGTGAGTAATCAACAAGTGAATGATCTAGCAAATGGCACAATCTGCTTGATTAGATCCATGGTAGCTCATTGCTAATGCATTTCAGCATTACATTAGTCTTTAGTAAACCCACACTTTGTTATAGCACATAGACTTGATCTTCTCTATTAAGATCGCACATACGAGAACTCATCAACCACGAAAAACCCTAACAGCTACACATACTAAAACCCTAGCCATGATGTCCTTAAAAGGAATCTGATTTCATGTCGGTCCAATAGGATTACATTGCGAGTTTC